>NW_028270173.1:8466256-8773478 GCF_037043375.1 Chiloscyllium plagiosum | reverse complement strand
ATGGGTGTGTGTGGGGGGGAGGGGGATGGGTTTGTGTGTGTGGGGGATGGGTGTGTGGGGGGGGAAGGGGTATGGGGGGGGAAGGGGTATGGGTGTGTGTGTGTGGTGGGGGGAGGGGTGTGTGGGGGGGGGAAAGGGATGGGTGTGTGGGGGGGGGAGGGGGATGGGTTTGTGTGTGTGGGGGATGGGTGTGTGGGGGGGGAAGGGGTATGGGTGTGTGTGTGTGGTGGGGGGAGGGGTGTGTGGGGGGGAGGGGTGTGTGTGTGGGGGGAGGGGAATGTGTGTGTGGGGGGAGGGTGATATGTGTGTGGGGGGGTGAGGGGGATCTGTGTGTGTGGGGAGAGGCAGATATGTGTGTGTGGGGGGAGGGGGGTGTGTGTGTGTGGGGGGGGAGGGTGATGTGTGTGTGGGGGGGAGGGGGGTATGTGTGTGGGGGGGAGGGGGGTATGTGTGTGGGGGGGAGGGGGGTATGTGTGTGGGGGGGAGGGGGATGTGTGTGTGGGGGGAGGGGGATGTGGGGGAGGGGGATATGTGTGTGGGGGGGTGAGGGGGATCTGTGTGTGGGGAGAGGCAGATATGTGTGTGTAGGGGGGAGGGGGATGTGTGTGGGGGGGAGGGTGATATGTGTGTGTGGTGGGGGGAAGGGGATGTGTGTTTGGGGGAGGGGGTGTGTGTGCGTGTGGGGAGGGGGGTGTGTATGTGTGTGTGTGTGGGGGGGGAGGGGGTTGTGTGTGTGGGGGGGGATGGCGGATATGTGTGTGTGGGGGGAGGGGGATCTGTGTGTGTGGGGAGTGGCAGATGTGTGTGTATGTGTGGGGAGGGGGATGGGTGTGTGTGGGGGTGAGGGGGATGGGTGTGTGTGGGGGTGAGGGGGATGTGTGTGTGTGGGGGGGGAGCGGGATGGGTGTGTGTGGGGGGAGGGGGATGTGTGTGTATGGGGGGTGGAGGATGTGTGTGGGGGGAGGGGAATATGTGTGTGGGGGGGAGGGGGAGGTGTGTGTGGGGGGAGGGGTGTGTGGGGGGGAGGGGGATGTGTCTGTGTGGGGGGAGGGAGTTGTGTGTGTGGGGGGAGGGGGTTGTGTGTGTGGGGGGAGGGGGTTGTGTGTGGGGGGGAGGGGGTTGTGTGTGGGGGGGAGGGGGTTGTGTGTGTGGGGGGGAGGGGGTTGTGTGTGTGGGGGGGAGGGGATGTGTGTGGGGGTAGAGGGATGTGTGTGGGGGGGAGGGGTACGTGGGGGGAGTGTGTGTGGGGGGGAACGGGGATGTGTGTGTGTAGGGGGGGAGGGGGATGTATGTGTGGGGGGAGGGGTGTGTGTGTGGGGGGGGAGAGGGATGTGTGTGTGGGGGGGTGAGGGGGATGTGTGTGTGGGGGGGAGAGGGATGTGTGTGTGGGGGGGGGAACGGGGAGGGATGTGTGTGGTGGGGACGGGGAGGGATGTGTGTGGGGGAGGGGGAGGGATGTGTGTGTGGGGGAGGGGGAGGGATGTGTGTGTGGGGGGAGAGAGGGATGTGTGTGTGGGGGGAGAGAGGGATGTGTGTGTGGGGGGGAGAGGGGTGTGTGTGTGTGTGTGGGGTGAGAGGGGTGTGTGAGGGGAAGGGGTGTCTGTGTGGGGTTGTGGGTGGGGGTGTGCGGGGGATGGAGAGGGATGTGTGTGGGGTGGTAGGGAGTTGTGGGTGGGGAGGGGGATGGGCGTGGGGGGGAGGGGGATGTGTGTGGCGGGAGGAGGGTGTGGGGGAGAGGGGGATGTGTGTGGGGGGAGGGGGATGTGTGTGGGGGGGAGGGGGATGTGTGTGGGGGGGAGGGGGATGTGTGTGGGGGGAGGGGGATGTGTGGGGGGGAGGGGGATGTGTGTGGGGGGAGGGGGACGTGTGTGGGGGGAGGGGGATGTGTGTGGGGGGAGGGGGATGTATGTGTGGGGGGGAGGGGGATGTATGTGTGGGGGGGAGGGGGATGTATGTGTGGGGGGGAGGGGGATGTATGTGTGGGGGGGAGGGGGAGGTGTGTGTGGGGGGAGGGGTGTGTGGGGGGGAGGGGGATGTGTCTGTGTGGGGGGAGGGAGTTGTGTGTGTGGGGGGAGGGGGTTGTGTGTGTGGGGGGAGGGGGTTGTGTGTGTGGGGGGGAGGGGGTTGTGTGTGGGGGGGAGGGGATTGTGTGTGTGGGGGGGAGGGGATGTGTGTGGGGGTAGAGGGATGTGTGTGGGGGGGAGGGGTACGTGGGGGGGAGTGTGTGTGGGGGGGAACGGGGATGTGTGTGTGTAGGGGGGGAGGGGGATGTATGTGTGGGGGGAGGGGTGTGTGTGTGGGGGGGGAGAGGGATGTGTGTGTGGGGGGGAGAGGGATGTGTGTGTGGGGGGGAGAGGGATGTGTGTGGTGGGGACGGGGAGGGATGTGTGTGGGGGAGGGGGAGGGATGTGTGTGTGGGGGAGGGGGAGGGATGTGTGTTGGGGGGAGAGAGGGATGTGTGTGTGGGGGGAGAGAGGGATGTGTGTGTGGGGGGGAGAGGGGTGTGTGTGTGTGTGTGGGGTGAGAGGGGTGTGTGAGGGGAAGGGGTGTCTGTGTGGGGTTGTGGGTGGGGGTGTGCGGGGGATGGAGAGGGATGTGTGTGGGGTGGTAGGGAGTTGTGGGTGGGGAGGGGGATGGGCGTGGGGGGGAGGGGGATGTGTGTGGCGGGAGGAGGGTGTGGGGGAGAGGGGGATGTGTGTGGGGGGAGGGGGATGTGTGTGGGGGGAGGGGGATGTGTGTGGGGGGGAGGGGGATGTGTGTGGGGGGGAGGGGGATGTGTGGGGGGGAGGGGGATGTGTGTGGGGGGAGGGGGACGTGTGTGGGGGGAGGGGGATGTGTGTGGGGGGAGGGGGATGTGTGTGGGGGGGAGGGGGATGTGTGTGTGGGGGGGAGGGGGATGTATGTGTGTGGGGGAGGGGGATGTGTGTGGGGAGGAGGGGGATGTATGTGTGGGGGGGAGGGGGATGCGTGTGGGGGCGAGAGGGATGTGTGTGTGTTGGGGGAGGGGATGTGTGTGTGGGGGGGAGGGGGAGGTGTGTGTGGGGGGGGAAGGGGATGTGTGTGTGTGGGGGGAAAGAGGGATGTGTGTGTGTGGGGGGGGGGTGTGGGGGGGGTGTGGGGGGAGGGGGATGTGTGTGTGGGGGGGATGTGTGTCGGGGGGAAGGGAATGAGTGTGTGGAGGGGGAGGGGGATGTGTGTGTGGGGGAGGGAGGGGGACATGTGTGTGGGGGGGCATGGGGATGTGTGTGTCGGGGGCAGGGGGATGTGTGTGTGTGTGTGGGGGAGGGGGATGTGTGTGTTTGGGGGGAGGGAGATGTGTCTGTGTGAGGGGGAGGGGAATGGGTCTGTGTGGGGGGGGCAGGGGGATGTATGTGTAGAGGGGAGGGGTGTGTGTGTGCGGGGGGGAGGGGGATGTGTGTGTAGGGGGAGGGGGATGTGTGTGTGGGGGGGAGGGATGTGTGTGTGGGGGGGAGGGGTGTGTTTGTGGGGTGAGGGTGTGTGTGTGTGGGGGGAGGGTGTGTGTGTGGGGGGGGTAGAGGGATGTGTGTGGGGGGGGATGTGTGTGGGGGGGGAGGGGGATGTGTATGGGGGAGAGGGGTGTGTGTGGGGGGGGAGGGGAATGTGTATGGGGGAGAGGGGTGTGTGTGGGGGGGAGGGGAGTGTGTGTGTGGGGGGAGAGAGGGATTTGTGTGGGGGGGGAGAGAGGGATGTGTGTGTGGGGGGAGAGGGGTGTGTGTGTGTGTTGGGGAGGGGATGTGTGTGTGGGGGGGAGGGGGAGGTGTGTGTGTCG
The DNA here is from genome assembly GCF_037043375.1 of Chiloscyllium plagiosum. NCBI lineage: Eukaryota > Metazoa > Chordata > Chondrichthyes > Orectolobiformes > Hemiscylliidae > Chiloscyllium > Chiloscyllium plagiosum. The sequence goes on along the minus strand of NW_028270173.1, from coordinate 8,769,688 downwards.
GGGGGAAGAGGGATGTGTGTGTGTGGGGGGGGGTGTGTGGGGGGGGAGGGGGATGTGTGTGTGGGGGGGAAGAGGGATGTGTGTCAGGGGGAAGGGAATGAGTGTGTGGAGGGGGAGGGGGATGTGTGTGTGGGGGAGGGAGGGGGACGTGTGTGTGGGGGGGCATGGGGATGTGTGTGTCGGGGGCAGGGGGATGTGTGTGTGTGGGGGGGGGTGTGTGGGGGGAGGGGGATGTGTGTGTGGGGGGGAAGAGGGATGTGTGTGTGGGGGGGATGTGTGTCGGGGGGAAGGGAATGAGTGTGTGGAGGGGGAGGGGGATGTGTGTGTGGGGGAGGGAGGGGGACGTGTGTGTGGGGGGGCATGGGGATGTGTGTGTCGGGGGCAGGGGGATGTGTGTATGTGGGGGAGGGGGATGTGTGTGTTTGGGGGGAGGGAGATGTGTCTGTGTGAGGGGGAGGGGAATGTGTGTGTCGGGGGCAGGGGGATGTGTGTGTGTGTGTGGGGGGGATGTGTGTGTGTGTGGGGGGGATGTGTGTGTGGGGGGGGGACGTGTGTGTGTGGGGGGACGTGTGTGTGTGGGGGAGGAAGGGGGAAGTGTGTGTGTGTGGGGGAGGGGGATGTGTGTGTTTGGGGGGAAGGGAGATGTGTCTGTGTGAGGGGGAGGGGAATGTGTGGGGGGGGGTGGGGGATGTATGTGTAGAATGGAGGGATGTGTGTGTGCGGGGGGGGGAGGGGGATGTGTGTGTGGGGGGAGGGGGATGTGTGTGTGGGGGGGGAGGGGTGTGTTTGTGGGGGGGGAGGGTGTGTGTGTGGGGGTTGAGGGTGTGTGTGTGTGGGGGGGGTAGAGGGATGTGTGTGTGGGGGGGATGTGTGTGGGGGGGGAGGGGAGTGTGTGTGTGTGTGGGGGGAGAGAGGGGTGTGTGAGGGGAAGGGGTGTCTGTGTGGGGTTGTGGGTGGGGGTGTGCGGGGGATGGAGAGGGATGTGTGTGGGGTGGTAGGGAGTTGTGGGTGGGGAGGGGGATGGGCGTGGGGGGGAGGGGGATGTGTGTGGCGGGAGGAGGGTGTGGGGGAGAGGGGGATGTGTGTGGAGGGGAGGGGGATGTGTGTGGAGGGGAGGGGGATGTGTGTGGGGGGGAGGGGGATGTGTGTGGGGGGGAGGGGGATGTGTGTGGGGGGGAGGGGGATGTGTGTGGGGGGGAGGGGGGTGTGTGGGGGGGAGGGGGATGTGTGGGGGGGAGGGGATGTGTGTGGGGGGAGGGGGACGTGTGTGGGGGGAGGGGGATGTGTGTGGGGGGGAGGGGGATGTATGTGTGGGGGGGAGGGGGATGTGTGTGGGGAGGAGGGGGATGTATGTGTGGGGGGGAGGGGGATGCGTGTGGGGGCGAGAGGGATGTGTGTGTGTTGGGGTAGGGGATGTGTGTGTGGGGGGGAGGGGGAGGTGTGTGTGGGGGGGGAGGGGGATGTGTGTGTGTGGGGGAAAAGAGGGATGTGTGTGTGTGGGGGGGGTGTGGGGGGAGGGGGATGTGTGTGTGGGGGGGATGTGTGTCGGGGGGAAGGGAATGAGTGTGTGGAGGGGGAGGGGGATGTGTGTGTGGGGGAGGGAGGGGGACATGTGTGTGGGGGGGCATGGGGATGTGTGTGTCGGGGGCAGGGGGATGTGTGTGTGTGTGTGTGTGGGGGAGGGGGATGTGTGTGTTTGGGGGGAGGGAGATGTGTCTGTGTGAGGGGGAGGGGAATGGGTCTGTGTGGGGGGGGGAGGGGGATGTATGTGTAGAGGGGAGGGGTGTGTGTGTGCGGGGGGGAGGGGGATGTGTGTGTGGGGGGAGGGGGATGTGTGTGTGGGGGGGAGGGATGTGTGTGTGGGGGGGGAGGGGTGTGTTTGTGGGGTGAGGGTGTGTGTGTGTGGGGGGGGAGGGTGTGTGTGTGGGGGGGGTAGAGGGATGTGTGTGGGGGGGGATGTGTGTGGGGGGGGAGGGGGATGTGTATGGGGAGAGGGGTGTGTGTGGGGGGGGGAGGGGAATGTGTATGGGGGAGAGGGGTGTGTGTGGGGGGGAGGGGAGTGTGTGTGTGGGGGGAGAGAGGGATTTGTGTGTGGGGGGAGAGAGGGATGTGTGTGTGTGGGGAGAGGCGTGTGTGTGTGTGTGGGGAGAGGGCTGTGTGAGAGGGAGGGGTGTCTGTGTGGGGTTTTGTGGGGGGGCGGGGATGTGGGGGGGAGGGAGAGGGATGGGTGTGTGGGGGGTAGGGAGATGTTTGTGGGGGGGAGAGGGATGTGTGTGTGGGGGGGGTGAGAGGGGTGAGTGTGGGTGTGTGTGTGTGTGGAGGGGAGAGGGATGTGTATGTGGGGGGGGAGCGGGATGTGCTTGTGGGGGGGAGGGTGATGTGTGTGGGGGGGGACCGGGATGTGTGTGGGGTGGTAGGGAGTTGTGGGTGGGGAGGGGGATGTGCGTGGGGGGTAGGGGGATGTGCGTGTGTGGGGGGAGGGGTGTGTGTGTGTGTGTGGGGGGAGAGGTGTGTCTGGGGGGAGGGGGAGTGTGTGTGTGTATGGGGGGAGGGGGATGGGTGTGTGTGGGGAGAGGGGTGTGTGGGGGGGTGAGGGAGGTGTGTGTGGGCGGGAGAGGGATATGTGTGTGTGGGGGAGAGGGAGGGATGTGTGTGGGGGGGGAGCGATGTGTGTGAGGGGGAGGGATGTGTGTGTAGTGAGGGGGAGGGGTGTGTGTGTAGGGGGGGAGAGGGATGTGTGTGTGTGGGGGGGAGAGGGGTGTGTGAGGAGGGGGGTGTCTGTGGGTGGGTGTGTATGGGGGGGTGGAGGGAGAGGGATGTGTGTGTGGGGGAGAGGGATATGTGTGTGTGGGGGAGAGGGATATGTGTGTGGGGAAGGAGATGTGTGTGTGTGTGGGGGGGGAAGGGGATGTGTGTGTTGGGGGGAGGGGGATGTGTGTGGGGGGAGGGGAATGTGTGTGTGTGGGGATGTGTGTGGGGGTAGGAGGATGTGTGTGGGGGGGAGGGGGATGTGTGTAGGGGGAGGGGGATGTGTGTGTGGAGGGGGGGATGTGCGTGTGTGGGACGGAGGGAGAGTGTGTGTGGGGGGGAGGGGTGGGTGTGTGGGGGGAGAGGGGTGTGTGTGTGGGGGGCGGAGAGGGATGGATGTGTGTGAGGGGAGGGATATGTGTGGTGGAGGGGGAGGCGTGTGTGTGGGGGGAGGGGTTATTGTGAGGGGGAGGGATGTATGTGTAGGGGGGAGGAGGATGTGTGTGTGTGTGTGGGGGAGCGGGATGTGTGTGTGGGGGGGGGAGGGGATGTGTGTTTGTGGGGGGGAGGGGTGTGTGTAGGGAAGGGGATGTGTGTGTGGGGGGAGGGGGATGTGTGTGTTGGGGGAGGGAGATGTGTGTGGGGGGAGGGGGATGTGTGTGTGTGGGGGGGGTGTGTGTGGGGGGGATGTGTGTGGGGGGGTAGGGGGATGTGTGTGGGGGGAGGGGATGTGTGTGTGCGGGGGAGGGGGATGTGTGTGTGGGGTGGATGTGCGTGTGTGGGGCGAAGGGGGAGTGTGTGTGGGGGGGGAGGGGGAGTGTGTGTGGGGGGGAGGGGGAGTGTGTGTGGGGTGGAGGGGGAGTGTGTGTGGGGGGAGGGGGAGTGTGTGTAGGGGAGGAGGGGGAGTGTGTGTGGGGGGGAGGGGGAGTGTGTGTGGGGTGGAGGGGGAGTGTGTGTGGGGGGAGAGGGAGTGTGTGTGGGGGGAGGGGGAGTGTGTGTGGGGTGGAGGGGGAGTGTGTGTGGGGGGAGAGGGAGTGTGTGTGGGGTGGGAGGGGGAGTGTGTGGGAGGGAGGGTAAGTGTGTGTGTGGGGGGAGGGGGATGGGTGTGTGGGGGGAGTGGGATGTGTGTGGGGAGGAGGGGGATGAGTGTGTGTGGAGGGGGGGATGTGCGTGTGTGGGGCGGAGGGGGAGTGTGTGGGAGGGAGGGTAAGTGTGTGTGTGTGTGGGGGGAGAGGGGTGTGTGTGGGGGGCGGAGAGGGATGTGTGTGTGTGGGGGGAGGGGTTATTGTGAGGGGGAGGGATGTGTGTGTAGGGGGGAGTGGGATGTGTATGTGTGGGGGGGGATGTGTGTGTGGGGGGGGAGGGGGACGTGTGTGTGTGGGGGAGCGGGATGTGTCTGTGGGGGGAGGGGATGTGTGTGTGTGGGGGGAGGGGTGTGTGTAGGGAAGGGGATGTGTGTGTGGGGGGGAGGGGGATGTGTGTGTTGAGGGGAGGGGGATGTGTGTGGGGGGGGGGGGATGTGTGTGGGGAGAGGGGGATGTGTGTGCGGGGGGGGAGGGGGATGTGTGTGTGTGGGGGGAATATGTGTGGGGGTAGGGGTGTATGTGTGGGGGTAGGGGTGTGTGTGGGGGTAGGGGGATGTATGTGGGCGGTAGGGGGATGTGTGTGTGGGGGAGGGGGATGTGTGGGGGGGGGAGGGGGATATGTGTGTGGGGGGAGGGGGATGTGTGTGTGGGGGGGAAGGGGGATGTGTGTGTGGAGGGGGGGATGTGCGTATGTGGGGCGGAGTGGGAATGTGTGTGTGGGGGGGAGGGGGAGCGTGTGGGAGGGAGGGTAAGTGTGTGTGTGTGGGAGGGAGGGTAAATGTGTGTGTGGGGGGAGGGGGATGGGTGTGTGGGGGGGGAGAGGGTTGTGTGTGGGGGGGCGGAGAGGGATGTGTGTGTGGGGGGAGGGATATGTGTAGTGGAGGGGGAGGGGTGTGTGTGTGGGGGGAGGGGTTATTGTGAGGGGGAGGGATGTGTGTGTGGAGGGGAGAGGGATGTGTATGTTGGGGGGGAGAGGATGTGTGTGTGGGGGGGAGGGGGGTGTGTGTGTAGGGGAGCGGGATGTGTGTGTGGGGGGGGGGAGGGGTGTGTGTAGGGAAGGGGATGTGTTTGTGTGGGGGGGGGGAGGGGGATGTGTGTGTGGGGATAGGAAGATGTGTGTGGGGGGAGGGGGATGTGTGTGGGGGGGTAGGGGAATGTGTGTGGGGGGGAGGGGGATGTGTGTGGGGGGAGGGGGATGTGTGTGTGTGGGCGGGGATGTGCGTGTGTGGGGTGAAGGGGGAGTGTGTGGGGGGGAGCGGGATGTGTGTGTGGGGGGGGGGAGGGGATGTGTGTGGGGGGGTGTGTGTGTAGGGAAGGGGATGTGTGTGTGTGGGGGGGTGGGAGGGGGATGTGTGTGTTGGGGGGGGAGGGGGATGTGTGTGGGGGGGGGGAGGGGATGTGTGTGGGGGGGGTGTGTGTGTAGGGAAGGGGATGTGTGTGTGTGGGGGGGTGGGAGGGGGATGTGTGTGTTGGGGGGGAGGGGGATGTGTGTGGGGGTAGGAAGATGTGTGGGGGGGAGGGGGATGTGTGTGGAGGGGTAGGGGAATGTGTGTGGGGGGGAGGGGGATGTGTGTGGGGGGAGGGGGATGTGTGTGTGGGGGGGAAGGGGGATGTGTGTGTGGAGGGGGGGATGTGCGTGTGTGGGGCGGAGTGGGAATGTGTGTGTGGGGGGGAGGGGGAGTGTGTGGGAGGGAGGGTAAGTGTGTGTGTGTGGGAGGGAGGGTAAATGTGTGTGTGGGGGGAGGGGGATGGGTGTGTGGGGGGGGAGAGGGTTGTGTGTGGGGGGGCGGAGAGGGATGTGTGTGTGGGGGGAGGGATATGTGTGGTGGAGGGGGAGGGGTGTGTGTGTGTGGGGGGAGGGGTTATTGTGAGGGGGAGGGATGTGTGTGTGGAGGGGAGAGGGATGTGTATGTTGGGGGGGAGAGGATGTGTGTGTGGGGGGGAGGGGGTGTGTGTGTAGGGGAGCGGGATGTGTGTGTGGGGGGGGGAGGGGATGTGTGTGTGGGGGGGGAGGGGTGTGTGTAGGGAAGGGGATGTGTTTGTGTGTCGGGGGGGAGGGGGATGTGTGTGTGGGGATAGGAAGATGTGTGTGGGGGGAGGGGGATGTGTGTGGGGGGGTAGGGGAATGTGTGTGGGGGGGAGGGGGATGTGTGTGGGGGGAGGGGGATGTGTGTGTGTGGGCGGGGATGTGCGTGTGTGGGGTGAAGGGGGAGTGTGTGTGGGGGAGCGGGATGTGTGTGTGGGGGGGGAGGGGATGTGTGTGGGGGGGGTGTGTGTGTAGGGAAGGGGATGTGTGTGTGTGGGGGGGTGGGAGGGGGATGTGTGTGTTGGGGGGGAGGGGGATGTGTGTGGGGGTAGGAAGATGTGTGGGGGGGAGGGGGATGTGTGTGGAGGGGTAGGGGAATGTGTGTGGGGGGGAGGGGGATGTGTGTGGGGGGAGGGGGATGTGTGTGTGTGTGGGCGGGGATGTGCGTGTGTGGGGTGAAGGGGGAGTGTGTGTGGGGGGGAGGGGGAGTGTGTGTGGGGTGGGAGGGGGAGTGTGTGGGAGGGAGGGTAAGCGTGTGTGTGGGGGGAGGGGGATGGGTGTGTGGGGGAAGAGGGGTGTGTGTGGGGGGAGAGGGGTGTGTGGGGGGGCAGAGAGGGATGTGTGTGTGGCGGGAGGGATGTGTGTGAGGGGAGGGGTATGTGTGCGGGAGGGGGAGCGGAAGGGGTGTGTATGGGGGGAGGGGTGTGTGTGAGGGGAGGTGTATGTGTGGGGGAGGGGGTGAGGGGGATTTGTATGTGGGGGGGGAGGGGGATGTATGTGTGTGTGGGGTGATGTGCATTTGTGGGGCGAAGGGGGAGTGTGTGTGTGGGGGGAGTGTGTGTGGTGTGGGAGGGCGAGTGTGTGGGGTTGGAGGGGGAGTGTGTGGGCAGAGTGGGAGTGTGTGTTTGGGGGGAGTGTGTGTGTGGGGAGAGGGGGATGTGTGTGTGTGGGGGGAGGGGGATGTGTGTGGGGGGGAAGGGGATGTGTGTGGGGGGGAAGGGGATGTGTGTGTGTGGGGGAGGGGGATGTGCGCGTGTGGGGGAGGGGTGTGTGTGTGGGTGGGGAGAGGTGTGTGTGTGTGGGGGGGGGGAGGGGGATGGGTGTGTAGGGGGGAGGGGGATGGGTGTGTAGGGGGGAGGGGGATGTGTGTGGAGGGGGAGCGGGAGGTGTGTGTGGGGGAAAGGGGATGTGTGTGTGGGGGGAGAGGGGTGTGTGTGTGTGTGAGGGGGGGATGTGCGTGTGTGGGACGGAGGGAGAGTGTGTGTGGGGGGGAGGGGTGGGTGTGTGGGGGGAGAGGGGTGTGTGTGTGGGGGGCGGAGAGGGATGGATGTGTGTGAGGGGAGGGATATGTGTGGTGGAGGGGGAGGCGTGTGTGTGGGGGGAGGGGTTATTGTGAGGGGGAGGGATGTATGTGTAGGGGGGAGGAGGATGTGTGTGTGTGTGGGGGAGCGGGATGTGTGTGTGGGGGGGGGAGGGGATGTGTGTTTGTGGGGGGGAGGGGTGTGTGTAGGGAAGGGGATGTGTGTGTGGGGGGAGGGGGATGTGTGTGTTGGGGGAGGGAGATGTGTGTGGGGGGAGGGGGATGTGTGTGTGTGGGGGGGGTGTGTGTGGGGGGGATGTGTGTGGGGGGGTAGGGGGATGTGTGTGGGGGGAGGGGATGTGTGTGTGCGGGGGAGGGGGATGTGTGTGTGGGGTGGATGTGCGTGTGTGGGGCGAAGGGGGAGTGTGTGTGGGGGGGGAGGGGGAGTGTGTGTGGGGGGGAGGGGGAGTGTGTGTGGGGTGGAGGGGGAGTGTGTGTGGGGGGAGGGGGAGTGTGTGTAGGGGAGGAGGGGGAGTGTGTGTGGGGGGGAGGGGGAGTGTGTGTGGGGTGGAGGGGGAGTGTGTGTGGGGGGAGAGGGAGTGTGTGTGGGGGAGGGGGAGTGTGTGTGGGGTGGAGGGGGAGTGTGTGTGGGGGGAGAGGGAGTGTGTGTGGGGTGGGAGGGGGAGTGTGTGGGAGGGAGGGTAAGTGTGTGTGTGGGGGGAGGGGGATGAGTGTGTGTGGAGGGGGGGATGTGCGTGTGTGGGGCGGAGGGGGAGTGTGTGGGAGGGAGGGTAAGTGTGTGTGTGTGGGGGGAGAGGGGTGTGTGTGGGGGGCGGAGAGGGATGTGTGTGTGTGGGGGGAGGGGTTATTGTGAGGGGGAGGGATGTGTGTGTAGGGGGGAGTGGGATGTGTATGTGTGGGGGGGGATGTGTGTGTGGGGGGGGAGGGGGACGTGTGTGTGTGGGGGAGCGGGATGTGTCTGTGGGGGGAGGGGATGTGTGTGTGTGGGGGGAGGGGTGTGTGTAGGGAAGGGGATGTGTGTGTGGGGGGGAGGGGGATGTGTGTGTTGAGGGGAGGGGGATGTGTGTGGGGGGGTGTAGGAAGATGTGTGTGGGGGGAGGGGGATTTTTGTCGGGGGAGGGGGATGTGTGTGGGGGGAGGGGGATGTGTGTGGGGAGAGGGGGATGTGTGTGCGGGGGGGGAGGGGGATGTGTGTGTGTGGGGGGAATATGTGTGGGGGTAGGGGTGTATGTGTGGGGGTAGGGGTGTATGTGTGGGGGTAGGGGTGTGTGTGGGGGTAGGGGGATGTATGTGGGCGGTAGGGGGATGTGTGTGTGGGGGAGGGGGATGTGTGGGGGGGGGAGGGGGATATGTGTGTGGGGGGAGGGGGATGTGTGTGTGGGGGGGAAGGGGGATGTGTGTGTGGAGGGGGGGATGTGCGTATGTGGGGCGGAGTGGGAATGTGTGTGTGGGGGGGAGGGGGAGTGTGTGGGAGGGAGGGTAAGTGTGTGTGTGTGGGAGGGAGGGTAAATGTGTGTGTGGGGGGAGGGGGATGGGTGTGTGGGGGGGGAGAGGGTTGTGTGTGGGGGGGCGGAGAGGGATGTGTGTGTGTGGGGGGAGGGATATGTGTGGTGGAGGGGGAGGGGTGTGTGTGTGTGGGGGGAGGGGTTATTGTGAGGGGGAGGGATGTGTGTGTGGAGGGGAGAGGGATGTGTATGTTGGGGGGGAGAGGATGTGTGTGTGGGGGGGAGGGGGGTGTGTGTGTAGGGGAGCGGGATGTGTGTGTGGGGGGGGAGGGGTGTGTGTAGGGAAGGGGATGTGTTTGTGTGGGGGGGGGGAGGGGGATGTGTGTGTGGGGATAGGAAGATGTGTGTGGGGGGAGGGGGATGTGTGTGGGGGGGTAGGGGAATGTGTGTGGGGGGGAGGGGGATGTGTGTGGGGGGAGGGGGATGTGTGTGTGTGGGCGGGGATGTGCGTGTGTGGGGTGAAGGGGGAGTGTGTGTGGGGGAGCGGGATGTGTGTGTGGGGGGGGGGGAGGGGATGTGTGTGGGGGGGGTGTGTGTAGGGAAGGGGATGTGTGTGTGTGGGGGGGTGGGAGGGGGATGTGTGTGTTGGGGGGGGAGGGGGATGTGTGTGGGGGTAGGAAGATGTGTGGGGGGGAGGGGGATGTGTGTGGAGGGGTAGGGGAATGTGTGTGGGGGGGAGGGGGATGTGTGTGGGGGGAGGGGGATGTGTGTGTGGGGGGGAAGGGGGATGTGTGTGTGGAGGGGGGGATGTGCGTGTGTGGGGCGGAGTGGGAATGTGTGTGTGGGGGGGAGGGGGAGTGTGTGGGAGGGAGGGTAAGTGTGTGTGTGTGGGAGGGAGGGTAAATGTGTGTGTGGGGGGAGGGGGATGGGTGTGTGGGGGGGGAGAGGGTTGTGTGTGGGGGGGCGGAGAGGGATGTGTGTGTGGGGGGAGGGATATGTGTGGTGGAGGGGGAGGGGTGTGTGTGTGTGGGGGGAGGGGTTATTGTGAGGGGGAGGGATGTGTGTGTGGAGGGGAGAGGGATGTGTATGTTGGGGGGGAGAGGATGTGTGTGTGGGGGGGAGGGGGTGTGTGTGTAGGGGAGCGGGATGTGTGTGTGGGGGGGGGAGGGGATGTGTGTGTGGGGGGGGAGGGGTGTGTGTAGGGAAGGGGATGTGTTTGTGTGTGGGGGGGGAGGGGGATGTGTGTGTGGGGATAGGAAGATGTGTGTGGGGGGAGGGGGATGTGTGTGGGGGGAGGGGGATGTGTGTGTGTGGGCGGGGATGTGCGTGTGTGGGGTGAAGGGGGAGTGTGTGTGGGGGAGCGGGATGTGTGTGTGGGGGGGGAGGGGATGTGTGTGGGGGGGGTGTGTGTGTAGGGAAGGGGATGTGTGTGTGTGGGGGGGTGGGAGGGGGATGTGTGTGTTGGGGGGGAGGGGGATGTGTGTGGGGGTAGGAAGATGTGTGGGGGGGAGGGGGATGTGTGTGGAGGGGTAGGGGAATGTGTGTGGGGGGGAGGGGGATGTGTGTGGGGGGAGGGGGATGTGTGTGTGTGTGGGCGGGGATGTGCGTGTGTGGGGTGAAGGGGGAGTGTGTGTGGGGGGGAGGGGGAGTGTGTGTGGGGTGGGAGGGGGAGTGTGTGGGAGGGAGGGTAAGCGTGTGTGTGGGGGGAGGGGGATGGGTGTGTGGGGGAAGAGGGGTGTGTGTGGGGGGAGAGGGGTGTGTGGGGGGGCAGAGAGGGATGTGTGTGTGGCGGGAGGGATGTATGTGAGGGGAGGGGTATGTGTGCGGGAGGGGGAGCGGAAGGGGTGTGTATGGGGGGAGGGGTGTGTGTGAGGGGAGGGGTATGTGTGGGGGAGGGGGTGAGGGGGATTTGTATGTGGGGGGGGAGGGGGATGTATGTGTGTGTGGGGTGATGTGCATTTGTGGGGCGAAGGGGGAGTGTGTGTGTGGGGGGAGTGTGTGTGGTGTGGGAGGGCGAGTGTGTGGGGTTGGAGGGGGAGTGTGTGGGCAGAGTGGGAGTGTGTGTTTGGGGGGAGTGTGTGTGTGGGGAGAGGGGGATGTGTGTGTGTGGGGGGAGGGGGATGTGTGTGGGGGGGAAGGGGATGTGTGTGGGGGGGAAGGGGATGTGTGTGTGTGGGGGAGGGGGATGTGCGCGTGTGGGGGAGGGGTGTGTGTGTGGGTGGGGAGAGGTGTGTGTGTGTGTGGGGGGGGAGGGGGATGGGTGTGTAGGGGGGAGGGGGATGGGTGTGTAGGGGGGAGGGGGATGTGTGTGGAGGGGGAGCGGGAGGTGTGTGTGGGGGAAAGGGGATGTGTGTGTGGGGGGAGAGGGGTGTGTGTGTGTGAGGGGGAGGGAGAGGAATGTGCGTGTGGAGAGAGGGATGTGTGTGGGGGAGGGGGAGGGATGTGTGTGTAGGGGGAGTGGGATGTTTGTGTGGGGGGAGGGGTGTGTATGAGGGGAGGGGTGTGTGTGAGGGAGGGGGAGGGATGTGTGTGGGGAAGGGGGAGTGATGTGTGTGTGTGTGGGGGGGGAGAGGGATATGTGTGTGGGGGGGAGTGGGATGTGTGTGTGGGGGGGAGAGGGGTGTGTGAGGGGGAGGGGTGTCTGTGTGTGTGGGGGGGAGAGCGATGTGTGGGATGGAGAGAGGGATGTGTGTGTGGGGAGGGGGAGGGATGTGTGTGTTGGGGGTAGAGGGATGTGTGTGTGGGGGGGAGAGGGGTGTGTCAGGGGGGAGGGGGAGGGGTTTCTGTTTGTGGGGGGTGTGTGGGGGGGAGGGAGAGGGATGTTTGTGTGGGGGAGGGAGCGGGATGTGTGAGGGGGGAGAGGGATGTTTGTGGGGGGGGGTTGAGAGGGGTGTGTGTGTGTGTGGTGGGGAGGGGGATGTGTGTGGTGGGGAGGGGGATGTGTGTGGGGGCGAGGGGGATGTGTGTGGGGGCAGGGGATGTGTGTGTGGGGTGAGAGGGGTGTGTGTGTGTTGGGGGAGTAGGGTTGTCTGTGTGGGGGGGAAGGGGGTGTGTGTGTGGGGAAGGGGATGTGTGTGTGTGTGTGGGGGGGGTGTGTGTGTGTGGGGAAGGGGATGTGTGCATGTGGGGGGGGAGGGGGGTGTGTGTGGGGAAAGGGATGTGTGCGTGTAGGGTGTGTGTGGGGGAGGGGTGTGTGTGTGTGGGTGTGTGTGTGTGTGTGTGGAGGGGATGTGTGGGGGCGTAGGGGATGTGTGTGTGGGGGGGGATATGTGTGTGTGGGGGCGGAGGGGGATGTGTGTCGGGGGGGAGGGGGAGTGTGTGTGGGGGGTGTGAGGGGTGTGTGTGGGGGAGTGAGGGGTATGTGTGGGGTGGGTGAGGGGTGTGTGTGTGGGGGGGGAGCGGGATGTGTGTGTGGGAGGAGGGGGATGTGTGTGGGGAGGGAGGGGCTGTGTGTGTAGGGGGAGAGGGTGTGTGTGTGGGGGGAGGGGTGTGTGTGTGTGGGGGGAGGGGTGTGTGTGGGGGGAGGGGTGTGTGTGGGGGGGAGGGGGATGTGTGTGTGTGAGGGAGGGGGATGTGTGTGTGGGGGGGAATGGGATGTGTGTGTGGGGAAGGGGATGTGTGTGTGTGTGTGGGGGGGGATGTGTGTGTGTGGGGGGTGTGTGTGTGTGGGGAGGGGGATGGGTGTGTAGGGGGGAGGGGGATGTGGGTGTGGGGGGGAGTGGGAGGTGTGTGTGTGGGGAAGGGGATGTGTGTGTGTGGGGGGGGGGCAAGGGGATATGTGTGTGGGGAGAAGGGGGAAGTGTGTGGAGGGTAGGGGGATGTGTGTGGGGGGGAGGGGGTGTGTGGGGGGAGGGGGATGTGTGTGGGGGCGTAGGGGGATGTGTGTGGGTGGGTAGAGGGATGTGTGTGGGGGGGAGGGGAATGTTTATGGGGGGGGAGGGGGATGTGTGGGGGTGGGTGAGGGGGATGTGTGTGGGGGGGTGTGGCATGTGTGTGTGGGGGGGAGGGGGATGTGTATGTGTGGGGGGAGGGGGATGTGTGTGTTTGGGGGGGAGGGGGATGTGTGTGTTTGGGGGGGAGGGGGAGGTGTGTGTGGGGGGAGGGGGAGGTGTGTGTGGGGGGAGGGGGAGTGTGTGTGGGGGGGTGAGGGGTGTGTGTGGGGGGTGAGGTGTGTGTTTGGGGGGGTGAGGTGTGTGTGTGGGGGGGGGTGTGAGGGGTGTGTGTGGGGGGGCAAGGGGATGTGTCTGTGTGTGGGGGAGGGGGATGTGTGTGTGTGTTAGCGGGGGAGGGGATATGTGTGTGTGGGGGGGAGAGGGATGTGTGTGTGGGGTGGATGTGTGTGGGGAGGGGTGGTTGTGTGTGTTTGGGGGGGGAATGTGTGTGTGTGGGGAGGAGGGGGATGTGTGTGGGGGGGGAGGGGGATGTGTGTGTAGGGGGGAGGGGGATGTGTGTGGGGGTGTGTGTGTGGGAGGGAGGGTTGTGTGTAGGTGGAGGGGGTGAGGGGGATTTGTGTGTGGGGGGGGGATGTGCATGTGTGGGGCAAAGGGGAGTGTGTGTGTGGGGGGAGTGTGTGTGTGGGGGGAGGGGGATTGTGTGGGGTTGGGGGGGGGTGTGTGTGGGGGGGAGGGGGTGTGTGTGGGGGGGAGGGGGATGGGTGTGTGGGGGTGGAGAGGGATTTGTGTGTGGGGGGAGGGGTGTGTGTGGGGGAGGGGAGTGATGTGTGCGTGTGGGGAGAGGGATGTGTGTGTGTGTGGGGGAGGGGGAGGGATGTGTGTGTAGGGGGGGAGTGGGATGTGTGTGTGTGGGGGGGTGAGGGATGTGTGTGTGGGGGGAGGGGTGTGTGTGAGGGGAGGGGTGTGTGTGGGGGGAGAGGAGTGTGTGAGGGGGGAGGGGTGTCTGTTGCGGGGGGGGGTGTGCGGGGAGGGAGAGGGATGTGTGTGGGGGGGGAGGGGGAGGGGTATGTGTGGGGGGGAGAGGGGTGTGTGAGGGGGAGGGGTTTCTGTGTGGGGGTGGTCTGGGGGGGAGGGAGAGGGATGTTTGTGGGGGGAGGGAGCGGGATGTGTGTGGGGGGAGAGGGATGTTTGTGGGGGGGATTGAGAGGGGTGTGTGTGTGGGGGGGAGGGGGATGTGTGTGGGGGGGAGGGGATGTGTGTGTGGGGCGAGAGGGGTGTGTGTGTGGGGGGTTAGGGTTGTGTGTGTGGGGGGGGAAGGGGATGTGTGTGTGGGGAAGGGGATGTGTGTGTGTGGGGAAGGGGATGTGTGTGTGTGGGGAAGGGGATGTGTGCGTGTGGGGGGGGAGGGGTGTGTGTGTGGGGAAGGGGATGTGTGCGTGTGGGGGGTTGTGTGTGGGGAAGGGGATGTGTGTGTGGGGGAGAGGGATGTGTGTGGGGGGAGGGGTGTGTGTGGGGGAGGGGGAGTGATGTGTGCGTGTGGGGAGAGGGATGTGTGTGTGTGGGGAAGTGGGATGTGTGTGTGGGGGGGTGAGGGATGTGTGTGTGGGGGGAAGGGTGTGTGTGAGGGAAGGGGTGTGTGTGAGGGGAGGGGTGTGTGTGGGGGAGGGGGAGTGATGTGTGTGTGGGGGGGAGAGGGATTTGTGTGTGGGGGACGGGGAGGGATGTGTGTGTAGGGGGGAGTGGGAGGTGAGTGTGGGGGGAGAGGGGTGTGTGAGGGGGAGGGGTGTGTGTGAGGGGAGGGGTGTGTGTGGGGGGAGAGGAGTGTGTGAGGGGGGAGGGGTGTCTGTTGCGGGGGGGGGTGTGCGGGGAGGGAGAGGGATGTGTGTGGGGGGGGAGGGGGAGGGGTATGTGTGGGGGGGAGAGGGGTGTGTGAGGGGGAGGGGTTTCTGTGTGGGGGTGGTCTGGGGGGGAGGGAGAGGGATGTTTGTGGGGGGAGGGAGCGGGATGTGTGTGGGGGGAGAGGGATGTTTGTGGGGGGGATTGAGAGGGGTGTGTGTGTGGGGGGGAGGGGGATGTGTGTGGGGGGGAGGGGATGTGTGTGTGGGGCGAGAGGGGTGTGTGTGTGGGGGGTTAGGGTTGTGTGTGTGGGGGGGGAAGGGGATGTGTGTGTGGGGAAGGGGATGTGTGTGTGTGGGGAAGGGGATGTGTGTGTGTGGGGAAGGGGATGTGTGCGTGTGGGGGGGGAGGGGTGTGTGTGTGGGGAAGGGGATGTGTGCGTGTGGGGGGTTGTGTGTGGGGAAGGGGATGTGTGTGTGGGGGAGAGGGATGTGTGTGGGGGGAGGGGTGTGTGTGGGGGAGGGGGAGTGATGTGTGCGTGTGGGGAGAGGGATGTGTGTGTGTGGGGAAGTGGGATGTGTGTGTGGGGGGGTGAGGGATGTGTGTGTGGGGGGAAGGGTGTGTGTGAGGGAAGGGGTGTGTGTGAGGGGAGGGGTGTGTGTGGGGGAGGGGGAGTGATGTGTGTGTGGGGGGGAGAGGGATTTGTGTGTGGGGGACGGGGAGGGATGTGTGTGTAGGGGGGAGTGGGAGGTGAGTGTGGGGGGAGAGGGGTGTGTGAGGGGGAGGGGTGTCTGTGTGTGTGTGGGGGGGGGGAGCGATGTGTGGGATGGAGAGAGGGATGTATGTGTGGGATGGAGAGAGGGATGTATGTGTGGGATGGAGAGAGGGATGTATGTGTGGGATGGAGAGAGGGATGTATGTGTGGGATGGAGAGAGGGATGTGTGTGTGGGATGGAGAGAGGGATGTGTGTGTTGGGGAGGAGGGGGAGGGATGTGTGTGTTGGGGAGGAGGGGGAGGGATGTGTGTGTTGGGGAGGAGGGGGAGGGATGTGTGTGTGGGGGGGAGAGGGGTGTGTGAGGGGGAGGGGTGTCTGTGTGGAGGGTGTGTGTGCGGGGAGGGAGAGGGATGTTTGTGGGGGGAGAGAGGGATGTGTGTGTGGGGGAGGGGTATGTGTGGGGGGAGAGGGGTGTGTGAGGGGGAGGGGTTTCTGTGTGGGGGTGTGTGGGGGGAGGGAGCGGGATGTGTGTGGGGGGAGAGGGATGTTTGTGGGGTGGGTTGAGAGGGGTGTGTGTGTGTGGGGGGGTAGGGTTGTGTGTGGGGGGAGGGGGATTGGTGTGTGTGGGGAGAGGGGGATGTGTGTGTGTGGGGGGAGGGGGATGTGTGTGGGGGGGAAGGGGATGTGTGTGGGGGGGAAGGGGATATGTGTGTGTGGGGAAGGGGATGTGTGCGTGTGGGGGGGGAGGGGTGTGTGTGTGTGGGGATGGGGATGTGTGCATGTAGGGGTGTGTGTGGGGGGGGGAGGGGGATGTGTGTGGGCGGGAGGGGGTGTGTGTGTGGGGGGGAGGGGGTGTGTGTGTGGGGAAGGGGATGTGTGTGTGTGTGTGGGGGGGGTGTGTGTGTGTGGGGAAGGGGATGTGTGCATGTGGGGGGGGAGGGGGGTGTGTGTGGGGAAAGGGATGTGTGCGTGTCGGGTGTGTGTGGGGGAGGGGTGTGTGTGTGTGGGTGTGTGTGTGTGTGTGTGGAGGGGATGTGTGGGGGCGTAGGGGATGTGTGTGTGGGGGGGGATATGTGTGTGTGGGGGCGGAGGGGGATGTGTGTCGGGGGGGAGGGGGAGTGTGTGTGGGGGGTGTGAGGGGTGTGTGTGGGGGAGTGAGGGGTATGTGTGGGGTGGGTGAGGGGTGTGTGTGTGGGGGGAGGGGGATGTGTGTGTGGGGGGGGAGCGGGATGTGTGTGTGGGAGGAGGGGGATGTGTGTGGGGAGGGAGGGGCTGTGTGTGTAGGGGGAGAGGGTGTGTGTGTGGGGGGAGGGGTGTGTGTGTGTGGGGGGAGGGGTGTGTGTGGGGGGAGGGGTGTGTGTGGGGGGGAGGGGGATGTGTGTGTGTGAGGGAGGGGGATGTGTGTGTGGGGGGGAATGGGATGTGTGTGTGGGGAAGGGGATGTGTGTGTGTGTGTGGGGGGGGGGATGTGTGTGTGTGGGGGGTGTGTGTGTGTGGGGAGGGGGATGGGTGTGTAGGGGGGAGGGGGATGTGGGTGTGGGGGGGAGTGGGAGGTGTGTGTGTGGGGAAGGGGATGTGTGTGTGTGGGGGGGGGGGGCAAGGGGATATGTGTGTGGGGAGAAGGGGGAAGTGTGTGGAGGGTAGGGGGATGTGTGTGGGGGGGAGGGGGTGTGTGGGGGGAGGGGGATGTGTGTGGGGGCGTAGGGGGATGTGTGTGGGTGGGTAGAGGGATGTGTGTGGGGGGGAGGGGAATGTTTATGGGGGGGGAGGGGGATGTGTGGGGGTGGGTGAGGGGGATGTGTGTGGGGGGGTGTGGCATGTGTGTGTGGGGGGGAGGGGGATGTGTATGTGTGGGGGGAGGGGGATGTGTGTGTTTGGGGGGGAGGGGGAGGTGTGTGTGGGGGGAGGGGGAGGTGTGTGTGGGGGGAGGGGGAGTGTGTGTGGGGGGGTGAGGGGTGTGTGTGGGGGGTGAGGTGTGTGTTTGGGGGGGTGAGGTGTGTGTAGGTGGAGGGGGTGAGGGGGATTTGTGTGTGGGGGGGGGATGTGCATGTGTGGGGCAAAGGGGAGTGTGTGTGTGGGGGGAGTGTGTGTGTGGGGGGAGGGGGATTGTGTGGGGTTGGGGGGGGTGTGTGTGGGGTTGGGGGGGGTGTGTGTGGGGGGGAGGGGGTGTGTGTGGGGGGGAGGGGGATGGGTGTGTGGGGGTGGAGAGGGATTTGTGTGTGGGGGGAGGGGTGTGTGTGGGGGAGGGGAGTGATGTGTGCGTGTGGGGAGAGGGATGTGTGTGTGTGTGGGGGAGGGGGAGGGATGTGTGTGTGTGGGGGGGTGAGGGATGTGTGTGTGGGGGGAGGGGTGTGTGTGAGGGGAGGGGTGTGTGTGGGGGGAGAGGAGTGTGTGAGGGGGGAGGGGTGTCTGTTGCGGGGGGGGTGTGCGGGGAGGGAGAGGGATGTGTGTGGGGGGGGAGGGGGAGGGGTATGTGTGGGGGGGAGAGGGGTGTGTGAGGGGGAGGGGTTTCTGTGTGGGGGTGGTCTGGGGGGGAGGGAGAGGGATGTTTGTGGGGGGAGGGAGCGGGATGTGTGTGGGGGGAGAGGGATGTTTGTGGGGGGGATTGAGAGGGGTGTGTGTGTGGGGGGGAGGGGGATGTGTGTGGGGGGGAGGGGATGTGTGTGTGGGGCGAGAGGGGTGTGTGTGTGGGGGGTTAGGGTTGTGTGTGTGGGGGGGGAAGGGGATGTGTGTGTGGGGAAGGGGATGTGTGTGTGTGGGGAAGGGGATGTGTGTGTGTGGGGAAGGGGATGTGTGCGTGTGGGGGGGGAGGGGTGTGTGTGTGGGGAAGGGGATGTGTGCGTGTGGGGGGTTGTGTGTGGGGAAGGGGATGTGTGTGTGGGGGAGAGGGATGTGTGTGGGGGGAGGGGTGTGTGTGGGGGAGGGGGAGTGATGTGTGCGTGTGGGGAGAGGGATGTGTGTGTGTGGGGAAGTGGGATGTGTGTGTGGGGGGGTGAGGGATGTGTGTGTGGGGGGAAGGGTGTGTGTGAGGGGAGGGGTGTGTGTGAGGGGAGGGGTGTGTGTGGGGGAGGGGGAGTGATGTGTGTGTGGGGGGGAGAGGGATTTGTGTGTGGGGGACGGGGAGGGATGTGTGTGTAGGGGGGAGTGGGAGGTGAGTGTGGGGGGAGAGGGGTGTGTGAGGGGGAGGGGTGTCTGTGTGTGTGTGGGGGGGGGAGCGATGTGTGGGATGGAGAGAGGGATGTATGTGTGGGATGGAGAGAGGGATGTATGTGTGGGATGGAGAGAGGGATGTATGTGTGGGATGGAGAGAGGGATGTGTGTGTGGGATGGAGAGAGGGATGTGTGTGTTGGGGAGGAGGGGGAGGGATGTGTGTGTTGGGGAGGAGGGGGAGGGATGTGTGTGTTGGGGAGGAGGGGGAGGGATGTGTGTGTGGGGGGGAGAGGGGTGTGTGAGGGGGAGGGGTGTCTGTGTGGAGGGTGTGTGTGCGGGGAGGGAGAGGGATGTTTGTGGGGGGAGAGAGGGATGTGTGTGTGGGGGAGGGGTATGTGTGGGGGGAGAGGGGTGTGTGAGGGGGAGGGGTTTCTGTGTGGGGGTGTGTGGGGGGAGGGAGCGGGATGTGTGTGGGGGGAGAGGGATGTTTGTGGGGTGGGTTGAGAGGGGTGTGTGTGTGTGGGGGGGTAGGGTTGTGTGTGGGGGGAGGGGGATTGGTGTGTGTGGGGAGAGGGGGATGTGTGTGTGTGGGGGGAGGGGGATGTGTGTGGGGGGGAAGGGGATGTGTGTGGGGGGGAAGGGGATATGTGTGTGTGGGGAAGGGGATGTGTGCGTGTGGGGGGGGAGGGGGGTGTGTGTGTGGGGATGGGGATGTGTGCATGTAGGGGTGTGTGTGGGGGGGGGGAGGGGGATGTGTGTGGGCGGGAGGGGGTGTGTGTGTGGGGGGGAGGGGGTGTGTGTGTGGGGGGGAGGGGGTGTGTGTGTGGGGGGAGAGGGGTGTGTGTGTGGGGGGGGTAGGGTTGTGTGTGTGGGGGGGAAGGGGATGTGTGTGTGGGGAAGGGGATATGTGTGTGTGGGGAAGGGGATGTGTGCGTGTGGGGGGGTGGGAGGGGGGTGTGTGTGTGGGGAAGGGGATGTGTGCGTGTAGGGGTGTATGTGTGGGGGGGGAGGGGGATGTGTGTGGGGGGGAGGGGGTGTGTGTGTGGGGGGGAGGGTGTGTGTGTGTGTGGGGGGAGAGGGGTGTGTGTGTGGGGGGGTAGGGTTGTGTGTGTGGGGGAGAAGGGGATGTGTGTGTGGGGAAGGGGATGTGTGTGTGGGGAAGGGGACGTGTGCGTGTGGGTGGGGAGGGGTGTGTGTGTGTGGGGAAGGGGATGTGTGGGGGAGGGTGTGGGGAAGGGGATGTGTGTGTGGGGGGGAGGGGTGTGTGTGTGGGGGGGATGTGTGTGTGTGGAGGGGATGTGTGGGGAGGGTAGGGGATGTGTGTATGGGGGGAGAGGGATGTGTGTGGGGGGGAGGGGGATATGTGTGTGGGGGGGGTGGAGGGGGATGTGTGTGAGGGGGAGGAGGATGTGGTTGTGGGAGGAGGGGGATGTGTGTGTGGGAGGAGGGGGATGTGTGTGTGTGTGGGGTGCAGGGGGCTGTGTGTGTAGGGGGAGAGGGTGTGTGTGTGGGGGGGAGAGGGTGTGTGTGTGGGGGGGAGGTGTGTGTGTGTGTGTGTGGAGGGGAGGATGTGTTTGTGTGGGGGGGAGGGGTGTGTGTGTTTGTAGAGGGGAGGGGTGTGTGTGTGTGTGTGGAGGGGAGGGTGTGTGTGTGTGTGTGTGTGTGAGGAGGCCTGTGACGAGTGGAGTGCCACAAGGATCAATGCTGGGCCCTCTACTTTTTGTCATTTACATAAATGTTTTGGATGCGAGCATAAGAGGTACAGTTTGCAGATGACACCAAAATTGGAGGTGTAGTGGACAGGGTTACCTCAGATTACAAGAAGATCTGGACCAGATGGGCCAATGGGCTGAGAAGTGGCAGATGGAGTTTAATTCAGATAAATGTGAGGCGCTGCATTTTGCGAAAGCAAATCTTAGCAGGACTTATACACTTAATGGTAAGGTCCAAGGGAGTGTTGCTGAACAAAGAGACCTTGGAGTGCACACCTGCCTGATCAGCCTGGACCAAGAGAAAGCCTTTGACAGGATATCACACACGTATATGAGAGATGTTCTCTCCAAAATGGGCTTTGGGGAGGGAATCTGCAATTGGATCAGACTGCTCTACACCAACATTGTCAGTGCAGTCTCAATTAACGGGTGGGAATCAGATAGCTTCCCAGTCAGATCTGGAGTCAGGCAGGGCTGCCCTCTCTCTCCTGCCTTGTTTGTGTGCTGCATAGAGCCATTTGCCGAGTCCATCAGGAAGGATGCGAGCCTGAGAGGGATGACTATTCCTGGCAGCGGGGGCCTGCAGGTTAAGGCCTCCCTGTACATGGATGACGTCGCCATTTTCTGCTCGGATCCGCTGTCCATGCGCAGACTCATGTGTATCTGTGACCAGTTCGAACGGGCCTCAGGGGCCAAGGTAAACCGAGGCAAGAGCGAGGCCATGCTCTTCGGGAACTGGGCCGACCAATCCTCGATCCCCTTCACCGTCAGGACCGACCACCTGAAGGTGCTGGGTATTTGTTCGGAGGGGCTGGGGCGTGCGCCAAGTCTTGGGAGGAGCGTATCAGCAAAGTGAGGCAGAAACTGGGCAGATGGAAGCTACGGTCACTCTCCATCGCGGGAAAAAACCTGGTCATCAGGTGTGAGGCACTGTCAAGATATGAAAGAAACCTAAGGGGCAATTTTTTCACGCAGAAGGTGGTACGTGTATGGAATGAACTGCCAGAGGAAGTGGTGGAGGCTGGTACAATTACAACATTTAAAAGGCATTTGGATGGGTATATGAATAGGAGGGATACGGGTGGGGTGCTGGCAGGTGGGACTAGATTGGGTTGGAATATCTGGTCGGCACGGACGAGTTGGACCGAAGGGTCTGTTTCCATGCTGTACATCTCTATGACACTCTGACTCTAAATTCTAACTTACATCGTCCTTCTCCCAAGTGAAGACAGAAGCAAGATAGTAAATTAACACCCTGTATCTGTCCTCCAGCTCCATACCTGGATTGCTCCTTGATCCCTACATTTTCCTGGTTATTCTCTTCCCCTTAAAATACTGATGAAATATATCTTGGAATTCTCCCTCATTTTAGCCACTCGTGTTTTCTCATGCACCTACTTTGCTCTCTCAATTACTTTCTGAAATTCCCAGCTGCTCTTTCAGTACTCCATGAGGGCCTTGTAATTCCCAGCTCTTACACTCCAACCACATTGAAAGGGCCACCTTTCCAATAGCTCTTCTTGATTACATGCTGTCCCTGAGTGCTAGTTTTCTGCATTTCATGTGCAAATACTCTCAAGTGCCTTTGTGGTGCACCTTTCTGCAGTTTTTCTCCATTTAAATAATTCTTTGTTCTTTTGTTTTCTCTTCAAAATAAAGAACTTTCTCAAATTAATCCTCCATTTGCCAACTTTATGCCAGTTACTTGAACCATCAATGTCTCTGTGAATTGTTTGTATCCACCTGTTTTAGAATAGTCTGCAAATTTGGTGACAGTGCATTAACTTCTTTCCTCCAAATCATTAATATTTATTGTAAACATTTGCAGTCACAGCACTGATCCCTGTGGAACCCCACTGGCCACAGGTCACCAACCTGTAAAAGCACTCCTTATCCCCACCTGCTGTTTCCTGCCCATAAGCCAATTCTTTCTCCATCCCATAATCCTGCCAACAGTACCATGGCCTCTTAATCTTTCTTGAAGTATCTTGTTGAATGCTTCTAGAAGTCCAAATAAAACTCTACTGGCTCCCTTCCATTCCATTCCCTCTAATTGAGATCTCCTCAAAAGCTTTCATAACTGAGACAGATATTAATTTCCTTTTATAAAACCACGCTGACTCTGCTTGATGAGATTATGATTTTCTGAATATTCTACTGTTACTTCCACAGTAACCAACTGCAATACTTTTCCAATAATAGATCATGGGATAATCTGCCTATAGTTACCTGCTTTTTGCCTCCTTCCCTTATTAAACAGACGTGTCATATTAGCAGTTTTCCAATCCTCTGGTACTTTTCCAGAATTGAGCAATTTAAGGAGAATTACAACAAATGCCTTCACTATCTCTGTAGTGACCTGTTTTAGAATCCTCAGATGTAAGCCGTCAGGGCCAAGCAACCTCTCTGTCTTTCGCCCCATTAGTTTGTCTCACACTATTTCAACATTATACTCTGGGGAGAAAGTGAGGTCTGCAGATGCTGGAGATCAGAGCTGAAAATGTGTTGCTGGAACAGCGCAGCAGGTCAGGCAGCATCCAGGGAACAGGAGAATCGACGTTTCAGGCATAAGCCCTTCTTCAGGAATTTTCCTGAACAAGGGCTTATGCCCGAAACGTCGATTCTCCTGTTCCCTGGATGCTGCCTGACCTGCTGCGCTGTTCCAGCAACACATTTTCAACATTATACTCTGCCCAACTTCCTTAAATTTATCTTGCTCTTAGATCCTTTCCTCTTACTCAAGATATATTTTTGCTGAGAGCTGAGGTGAACCTCATTAAATGTCTACCCCTGCTTGTTTACTGTCATTCCTCCTCATCTATTCACCCAGTTCACTTCAGATAACTCTACCCTCGTTTCATTGTAATTGTTGTGTTCTGACCAGTCCCTTGTAAAGTTTTAGCAAAAGCTTCCTACTTCTACATTGCATTCCCTTTGAAATAAAGGCCAACATACCCACTGAACTTAGATGCTGGTTCTTTGTGATTCATGGATAAGGATTCCCAGATCCCTCAGTTCCATAGCTCCCTGCAGCCTTTGTCCATTTAAATAATATCCAGCTCCTCTATTCTTCCTGCCAATGTCCTTAATCTAAAGTTCCTTTACATTATATGTCATCTGCCAAAAGTATTGTCCACTAACTCAACCTAACCATAATCCTCTGCAGACTCCTCACCACTTGCTTTCCCAACTTTTTTTGTTTCACCTACAAACTTGGCATTCACCTTCCACAACCAAGCCATTTATGTATTTCATAAATAATTGTGGACCCAGCACTGAACCGTGTGGCTCACCACTAGCTACGAGCTATCCCAATTCTCAGTCTTTTATTAGTTAGACAATCATCTCTCCAGTTGAATGTGTGATGTCTTATCAAATGTCTCCTGAAAATCCAAATATATTACATCCCTATATTTTCTCCCATCTATCCTGCTTAATACCTTCTCAAAGATTTTGAGTGAAGTTGTCAGACATGATTCCATCTTCACAGAAGGGTTGGTTTTGCTGGGAACAACCAACACAGAACAGGACTTGGGGTTGTGGGGGTGGGTAATGTACCATGTGAAATTGTTCAACTCAGTGTAACTGCAAGGTACCAAGGCAGAAGACGAGCTTGTGATGAGCTTCATTGGAGCACTGCAGCAGGCCTGAGATGGAAATTTCAGCATGGAAACATGGGGGGGGGGGGGGTTGTGTTGAATTGGCAGGCACCTGGAAGTTTAAAGCTGGAAATGTGTTGCTGGAAAAGCGGAGCAGGTCAGGCAGCATCCAGGGAACAGGAGAATCGACGTTTCGGGCATAAGCCCTTCCTGAAGAAGGGCTTATGCCCGAAACGTCGATTCTCCTGTTCCCTGGATGCTGCCTGACCTGCTGCGCTTTTCCAGCAACACATTTCCAGCTCTGATCTCCAGCATCTGCAGACCTCACTTTCTCCACCTGGAAGTTTAAGGTCATCTTTATGGTCAGAGAGTAGGTGTTCAGCAATGTGGGCTCTGCTCTGGGTATACTGTGAATAGTTCTGTTTTATCAGGAGAAATATACGCTGGTGTTGGAGGCAGTCCAAAGAAGGTTCACTAGGGCTATTCCAGGGATTGACAGACTATATCGTGAGGAGTGGTTGAGGAGAGTGGGACGATACTGGAAATTATAAATGAAAACAGAAGTTGCTGGAAATGCTCAGCTGGTCTGGCAGCATCTGTGGAGAGAAATCTGAGTGAACATTTTGGGTCGTGTAACCCTTCCTCAGAACAATTCAACTGGGAAGAATAAGGTTTCCACTTGGTGAAGTTTGTAAAGTATGGATGGGTTTGACAGGGAGCCAGGTTTATCTGGGATAATGGGGCAGTGTCAGCTGACCCGTAGGAGATGTTACATCACAAGACTGTTCAACCTGATGATGTCAGTAAATCCCTGAGGTGTACAGGGCACTGCTACAACTGGTCATTGTGATGTCATCACCATGAACATCGAGGGGATTGGCCAGTGATCATGTGATTATCACATCAAAAGTGTGTGCAGTATCTTGGTCGGACAACTTCCCAAAGCTAATGTAATCAATGTTATCGATTATGAAATGAATAAAGTATCAACTCTTTGTTTGTAATTAAATCAGAGTTTGTGCATCAGCCTGACCAATGGACCTGTCCCCTGTATTTGCTTGAATAGAACCATTGAAACTAAGAACGGAGCCTCAAGTGGTCTGTGAGAAAATCAAAGAGTGATCAAACTCTGATCAACCTCCCCCTTTCTTCAGCCACTGGAGACAGGGAGACTGAGCTGGCAGCTTCATTTCCAGACGTTTTGTCACCCTACTAGGTAACATCTTCAGTGGGCCTCATGTAAAGCAGTGTACATGATTCCTGCTTTCTATTTATATGTTTGGGTTAGTTTGGGTTGGTGATGTCATTTCTCATGGTGATGTAATTTCCTGTTCTTTTTCTCAGGGGTGGGAGATGGGGTCTAACTCGATGTCTTTGTTGATGGAGTTCCGGTTGGAATGCCAAGCTTCTAGGAGTTCTCGTGCATTTCTCTGTTTGGCTTGTCCTAAGATGGATGTATTGTTCCAGTCGAAGTGGTGTCCTTCCTTATCTGTATGTAAGGATACTAGTGACAGAGGATCATGTCGTTTTGTGGCTAGTTGGTGTTCATGTATCCTGGTGGCTAGTTTTCTGCCTGTTTGTCCAATGTAGTGTTTGTTACAATCCTTGCATGGTATTTTGTAAATAACATTAGTTTTGCTTGTTGTCTATATAGGGTCTTTCAAGTTCATTAGCTGCTGTTTTAATGTGTTGGTGGGTTTGTGGGCTACCATGTTGTCGAGGGGTCTGAGTAGTCTGGCAGTTGTTTCCGAGATGTCTTTGATGTGGGGGTAAGTGGCTAGGGTTTCTGGATGTGTTTTGTCTGCTTGGGTTTGTTGCTGAGAAATTGGCGGACTGTGTTCATTGGGTATCCATTCTTTTTGAATACACGTTATAGGTGATTTTCCTCTGCTCTGCCGTAGTTCCTCTGTGCTGCAGTGTGTGTTGGCTCATTGAAGTGACGTTCTGATGTAGATAAGATAGGACATCACTTTGACTGGAACAACACATCGAGTTAGACCCCATCTACTACTCCCTGAGAAAAAGAACAGGAAATGACATCACCACAGGAAATGACATCACCAACCCAAAGACACCCAAACATATAAATAGAAAGCAGGAATCGCCTGAGGCCCACAACCTACATGTTACCTGGTCGGTTGATGAAACGTCTGGAAATTAATCTCCCAGCTCAGCGAGCAAACCTGCATCCAGAATCTCAACCTGAGCTACAAATCTTCTCAAAACTCGTACAGAGCAGTGTCTGAGAGTTCCTGTCTTGGTGAAGGTTTGGGATTGAACAGTCACAGCTGACCAGCTGAAGATGATATTTCACATTCAGGAGACTTCTGCATCACTGTCTTGGCAAGCATTTATTGTCCAACCCTAATTATCCTGGAGGCTGCTCATTAACCCATTGTCATCCATGTAGGGGAGGGTCACCCACTGGGCAGTTAGGGGAGGATTTCCAGCATTTTGGCCCAATTCAGCATGGTATATGGCATACAGGACAATTTGCAAGTGATGGTGTTCCTGTCTATCTGCTATCCTTACCCTTCCAGTCAGTTCAGGTTACATAATTGGAAGTTGCTCTCTGAGGAGGCTTGGTGAGTTTTCTAACACTTTTTTTTAAGTGTACACATTTCTGCAACTGTGTGTCAGTGGTGCAGGGAGTGAATGTTAGAGGTATTAGACGGAGTGCCATTCAAGCAGCATGTTTTGTCCTGGATTGTGTTGAGCTTCTTCAGTACAATTGGGGCTGCAGTCATCCAGGCAAGTGGAGAGACCTCTATTATATGCCAAATCTCTGCCTTATAGATGGAGGACTAGTAACTAAGGAGTCAGTAAGTGAGTTGCTGGCTGCAGACCTTTCACTCTCTGACCTGCTCTTGTAGCTATAGTGTGTGTTTGGCAGGTGAGTTCAGTTTCCGGTCAATGGTAACGTCCAGGATGTTGCAATTGGAGGATGCAGTGATGAATGGAATTGTTACTGAACATCAAGTGTTGATGGTTACATTCTCTCTTGTTGGAAACGGTCATTGCCTGGCACTCGTGTGGCACAAATGTTACTTGTCACTTGTCAGCTCAAAGCTGGACAGAGTCATGGCCTCATTGTATTTGAACATGGATTGTTTCAGGATCTGAGAGGTTGGAAACGGTGCTGTTATTGTGCAATCATTAGTGAATATCTCACCACCTCCACCGTGACCTTATGACGGAGGGAAGTCCATTCATGAAGCAGCTGAAGATGCTTAGGCCGAGCCATTACTCTGACAACCTCCTACAGAAATGTCCGGAGCTGAGATGGTTCGTCTTGAACAATCACAACCATCTTCCCTTGTGTTCAGTATAACTCAAAAAAGTAGAGAGATTTCCACTGATTCCTATTAACCACAGTTTTGCTCATTACAGACTTTGATATTTGCATGAACAAAAATACAAGTTATACAATATAAATCAGGCCAAAAGAGGAACTTATCTGAGCTTTACCAGGTTGAGTGGCTTCCTGCATTTCTTTCCATACAAGAAAAGGAAAGAGGCTGCAGAATGTTTCAGTGGAGATGGTACCATCTGTTAGTGAGAGCACACAATCGTCGTCACTGATCCTGTAAATATTAAACATAAATTGATTAGAAATTTAGCAGAAACACTTTCCTGAGTAATTTCACCAACTTGCACTGAGTTTCAGTAAAGTGCATGTCCTACCTTCTCTTCCGAGATACTTCCTCCTGAAATAAACAAAACACAATCTGAGTTGACAGAGACTGACTGTCTACATCCAGAAAGCAGCAATTACACTCACATTGTTACAAGCTGCTGAGAACTGCCAATTCTGATTGTTGCAGGCATCAAATAGAAAGAGGATGTGACACCAAGGATATTGAAGACCAGAAGAATAAATACAAAATTTGAACAATTACAAAGGATTGAAAGAAACATTAATATATTTTAATGGATAAAAATCTGACTTTGATATTTAAAATTACAATAAAGAAAGGGATTGATTCCATAGATTCAGTAAAGATATTTTCACTTCTAAGGAATCGAAACATGTGAGTCTGTGAACATCATCCTGTTATAAAATAAATCCAATAAGTAAATACAGAACCTGTCAAAAACCAGGCGTGAGGCCTTCGGATCAGGAGACCTACTCAAATGACCTTCGCAGAGCCATTAAGCCAGCCAAGGACCAACACCGATCTAAACCAGAGACCCAGACAGACACCCGGCGACTGTGGCAAGGACTGATTGACATCACAGGTTCTAAAAAGAGACAGTGCAAGATAGCACACAGTGACATATCCCTCCCAGATCATCTCAACGTCTTCCATGCTCGCTTTGAGCAAACTTTCGGTGGAGAGGTAGCACCTATTGAGACAAGTCCGGATGAACCTATCCCAACAGCCACTGCATCAGAGCTCAGATCAGTTTTCCTTCCTGTGAATCCAATGAAAGCAATAGGACCAGACGGAGTACCAGGCCGTGCACTCAGAGCATGCACAGATCAACTGGCAGAGGTCTTCTTGGACATCTTCAACCTCTCCCTGCAGCAGGCCACTGTCCCTGCCTGTTTCACGAGGGCCAACATCATCCCTGTGCCTAAGAAGGCTCATGCAGCATGTCTCAATGACTACCACCCGGTAGCCCTAACTTTGGTGGTCATGTCATTAATCAACTCCACCCTCCCCACTACTCTTGACCCACTCCAATTTGCCTATTGGACCAATAGATCCATGTCAGATGCCATATCAGTGTTCTTCACTCCTCCCTATAACACCTTGACACCAAGAACAGCTACATAAGAATCCTACTCATTGACTACAGTTCAGCCTTCAACACGACTATCCCCTCGAGACTGATTACTAGACGTAGTGATCTCGGCCTAAGCCCCACTCTCTGCAGCTGTATCCTCAGTTTCCTGACCCACAGGTCATAATCAGTGAAGATTGGGGACAATATTTCATCCTCACTAACACTCAACACTGGAGTCCCCCCAGTGGTGGGTACTCAGCCCCCTACTGTACTCACTGTATATCCATGACTGTGTCACCAAATACCAGACTAATGCCATTTACAAGTTCGATGATGACACCATTACAGTCAGTTGACTCTCAGATGGCGACGAAACAGACAACAGATGGGAGGTGGAAGACCTAGAAAAATGATGCACTGAGAACAACCTAGCTCTCAATGCCGGAAAACCAAAGAACTTATTATTGACTTTCGGTGGGATGTTATTCATGCCTCCCCTGCACATTAACAGCACAGAGGTGGAACGAGTGGAGAGTGTCAAGCTCCTGGGAGTGGTCATCCACAACAAACTTTCTTGGACTCTTCAAGTGGACGCACTGGTTACAAAGGCCCAACAACATCTCTTCTTCCTCAGGCAGCTGAGGAAATTTGGCATGACAGCGAATACCCTTGCCAATTTTTGTAGGTGTGCCATGGAGAGCATTCTGTCTGGATGTATCACTACCTGGTACGGCAACTGTACCATTCAAGATTGGAGACAGTTACAGAGAGTGGTGAACTTGGCCCGGACAATCACAAAGGCCAACCTCCCATCTATGGAATCCATCTACCAGGCTCGCTGTCAAGGAAAGGCCGCCAGCATTCTCAAAGATCCATCCCACCCTGACAATGTTTTCCTACAATCTCTACCATCGGGGAGAAGGTACAGAAGTCTGAACACACGCACCAACCGGTTTTGCAACAGTTTCTTGTCAGAATACTGAGTGGACTCACAAACTCTTAACATTCGCCTGTACCTGTATTTTTGTTTTTGCCGCTGTTTGCCTATTATTTACTGTCTATGCTTCTTTACTCTGTGATCTGCCTGTATTGCTCGCAAGACAAAGCTTTTCACTGTGCCCTGGTGCACGTGACAATAAATTCATTTCAATTCAATTCCATGGGGAATTCAGGAGAAATGTCTTGATCAAGAAAGTGATGAGAATGTGGAACCCACAGTCACACAGTGTGATTGAGACAAATATATTGACTAGGAAAGTGGAGAACCTAATGTTGGAGAAAGCAGCAGAGGGAGATAGTGATGGAGGATGGGTGTCTCTTTCACTGAACTAAACTGAAACATAATCCCTCACCTTCAGAAATATCACTCCGTCTGTTTGTTCCAATTGTTTTTCCAAGTTTGAGAGTTTCTGCTGAAGAGAATTTAAATTCTTTTGAATTTCACAAAGGTTTTGCTCCATTGCTTTGAGAATGTTTTCCTCTTGTTCCCTGAGATCTCGGAGTAAACTCTGCTCTTTCTCAGTCAGCATCTGGTGCATTTTAGTGAACTCGGATTTGATGTGAGTCTGCAGGCTGCTGGATTCCTCCTGTCAGGGGAAATATAAAAACAATATGTTTCTGCAATAAAAACAAATGAACAAATCAAATGTTGAAGCCGAACCCGGGGAGATTTTACCTGAATTTGGGAAATCTTCTGTTTCTGCTCCCGCTCCATTTCTAGAGCTGCTGATTTTTTATCTGTGAGAGAATCCAAGGAAGATTTCACCCGATCCTGGGATTGGGAGAGAAAATCAGAAAATAAAAGTGTTAGACCATGAAAATGTGATGAAATAATCAGGGACTGTTTCCTTTTACCTTGTAGATTCCAACAGCTTCTTTAACCGGGATGAAGCGGTGCTCCCTGTGTTCCCGGGAATCTCTACAAATCACACAGACCAATTTCTTGTCAGTTTCACAAAACAGCTTCAGTTCTTCCTGATGTTCCTCACAGTGATGTTTACTTTCCTTCTCTTGCAGATTCAGATTTAATGTTCGAGCTTTCTCGGCCAGATTCGCTAAGGCCCGGTTTCCTCTGAGGGATCTGTCCGGAAACTCCTGTCTACATTCCGGGCAGGAGTTTATCTCCTGCTTTTCCCAGCTCTGGTTGATACAGGAGCGGCAGAAGTTGTGTTCACACTCCAGTGAAACCGGATCGGTGAAGAAATCCAGACAAATGGGACAGATTACCTCCTCAGTCAAACTCAGGACCTGCTGTCTGAAAGCCATGTTCACCCTCAGCACTTCCTGATGCAAACCCCTTTCAGTTTCGCTGTCCCTGCGCTGCTGAACACATTCAGCTCAGGCAGCACCGAGATGGTGATAGTTCACACAGGACTTCCTTTCTGTATCCACCGGCACCGTCCACCAATCGCCGTCGGCTGGATGTGACTGGAGCATTCCGTTTTCAGGAAATGAGTAACAGACCCCAACCCCCCAACACTGAGCGGAAAATATTCTCCCTACATTCTCTCCCACTGATCTCTGTTGGTACATAACTCACTGAAAGAAAATTATGTTGTATTTTTGGTGGTGGCTTCTCAGCCTTTAAATATAAATTGTGTATTGTTCAGCTCCTGGCCCTCCCATCAAGTGCTTGGTCCTGGCAAAACCATGGGAATCCCTGAAGCCGGGAGGTGAGAGGGAAGGTCGATTGGGAGTGGTGTGGGTGGGTGTAGAGAGGATGGGAGGGGGTGGGATGTTGTCCTGGGAGTGACTGGCAGCCTGCTGCTCTCCTTCATATCCTTCAGTCCCAAAGCAGCCCCAGGCATGGAAGGCCAAGTTGTGTTGGTCTTTGTGGGAAACACAAGCTGAAACATATTGTCCAGCGCCTCCTCACCTCTCCCTTACAATCCACCAGGATTCTCTCATTCCTCACTTTGGGAGTCACTGCACAGAATTGAAGGGCCTCATCCCTGGTCCCATTCTGGGAAATCTCCCCTTGCACCATCCCTTCGGCCTTGACATCCTTCCGAAAGGGCAGGCCCAGAATTGGCTGCAGCTTGGGCAGGAGACCAGTGGGAATCCTGTTGGTGCTGTTTCCACTATTTCTCTGGGCTCACTGCTGGATCCCACTAAATAAAGCAGACAGTCCAGGGAATCCGCACCAGGGATATTCAACCCCAAGGGTTTCCATCAAACCGGACACACGGCAGCAATTCTCCCTCAGAGTGTATCTCCCTCTCCCAGAGACGGGGCAGGGGGAGGGCCTGACAGGACATGAGTCTCCATGAGAGTGTCCTTCTCTTCAATCGGCTGGTGGGATGTGGGACTCATTGCCACATGGAGTCATTGGGGGGATTGTCTGGGCGGCCCAGACCCAAGTGAGAGGTGTTTTCCCAATAGGGGCTCCCATAGGCGGTGGAGTCAGATCAGACCCTTCACAGGACGGGGAATGCAGGCGGGTTTGAAACAGTAAGGGATTTAGGGGAAATTGTATCCCTGGCTCCCAAATTGATCTGAATATAGAAGGATGTATCTCCTTCCATGATGCGGTGGATATTGTCTGGGCTATTGATTGTGACAATGACTTCTTCCATTTCTGAAAGGAATGACCTGATGATGCTGATCCTGTCTCATTGTTGTCATGTCCTAAAGTGTCCTTTGTTCATGATCTCAGTCCCTGTTGGAGGTTCTGGTGGTGGGAAGGATGTTGGGAAGCTTGAAAAAGTTCAGAAAAGATTTGGAGACCAGTGGTCCATCTGATTTAATTCTTTGTTGGTCTTTTCTGCAGTGGGAGGGTTGAGAGATGTCTGACACATTAGCCAGAATAAGATGTGCAGCTCAGGTGCATTGGCCTTGCTAAATTGCCTGTGGTGTTAGGTGCATTAGTCAGGGGTAAACATAGGGTAGGGGAATGGGTCTGTGTGGGTTACTCTTCGGAGGGTCGGTGTTAACTTGTTGGGCTGAAAGACCCATTTCCAATGCTGTCGGGAATCTGTAATCTAATCTGATCTAATCTGATCCTTGGCCTGGGCTCACGGATTACACTTTCAGTGGCATCAACACTACCCTCCCCTTTGATAACTGGTTACTTTTCAAACTGCTGGGAGGTAGACATTGGTGTTTATTAATTATCGATGCTCAAATGTGTGTGTTTTTGATTTGTATAATTGGTTTTGGATCATGGAATGGGAATGTGGCGGGAGTGGTTCTTATACAGCAGTGAGCCTGAAGTGGGCAAGTTGTTGGAGGGAATCCTGAGGGACAGGGTGTATGTGTGTTTGGAAAGGCAAGGACTGATTAGGGATAGTCAACCTGGCTTTGTGCGTGGGAAATCATGTCTTACAAACTTGATTGAGTTTTTTGAAGAAGTGTTAAAGAGGGCAGATCTACATGGACTTCAGTTAGGCATTCGACAAGGTTCCCCATAGGTAAAAACAATAACTGCAGATGCTGGAAACCAGATTCTGGATCAGTGGTGCTGGAAGAGCACAGCAATTCAGGCAGCATCCAACAAGCAGCGAAATCGACGTTTCGGGCAAAAGCCCTTCATCAGGAATAAAGGCAGAGAGTCTGAAGCGTGGAGAGATAAGCTAGAGGAGGGTGGGGGTGGGGACAGAGTAGCGTAGAGTACAATGGGTGAGTGGGGGAGGAGATGAAGGTGATAGGTCAGGGAGAAGAGGGTGGAGTGGATAGATGAAAAAGGAGCTAGGCAGGTCGGACAAGTCCGGACAAGTCAAGGGGACAGTGCGGAGCTGGAAGTTAGAAACTAGGATGAGGTGGGGGAAGGGGAAATGAGGAAGCAGTTGAAGTCCACATTGATGCCCTGGGGTTGAAGTGTTCCGAGGCGGAAGATGAGGCATTCTTCCTTCAGGAGTCTGGTGGTGAGGGAGCAGAGGTGAAGGAGGCCCAGGACCTCCATGTTCTCGGCAGAGTGGGAGGGGGAGTTGAAATGTTGGGCCACGGGGCGGTTTGGTTGATTGGTGCGGGTGTCCCGGAGATGTTCCCTAAAGCGCTCTGCTAGGAGGCGTCCAGTCTCCCCAGTGTAGAGGAGACCGCATCGGGAGCAACGGATACAATAAATGATATGGTGGATGTGCAGGTAAAACTTTGATGGATGTGGAAGGCTCCTTTAGGGCCTTGGATAGAGCTGAGGGAGGAGGTGTGGGCACAGGTTTTACAGTTCCTGCGGTGGCAGGGGAAAGTGCCAGGATGGGAGGGTGGGTCGTAGGGGGGCGTGGACCTGACCAGGTGGTCACGGAGGGAACGGTCTTTGCGGAAGACGGAAAGGGGTGGGGATATATCCCTGGTGGTGGGGTCTGTTTGGAGGTGGCGGAAATGTCAGCAGATGATTTGGTTTATGCGGAGGTTTGTTGGGTGGAAGGTGAGCACCAGGGGCGTTCTGTCCTTGTTACGGTTGGATGGGTGGGGTCTGAGGGCGGAGGTGCGGGATGTGGACGAGATGCGTTGGAGGGCACCTTTAACCACGTGGGAAGGGAAATTGCGGTCTCTAAAGAAGGAGGGCATCTGGTGTGTTCTATGGTGGAACTGGTCCTCCTGGGAGCAGATACGGCGGAGGTGGAGGAATTGGAAATATGGGATGGCATTTTTGCAAGAGATTGGCTGGGATGAGGTGTAATCCAGGTAGCTGTGGGAGTCGGTGGGTTTGTAAAAAATGTCAGTGTCAAGTCGGTCATCACTAATGGAGATGGAGAGGTCCAGGAAGGGGAGGGAGGTGTCAGAGATGGTCCAGGTAAATTTAAGGTCAGGGTGGAATGTGTTGGTGAAGTTGATGAATTGCTCAACCTCCTCGCGGGAGCATGAGGTGGCGCCAATGCAGTCATCAATGTAGCGGAGGAAGAGGTGGGGAGTGGTGCCGGTGTAATTATGGAAGATCAACTGTTCTACGTAGCCAACAAAGAGACAGGCATAGCTGGGGCCCATACGTGTGCCCATGGCTACCCCTTTGGTCTGGAGGAAGTGGGAGGATTCAAAGGAGAAATTGTTAAGGGTGAGGACCAGTTCGGCCAAACGAATGAGAGTGTCGGTGGAAGGGTACTGTTGGGGACGTCTGGAGAGGAAAAAACGGAGGGCTTGGAGGCCCTGGTCATGGCGGATGGAGGTGTAGAGGGATTAGATATCCATTGAGAAGATGAGGCGGTGGGGGCTGGGGAAACGGAAGTCTTGGAGGAGGTGGAGGGCGTGGGTGGTGTCTCAAACGTATGTGGGGAGTTCCTGGACTAGGGGGGAAAGGACAGTGTTGAGGTAGGTAGAGATGAATTCAGTGGGGCAGGAGCATGCTGAGACAATGGGTCGGCCAGGGTGGTCAGGCTTGTGGATCTTGGGAAGGAGGTAGAACCGGGCAGTGCGCCCCTGCTTTGTATCCCCAGCATTCTCTATTTGTGTTTATTCAAATTCTGTCTCATTTTCCCTTTTAACAATCATTCTTTTTCACATCCTTTAATCTCTGTCATAGAGGCATACACTAATTCGAACATGCCGGCCAACTTTCCCAAACTAAACAAGTCCTAGGAGCCTGTGACTGCTCCATAACCCTCTGACCGTTTCCTATTCACCTCCCTGTCCAAATGCCTTTTAAATGTTGTCTTTGTATCACTTTGTCTGGCAGCTCGTTCCATACACGACCCTCATTCTGTGTGAAAATGTTTCCCCTCAGGTCCCTCTGTAATCTTTCCCTCTCACCTTAAACCTCTCTCTCGTTGTGAACTCCTCTACCCTAAGGGATAAAAAGCTTTGCTACTCACCCCTTCCATGTCCCTCATGATTTATGAATCTCGATAAAGGTCACCCTTCAGCCTCCAACACCCCAGTGAAAAAACCTGTCCAGCCTATCCTTGTAACTTAAACCCTCCAGTCTGTGTGATATCCTTGTAGATTGTTTCTGAACCCTCTCCAGTTTAATAATATCCATCCTACAGCAGGGTGACGAGAATCTAACACATTGCTCCAGAAGTGTCCTCACCAACATCCTATACAACCTCCTGAAACAGTCATGAAGAACATTTCAATCCGTTGTCATCTGGCGATATTTTCCTCCCAAGACCCTCCATGAAGACACGGTGCCCCATCAGTCCTGGGATTGTAACCCTTCACCTTGGGCAAGCTCAGAGACCTCTCCATTTCAGACTCAGGGGCGTGGGCTCGAGCAGCTTCCTTTCAGCCTCATCGCCCACGTCTTGTTTCCGGCAGATTCCTGTTTCCCGCCCGGTCTTGGCTCACAGCCTTTCTCCCCTCTCTGTGTGTGAGTCTGTGTGTGTGTGAGTCTGTGTGTGTATGTGTGTGTGTCTGTGTCTGTGTGTGTGTGTGTCTGTGTGTGCCTGTGTCTGTGTGAGTGAGTGAAGTGATTGAGTGTGAGTGTGTGTGAGTGTGTCTGTGTGTGATTATGTGTGTGTGTGAGAGAGAAATAGCCCAGAGGCAGCTCCGTCTCCAGATGCCCCACTTCCCAAACCCACTCGACCCTCCACCATGATGCTGCCCCCGCGGGGGGGTCAGTTCACACAGTCCCACCCGCCCGTCCCTCCCTCCCTTAACTAAATGGGGAAGAGGAGGATCAGAGTGCAGGAAGATCCCAGTCTCTTTCAATCCGCCCCCGGAGAAAGTGGGAAGTGGGGGTGGGTGGGGGGAGAGAGAGAGAGCGACAATCTGCCTGAACCGGTTTAGTGAAGGATGAACGGTGACCGGTGCTGTCCAAGTCCTGTCCCTCCCTCTCTCCCCCAGCATTACCCCTCCCCCCCCCCCCCGGTTACCGACCGCCCCCTCTCGGCCCCGCCCTGCCTGTGAGGAGGGCAGATTGCTTTCCCTAAAGGGCAGCACTGACACCAATGGTGGGGGGGGGGGGGGGGGAGTGAGGGGGGGTGGGGGGAGTGAGGGAGGGGGCTTTCCAACATTGGGCCACTTTAATGGGAATCACTTTCCATTCCAGACTGAGACATTGCATTGAAGTTCTAACAGGCACCGTGATGGATTGGGACCCGTGTGTCCATCCGGGAATTATTCCTCTAGTGAGGTTCCCACTGCACCGCCATCTCCCCATTAAAGGGGCACAGGAACAGGAATAGGCCATTCGGCCCCTTGGATCTGTTCTACCATTCAATGAGATCATGACTGATCTTGTCCCCAGTCCATGTTCCTGACTTTAGCCCGAATCCCGTAGCACCTTTGACCCAAAAAATGCATCTATTTCAGATTTAAAATGAACAATTTATCCAACAGGAGGAGATCACGTGGCTTTAGGTGTGGGGGCGGGGAGAGGGATAATACATTGTGATACACAGGATGGAGCAGTTGGGAAGGACAAACTGAACGGACCAGCAGCTGTTCCCTGTCCTGTTCCAGACTCAGATGGACTTCCATAAAAACCGAAAGAACCCGCGGATGCTGTAAATCGGAACCAAAACAGAAATTGTTGGAAAAAGCTCAGCAGGTCTGACAGCATCCGGGAAATTCTCCAGTCTCCTTCCACAATCCAAAGAGATGCCGCCAGACCTGCTGAGCTTTTCCAGCAATTTCTGATTTCCTCCAGTTTGTCTGATGTCCTTTTGGGTAACAGTGCAGATACTAAACTTCTCTGCCACGATGCAGGCTCAATGTGCCAAAAGCTTCGACCTCAAGAGGACAGCAAGAGGGAAACCTGCAGGAAAAAACTCAGGAGAAAGACAAATACTTTCAGATGGTCCATTGTTTGGATATATCACTCGGATTAGCGGGAGGAGCCTGCACACTGCAGTGGGAATGGTGCGAGAGACAACGGTTGGGTTAATCCCACAACTCAATGGGGAGGCTGCACTGGAACGGATCCTTCCACCACATCACAAATCCTCCCCTTTATGGTTGTTACTTTTCTCACCTTTCCCCGTCTCTGTCATTCCTCAAATCAGATCTATTTTTCACCTTTTCACAATTTGGCAAAAGGCCACAGATCTGCAAAGTTATCTCTGTTCAAAGATGCTCCTTGATCTGCTGAGCAATTGTGAACCTTTTCTGATTTTATTTCGATGTTGAGTATCTGCAATATTTTACTTTTGGGCTACGATCGCGCATGAATTATATTTGGCTGCAGTACCGGTGACTGCCAGCTGGTGGCAATCCTACACCACGAATGCCATCGCGTTTAGAAATTACAGTGACGTCTGTGACCTGCACCTTCGTCCTTGAGGATTTCCTGCACTCTGTCTGTGATGTCTTTAACCCTGGCACCAGGAAGGCAACACACCATCCTTAAGTCCTGCCTGCTGCCACAAAAACCCCGGTCAGTTCCTCTCACTATGGAGTCCCCTATTACCACGGCTCGGCTCTGTGCGATGTCTGACTCTTCCGCTCTGCCTCCACGCCAACTTTTGATTGACAGATCTTTTCCCTCGGGTGGGTGAGTCCAGAACTAGAGGGCATACGTTCAGGGTGAGAAGTGAAAGATCTGAAAGGGAACTAAGGGACAACTTTTTCACGTAGAGTGTGGTACGTGTATGGAATGAGCTGCCAGAGGAAGTGGTGGAGGCTGGTACAATTACAGCATTGAAAAGGTACCTGGATGGGTATATGAATAGGAAGGGTATGGAGGGATATGGGCCAAGTGCTGGCTAATGGGCCTAGATTAGGTTAGGATATCTGGTCGACATGGATGGGTTTGACTGAAGGGTCTGTTTCCATGCTGTATATCTCTGTGACTCTATGACCAGAGCTTTATAGAGCCTCAGAAGTACATCTCTGCTTTTATATTCACGTCCTAATTGATTAATGAGGGAAGGGACGTGGATGTCATTTACATGGACTTTGGTAAGGCATTTGATAGGGTTCCCTCTGGTAAGCTGATGGAGAAGGTGAAGTCGCACGGGGTCCAGGCTGTTCTTGCTAGATGGATAGAGAACAGGTTGGGCAACAGCAGACAGAGAGTATTCGTGGAGGGGAGCTTCTCAAAATGGAGACCTGTGACCAATGGTGTTCCACAGGGATCCGTGCTGCGATCACTGTTACTTGTGATGTACATAAATGATTTGCAGGAACGTGTGGGTTGCTTCATGAGCAAGTTTGCAGATGAAACTAAGATTGGTGGAGTAGCAGATAGTGAAGGGGTCTGTCAGAGAATGCCGCAGAATACAGACAGATTGGTGAGTTGGGCAGAGAAATGGCAGATGGTGTTCACTCCGGACAAATGTGAGGTGATGGATCTTGGAAGATCAAATTCCAGAGTGAACTATAGAGTAAATGGAAAAGTCCTGGGGAAAATTGATCTTAGTGTTCAGGACCATTGTTCCTTGAAGGTGGCAACGTACATCAGTAGAGTGGTCAAAAAGGCATACGGTATGCTTTCCTTCATCAGACGGGGTATTGAGTACAAGAGTTGGCAGTTGTTTCAGACTTTGGTTTGGCCACATTAGGAATTCTACGTTCTGGTCCCAACATTCCCGAAAGAATGTGGACCATGGCTAACTATGAAGAGAGGTTAAGTAGATTAGGATTATTTTCATTGAAAAGATGGAGGTGGAGGAGGACCCTGATTCAGGCCTAAAAAATCATGAGAAGTATACACAGGATGGACAGCAAGAAGCTTTTTCTGGATCAGTGGTGCTGGAAGAGCACAGCAGTTCAGGCAGCATCCAACGAGCAGCAAAATCGACGTTTCGGGCAAAAGCCCTTCATCAGGAATAAAGGCAGTGAGCCTGAAGCTTGCAGGCAGTACACATCTGCTGTGGCGAACCCACAGCACTCGAACAGCACCTTCTTGACGAACACCATCCGATCGACTGGTGTACGCTCTTCCACCTTCTTGACAGACACCCGGACGGTGTTTCGAACCCCCAGGTCTGGGGTGAGGGCAGCGGTTGAGGCCATAGCTCTGAGGTTGGCTGGTCCCTGAATTGGCGTTAGGCTGAAGCCAGCATGAATATCCACCAATAGCAGGTCAGCATCACCAAACGATCCTCCAACGTCCAATCATGATCCAGCGATGAGCTCCACGAGCTCTGATGACTCGTGACACGACCCCTGTCCTGATAAGAACAGACACTTGATCTTAGTCAAAAGGCCGAGAAGCGAGGGGTCACATGTTCAAAGTGAGAAGGGCAAAGTTTAGGGGAGATATGTGGAGAGTTCATCAGGCAGAAGGTTGTGGGTGCCTGGAACACATTGTTAGTGGAGGTGGTAGGGGCTAGAACAACAACGTCATTGAAGATGTATCCAGGCAGATACATGAATGGGGAGGGAACAAAACGACACAGAGCTTTTGAAAATAGGTGGCAGGTTTAGACAGAGAAGCTGAATTGGCAGAGGCTTAGAGAGCTGAAGGGCCTGTTCATGTAAATTTCTTTGTTATTTGTTCATCTCAAAGTAAATGCCAACATTACATTTGCCTTCAAAACTACTGACTCAACCTACAAATTTGACCTTGAGGGAATGGTGGACTAGAACTCCCAAGTCTCTTTGCACTTCAGGTTTTCAAATGTTCTCCCCATTTAGATATAGTCTATGCTTCAATTCTTCTTTGGGAGCAGGAAGAACAGCCTGAACTTCAGTTTGACCCGCTATGATCGGGGTGGTATAAACCTCTTTATCATATTCCATAAATGCAATCTTGTGGGTGGCACAGTGGCGCAGTAGTTAGCACTGCTGCCTCACAGTGCCAGAGACCCCGGCTCAGTTCCCACCTCGGGTAACTGTCTGTGTGGAGTTTGCACATTCTCCCCGTGTCTGCGTGGGTTTCCTCCGGGTGCTCCGGTTTCCTCCCACAGTCCAAAGATGTGCAGGTTAGGTGAATTGACCATGCTAGATTGCCCACAGTATTAGGTGAAGGGGTCAATGTAGGGGAATGGGTCTGGGTGGGTTGCTCTTCAGAGGGTCGGTGTGGACTTGTTGGGCTGAAGGGCCTGTGTTCATACTGTAAATAATTTAATCTAAGAGATGCCATTTGTTTGTTGATGAGAGTAAAACTCCAATATGTAATAGTTTCTTTGATCTCCTATTGTACCCTGCATTTGTGAGAAAACACATCTATGTAAAGACATTTCTATGAATAAAGTATAAATTTTAAAATTAAAAGAAATCTTGTACTCTTAAAGCAGATTGCGAACCTCCCACAACCCCGAGGGCAGTCTCATAACACATCAATACCAAAGCCCCACAAAGAACAGGTCAGACGGAGAGACACTACCAAGGACATCGCTCCCAGGACAGGAACAATGGAAGCCCCTTACTGTTTCAGAAGAGGCATTCTCACCAACCTGCAAAGAGCTGGAATCTCCTGATCCCGTTGATACTGTCAGGATGTTGTATTGTATCGTATCGAGATTCAGGACATTCGTTCGAAAACTGTTTTTCAATTATCATCATTGTAACTAGATTACTCCATTTCCAGATACATTGTATCTTTCCCCATTTTCATTAATCTTTTTGTACAAGATTCCTATAAAACCTGGCTTCATCCTCAGCTCGAGGAAGAGAACCCTTGATCTCCCTGTACAGACTGTCAGTTCTGTGTCAGACTAGTCAGTTTCTCTTCCAATCATATCGCTTGTAATAAACAGCTTGTCAATTTAACCCGATCTGGTTTGTGTGCTCTCTGCCTTATTGGGCTAATTTCTCCCACAGGGTCGGTATGGCCTTGTTGGGGCCGAAAGGCCTGTTTCCACACTCTAGGGAATCTAATCTAATCAGATATCTATCTTGTGTTTCAACGATCAAAAGCACATCTCATTGGTAAACCACATTCCGTTATTAGTGTAAGTAAGCAAGTGCCGTAAATCAAAGACATGTGGAAACGATGTTTACATTGGAATCACAGGCGACTGTTTTTCAGAGCAACAAAGGGTGTTGAAAACGTGGAATGTGCAGCCAGAGAAGATGGTGCTCTCAGTTTAAACTCACATCCAAACAATGTTGAGAAATATTTACTTGTACCTGGCACCTTTAATCTTAATCGCTTGGACTAAATAGCTTGTCGATTTCACCCGATCTGGTTGTGTGCTATCTGCTTTATTGGGTAATTTCTCTGACAGTTTGTCGATATGAGTCGACGGCTCCTTTTTCTCTGAACAGGGTAAGCGAACCTGACATTTTAAATACAGCCCAATTCGAACCTGGCGGCCAGTCAGACCAGAGAAAGGCTGGATTGGGAGATGCCAGTGTTGGACTGGGGTGTACAAAGTTAAAAACCACACAACACCAGGTTTGCGAGGTTTGTGAAGGTTTGTAGCTCAGGTTGAGGTTTAGGGTGTAGGTTTGTTCGCTGAGCTGTAGATTTGATATCCAGACGTTTCATTACCTGGCGAGGTAACATCATCAGTGGCGACCTCCAAGTGAAGCGAAGCTGTTGTCTCCTGCTTTCTATTTATATCTTTCTCCTGGATGGGGTTCCTGGGGGTTGTGGTGATGTCATTTCCTTTTCATTTTCTGAGGGGTTGATAGATGGCATCTAGATCTATGTGTTTGTTTATGGCGTTGTGGTTGGAGTGCCAGGCCTCTAGGAATTCTCTGGCATGTCTTTGCTTAGGCTGCCCCAGGATAGATGTGTTGTCCCAGTCAAAATGGTGTTTTTTTTCATCCGTGTGTAGGGCTACGAGGGAGAGAGGGTCGTGTCTTTTTGTGGCTAGCTGGTGTTCGTGTATCCTGGTGGCTAACTTTCTTCCTGTTTGTCCTATGTAGTGTTTGTGGCAGTCCTTGCATGGAATTTTGTAGATGACATTGGTTTTGTCCTTGGGTTGTATGGGTCTTTTAAAATTCTGATTTCTGTATGTAAATTTTTATGTATGTATGGCATGACCAACTGTACAAACCATCAAATTATTTTATGAATAAAGTATATTTTTGAAAGTTTAAAAAATCCTTTCTGACATAAATCTCTCAATAGAATTTTACACTTCATCAATTGGCATTTCAAAGTAGTGATTGTGGGGTGTTGGTTAAACTGAAGACAGCATCTAAAGGGACAGGATTTGTCTGGGAACTGGGGTGAGATGGCGATGGTGCTCAGCTTGAGAGAAGTATTACATTGGTTTGTGTCACTGGAAAGCAAGTGACAGAGTGAGAAGGGGCTGAGTGGGAACTGCCCAGATTGCCACATTCAGATCAAACAATGTTGAGAGAAAGGGCTTTGAGGTTTGTATCTTGACCAAACTTTGCTCCACCCCAGCTGGGACTTGAACCCACTATCCTAGTTTTGGGAGGCCAGTGACTTATCCATTGGGACACTGGGGCTGTCCAAAATTTGTGGGGGTGTGGTGATTGTAACTTGACCTTTTACCTCTAGGTAATTACTGCCAAATTTGATGCTTTTTTGTGGGCCGGCCCTTTCTTTTCAAACACAATCTGATGAAGAGTCATCTAGACTTGAAACATTTGCTCGCTGTCTCTCCATAGATGCTGACTGACCTGCTGTGATCTCCTAATTTTATCAACTTGAGGAATGAAAAGACAGATTGAAGTTTGCTTTTTTGTGTGTCAGTAATTAATATTGCAAAGTATCGATTACATGTGAGGAATAATCATCTTTCTAGAAGTTTCCTTGGTTGTCCTGACTGTCAGTTTCAGTTATTTCTCCAACCATGATTCCTGGCCACCGCCTTGGTCTTGCTGTCTCACCCGACCTTAGTCCTCTCATCCTCATCCTTCCATCACAAAGAAGGCCAGCTCTGATCACTTACCCTAATCTACATCCCACATTCACATTCCAGGTCTGCGGCCTTCTGTATTCCTCCTTGGGAAAAAGAACTATTCCCCAATTCACTGATAACCACACACTCAAAACAAAAAACGTTATCCAGGCCTTTGACCCTCCATTCACCACAACATTTCTGCAGTGACTGATTTACTCAACCCCACCATCACCTCCACTTGTGATCCCCAACAGACCCGGTCCCCTCTCGAGCTGCTCAAGCCTATTCAATGTCCTCCAATGAGAAGGAAAAAATACAGTACGGTTTATTATACAAAACCTTCATTTCTTCTGGTTAAAATCTACATCATTCTATGCTTCTGTCTCAGTTACACACCACCTCATTAAAACCAAAATAAGACAAAAGATGTTTTATCAAGCCAAGTTACTCGTATCGATGGCATTGCAGTTAATGTCGTTTGTATACATTTCAGCAAGGCCTTCGACACGGTCCCGTGTTGGAAACTGATAAAGTTGGTAAAAGCTCATAGGATCCAGAATTACTTGACAAGCTGGATCCAAAATTGGCTTCATGGCAGAGGGTGGTTGTGGAAGGCTATTTGTGTGACTGTTCAGTGGCATACGACAGGGATCACTATGGGTCTGTTATTGTTTGTGTTTATTTATAAATAACAAAAATAAGAAGGTGGGGGGATGATAAGTAAGGTTTTGGATGACAGGTAGATTGGCTAGGTGGTTCATGGTGAGGAGGATATTGTTGATCTATACTCCCAGGCAGATCTGTGACAAATGGAATTTGACCCTGATAAGTGTGAGGTAATACACTTTGGAAGAAGTAAGGAGACAAGGGAGTACTCAATGAATGGCAGAACATTAAGAAGCTCAGAAGAACAGAGGGGTAGTGGGTGCTTGCCTACAGATTCCAGAAGGTGGTTAAACAGGTTAATAGGTAGTTAAGAAAGTATACAGGACACTTACCTTTATCAGTTGAGAGTGTGGTGCTGGAAAAGCACAGCAGGCCAGGCAGCATCTAAGGAGCAGGAAAATCAATGTTTCGGGCAAAAGCCCTTCATCAGGAATGAAGCTGTGAGCCTACGGGGTGGAGAGATAAATGGGAGGGAGGTGGGGCTGGGGCATAGGTAGCTGAGAATGCAATAGGTAGATGGAGGTTGGGGTAAAGGTAACAGGTGGGAAGGAAGATGGACAGGTAGGACAGGTTCATGAGGGCGGTGCTGAGCTGGAAAGTTGGAACTGGGATAAGGTTGGGGAGTGGGGGGGGAAATGAGGAAACTGGTGAAATCCACATTGGAGTGTCTCGAGGCAGAAGGTGAGGTGTTTTTCCTCCAGACATCGGGTGGTAAAGGAATGGCAATGGAGGAGGCCCTGCATGTCCTCGGCGGAGTGGGAGTTGAAGTGCTTGGCCATAGGCTGATGGGGTTGGTTGGTGCGGGTGTCCCGGAGAAGTTCCCTGAAGCGCTCTGCAATGGGCATCCTGTCTCCCCAATTTAGAGGAGACCCACTTCAACCTCTCATCCTCAACACGCAGCCCTCCACTCCCTCTGCTCCGATCCCATCCTCACCATCAAACCAGCGGACAAGGAGGGTGCAGTGGTAGTTTGGCGCACTGACTTATACACTGCTGAGTCCATGAAAAGATTAGCCATGATCTTATTGAATGGTGGAGCAGGCTCGAAGGGCCGGAAGGCCTACTCCTGCTCCTCGTTCTCATGTTCTTATGTTCCCAGATCATTAGCCTGTCCCTCTGGATTATGAGGCTATCAGACCACAGATAGAGGTGTTTGGACAGATGAGCCAAACATTTGGTCAAAGAGACAGGATTGTCTTAAAGGAGGAAAGCTGGATGAGATGAAGAAAAGTGCCGACTGGGAATTGGGCCCAAGCAGCTGAAGGTATTTTCACTATT
This sequence comes from Chiloscyllium plagiosum, assembly GCF_037043375.1. NCBI lineage: Eukaryota > Metazoa > Chordata > Chondrichthyes > Orectolobiformes > Hemiscylliidae > Chiloscyllium > Chiloscyllium plagiosum. The sequence continues at coordinate 8,724,899 of NW_028270173.1, read as the reverse complement.
TTCATCCCCAAGAAGAACAAACATTCTAAGGAGAGCACAAGCCAACCGTGGTTGATAAGGGAAGTCAGGAACAGCATAAAAGCAAAAGTAAAATCATACAATGTGGTGAGGGTGTGCGGGACGCCAGAGATTTGGGAACACTTTAAAAATCAATCGAGGATAATTCAAAAGAAATAAGGGGTGAGAAGATGAAATATGAGTGCAAGCAAGCTCATATATAAAAAGGAGACCTTGTAGAGGTTTATGATATCATGAGGGGCATGGATAGGGTAAATAGGCAAGGTCTTTTCCCTGGGGTCAGGGAGTCCAGAACTAGAAGGCATAGGTCAGTTTCCTTTCTGTACATCTCTATGACTCTATGGATGCCAGTTAACCCAACATTCCTGAATTCAGGTGGCAACTTGAAAAGTTTGAATTTAAAAATGAAATTGTCATGGGCAGTAGATACAGGGGTCCACCAGCCATGTTTCCCTTCAAGCGACTCACCATCCTGACTTGGAAATATATCACTGTTCCTTCACTGTTGCTGAATGAAAATCCTGGGAAATCCCTCTCTGATGGACTGCAATGGTTCAAGAAAGCAGCTCAGTACCACCTTCTGGAGGGGCAACTAGGGATGGGCAATAAATGCTGGCTCAGCCAACGATGCCCCTGTCTCATGAATGGATACACAAAAAGGCTGTAACAAATATCTAATTCAAATTGTTTAAAGTTAAACTTGTGAAAAGCACAGACATTTTGTTTGAATCTCCTGCCTCCTCTTAAGCTGCAATGAACATGTTGTTAACAAATACATTCACGTCCTCATAATAAATCCAGGTGATTTCATCACTCACAGTCATTCAAGAAATAAAAACAGAGAATACTAGAAATACAGGGGGAATGTGTTTGGCCATGAGTCACAGATTATAGTTGGATACAATTCTTCTGCTGCTGGTGACCCACACCATCTCACGGATTCCAAGCTCTGAGTTGTTTGATCTTTTGGAAATCTATCCCATGCAGCATGGTGGCTGTGCTATCCAACACAAAACAGGGTATTTCTTGAAGACAAGATTTTCTCTCCAAAAGAGCTGTGTTCTGGGCACTTCTTCAGAAACTACCGTGGTCAGGTGTATTTCTAACAGGTAGATCAGTGGCAGTGAGGTTAACAATGATTTTGCTCTTGTTGGTTCCTTCACCAACTGTGACAGACCCAGTCAGGATTTGGAGATTCAGTGGGTAATGGTGCTACCAGCCAGCTCTTGGTGATGGGCCATGAAGTCCCAAACCCAGAATACCTGCACTGGCTTTTCCACCCTCAGTTATTTCTTTGCCCATATTGAACCATTTCATGTGAAACATCATGGGAACCCAATGCAATGGTGAGATCCCCAGGGCAACTCATTCCTGACTGTGTACCACTGCACTGCCATCTCTGATGGTCTGTCTTTTTGAATGGTGAGCAGTTTTGTGCCCCAATTCTGAAGAAGCATGTACTGGCTTTGGGGAGGTTACACAGGAGGTTAACAAGAATGGTCTTGGGAATGAAGAACTCACCATTTGAGGAACAGTTTGTGTCTCTGGGTCTGTACTTGATGAAGTATAACAGAAGAACTATGAAGTGCTTCAAGAGGTTAGTCATAGCACACACTAACACCAGCCTCCCAGGTTAGATCCAGGATAGTTCATCTACCCTTACAACAGATCCACAACAGGTCCACAACAGACACCATCTCACTGGCTGACTCTCATTCCCTGGAACACCTGGGGAACAAAGGTGTCAATGTCAGACTCCTACTTATTGGTCACAGCTCTGCCTTCGACACCATAATTCCAACCAAACTCATCACCAAAGTCTGAGGCCTAGCACTCTGCTTCCCCCTCTGGATCCACTCTGTGACTGGATCCTCAACTTCCTGACCCACAGACTGCAGTAGGGCTAGGCTCTAACACCTCCTCCACTATAATCCCATAATCCTCAACACTGGTGCCCTGCTAGGCTGCTCACTCAGCCCTTGCTGTACGCCTTATACACTCACGGCTGTGTGCCCAAATTTCACTCCACCTCCATTTACAAACTTGCTGATGACACCATTATAGCGGGTGAGATCTCAAACAACGAAAAGACAGAGTGTTAGAAAGAGATGGAGTGCTTAGTGGGATAGTCTCGAGACAACAATCTCTCCATCAATGTCCGCAAAATGAAGGAGTTGGTGATAGACTTCAGGAAGTGGAGTGGAGGACACGCCCCTGTCTGGATCAATGATGCTGAGGTGGGGATGGTGGAGAGCATCCAGTTCCTCAGAGTAACAATCACCACCAATCTGTCCTGGTCCATCCATGTTGATGCAACAGTCAGGAAATCAACACAATGTTACTATTTCCTTAGAAGACTGAGGAAAATCAGCATGTCTAAATGACTCTTACCAATTTTACAGATGTACCATAGAAAGCATACTAGCTGGATGTATCACAGTACGGTAGAGTAACTGCGCTGCCCAAGACCACAAGAAACTACAGAGAATCATGTACACAGCCCAGTCCATCACACAAACCTACCTTCCATCCATTGACTCCACCTACACTTCCCGCTGTCTTGGGAAAGCAGCCAATATAATCAAAGACTCTTCCCAACCCGAATGTACTCTCTTCCAGCCTCTTCCATCAGGCAGAAGACATAAAACCTTGTAAACACAAACCAACAGATTCAAGAACAGCTTCTTCACTGATGTTATCATACTTCCGCATGGACATCTCAAGTGTTTAAGTTTATTTCTCTCTGCACCTCCAAAACTGTTCAATTACCCTGATCATAGAATTCCCTACAGTGTGGAGACAGGCTGTTTGTCCCGACAAGTCTACACCGAGCTTCTGAAGAGTAACCCACCCAGACCCAATTCCCTACCCTGTTACTCAACATTTACTCCTGATTAATGCACATGGTCAACACATCCCTGAACGCTATGGGCCATTTAGCAAGGCCAGTTCACCAGGCCTGCACATCTTCGGACTGTGGGAGGAAACCGGAGCACCAGGAGGAAACCTATGAAGACACGGGAGAATGTGCAAACTCCACACAGACAGATGCCCGAGGCTAGAATCAAACATGGGTCCCTGGCACTGTGAGGCAGCAGTGCTAACCCCTGAGCCACCATGCCACCTGTAATATTGTACAGTATGGTCGGCCTGACGAGCAAAGAAAACAACACTTTTCACTTTATCTCAGGACATGTGATAATAATAAATCAAATCAAATCAAAAAGCAAAGAAGGGGATCTCAGAATACTGACAGTCCTGGACAGATTGGACATGGAAAAGATGCTTCCACCAGTCGGAGAGACTAGGCCGCAAAAGCATAACCGCAGAGGGAAAGAGACCACCCTTTAGAACTGAAATGAGGAGGAATCTCTTCAGATCGAGAGTGGTTAATCTATGGAACACATTGCACAACAGGGTCCACAGCAGTTGAGGCCAAGTCATTGAGTGTGTTTTAGACAGAGATAGGTAGGTTCATAATTAGTCAAATGTTAGCGGGTGAAGGCAGTCGCACGGGGCTGATAGACAGAACAGTCATGATCAAATGATGGAGCAAACTCGATGGGCTGAGTGGCCTAATTCTTTTCCTATCTAACAGTCCTATGGTCTCTAACACACTTGAATTGTTCAGTTTGCCTTTTCCACTGAGCCTGATCACTTTGAGAAGTGGACTTTCTGTTCCATTCCGGAACCTGTTCACTTTTTGTTCATCACCTCACCCACAAATCATCATTATCTGTCATCTCAACTTCCCCAACTTGTAACAACGTGCTCCACAAGAACAGTCACAGGACTGAGCATGACTGACATTACTTGGAGCTGATACTGTAAAACAAACCAGGTCTGCCATGTCTTTACATTGAAGGATGCAGGAAGCAGCAAGGAGCAAGTTACTTGTGGAAAACTCTCAGGGTGGGGGAGTGGTCCTCCTACACAATCACAGTTTTACATCTGTATTTAAACTTAAAAAGAAATTGTTATGAGAAATGTTGAGTTTATAATTATGCTTCAATAGTTTGTGGGCTCATTTTGGGGGGAAAACAAGCATTTTAACATTAAAATACTACAAAACCCCAATGAACAAAAATATCTAACTCAAAATCTATAAACTCAAACTTCTGCAGAGCACAGAGATTTCATTTGAATTTCCTGCCTCCTCTAAAGCTGCAACGAACATGTTGTTAACAAATACATTCAGCAAGGAGCAAGTTACTTGTGGAAAACTCTCAGGGTGGGGGAGTTGTCTCCTGCACAATCGCAGTTTTACATCTGTTTTTAAATCAACAAATAAATCATTGCAAGAAAATTCAAGTTTATTGTTATACTTAGATACTTTGTAGGTTCAGCTTGGGGTAAAATGTGCATTTTAACATTAAAACACTACAAAACTTCAATAAACAAAAACATCTAAACCAACATGTATAAAGTAAAACTTTTGCAAAGCACAGACATTTCATTTGAATCTCCTGCCTCCTCTTAAGCTGCAATGAACATGTTGTTAACAAATACATTCACATCCTCATAATAAATCCAGGTGATTTCATCACTCACAATCATTCAAGAAATCAAACCAGAAAATTCTGGAAATATGAGGGGATTGTGTTTGGCCATGAGGACACAGATTGGAGCTGGATATAATTCTGCTGCTGCTGATGGCCCACAGCACCTCAGGGATTCCCTGTTCTGAGTTCTTTGATCTTTTGGAAAGCGATCCCATTCAGCACGGTGATAGTGCTGCACAGCATAACAGGGGGAATTATCAATGTGATGACTGGTTTTTCTCTCCAAAAGAGCTGTGTTCTGGTCCCTTCTTCTGATACGACCATGGTCAGGTGTATTTCTGACGGCTGGGACAGTGGCAATGAGGTTAACTATCTGTTTTGCTCTTGCTGGTTCCTTCACCATCTGTCACTGACCAAGTCAAACTGTTCGATCCTTTAGGACTGAGCCAGTTCAATGGATAATGGTGCTCACCAGCCAGCTCTTGGTGATGGACATTGAAGCCCAGAGCTAGAATACCTTCTGTACATTTTCCACCCTAAGTGATTGTTCCAGTTACTCTTTGGCCAGATTGAACCTGTGCCTGTGAGACATCATGGGGTCCCAATTCAATGCCAAGATCCCCAGGGCAACTCATTCCTGCCTCTATACCACTGCACTGTATCGTCTGGTGATGTGTCCTGTTGAATGAGGAGGTTGCTGTCTTGGACAGAGGATTAACAGGCTGTGGGTTGATGACTCCATGGAATAGCTCTCCCAATTCTGGCTCAAGCCCTGAGTCATTAGTAAGGAATGTTTCGCTTGTTGACAGGACTGTGTGTGCCAGCGTCATTTCCAGTAGCTGGATTAATGCCAGCGGTCCATCTGATTTAATTCTTTGTCGGTGGTTTCTGCAGTGGGAGGGTTGAGAGATGTCTGACACATTAGCCAGAATAAGATGTGCAGCTCAGGTGCATTAGCCTTGCGAAATTGCCTGTGGTGTTAGGTGCATTAGTCAGGGGTAAACATAGGGTAGGGGAATGGGTCTGGGTGGGTTACTCTTCAGAGGGTCGGTGTTAACCTGTTGGGCTGAAAGGCCCATTTCCATGCTGTCGGGAATCTGTAATCTAATCTGATCTAATCTGATCCTTGGCCTGGGCTCACGGATAACACTTTCAGTGGCATCAACACTACCTTCCCCTTTGATAACTGGTTACTTTTCAAACTGCTGGGAGGTAGTCTTTGGTGTTTATTAATGATCAATGCTCAAATGTCTGTGTTTTTGATTTGTATAATTGGTTTTGGATCATGGAATGGGAATGTGGCGGGAGTGGTTCTTATAGAGCGGTGAGCCTGAAGTCGGTGGTGGGCAAGTTGTTGGAGGGAATCCTGAGGGACAGGGTGTACATGTATTTGGAAAGGCAAGGACTGATTAGGGATAGTCAACATGGCTTTGTGCGTGGGAAATCATGTCTCACAAACTTGATTGAGTTTTTTGAAGAAGTGTTAAAGAGGTTTGATGAGGGCAGAGTGGTAGACATGATCCATATGGACTTCCGTAAGGCGTTCGACAAGGTTCCCCATGGGAGACTGATTAGCAAGGTTAGATCTCACGGAATACAGGGAGAACTAGCCAGTTCGATACAGAACTGGCTCAAAGGCAGAAGACACAAGCTGCTGGTGGAGGGTTGTTTTTGAGCCTGGAGGCCTGTGTCCAGTGGAGTGCCACAAGGATCGGTGCTGGGTCCACTACTTTTCAACATTTATATAAATGATTTGGATGTGAGCATAAGAGGTACAGTTGGTAAGTTTGCAGAAGACACCAAAATTAAAGGTGTAGTGGACAGTGACGAATGTTACCTCAGAGTACAACGGGAACTTGATCAGATGGGCCAATGAACTGAGAAGTGGCAGGTGGAGTTCAATTCAGATAAATGTGAGGTGCTGCACTTTGGGAAAGCAGATCTTCTCAGGATTTATACACTTAATGGTAAGGTCCTAGGGAGTGTTGCTGAACAAAGAGACCTTGGCGTGCAGGTTCATAGCTCCTTGAAACACAGGTAGATAGGATAGTGAAGAAGGCGTTTGGTAAGCTTTTCCTTTATTGGTCAGAGTATTGAGTACAGGAGTTGGGAAGTCATGTTGCGGCTGTACGGGACATTGGTTAGGCCACTGGAATATTGTGTGCAGTTCTGGTCTCCTTCCTATCGGAAAGACGCTGTGAAACTTGAAAGGGTTCAGAAAAGATTTACAAGGACGTTGCTAGGATTGGAGGGTTTGAGCTATAGGGAGAGGCTGAACAGGCTGGGGCTGTTTTCCCAGGAGTGTCGGAGGTTGAGGAGTGAAGCTAATAAAATTCTAACAGGACTGGACAGGATAAATACAGGAAGGATGATGATCAAGAATGCAGCACCTGAGTCACAGTCAGAGTACAGAGAAGGTTTACCAGGATGCTGCCTGGTGTGGGGGATTGTACATTGGGAATGGCACAGATGGAATGGAAAATATGAGCTTTTTTCCATGGTGGAAGGGTCCTTTACAAGAAGCACTATTTCCAGGTGTGGGGGCTGGGGGTGGGGGGATGTTTCAACGAGATGCCCAAGTCACATTTTTCACACAAAGGACAGTGATTGTCTGGAATATGCTGACAGGGCCGGAGGTGGAGGGTGGGTGTGGGTGGGGGGGGGGGGGGGGGGCGGGTGGGTGGAAGCAGACACAACAGCAGCATTTGAGAAACACCTGGACGAATACATGAATAGGAAGTGAATAGAGGGATATGGATCCTGTAAGTGAAGACAGTTTTAGAATGGAAGGGCAAAATGTGTCAGCACAGGCTCGGAGGGCTGAAGGGCCTGTTCCTGTATTTATCCTGTTCCTGTTCCTGTTATTGTTCCTTTGGTCTGAAATCAAGAGAAATTTCATCATTAAGAGGATGCTAACCCTGGGGAGTTCTCTGCCTCAGGAAGTGGTTGAGGATAAAGCACTTGGAAGTTACTCTCCATTTCAATAAAAAGTTGCTTTTCTCTTCCTCTGTCCAAAATGGATAACCTCACATGTATTCATGTTTCATCTATCAAATTCTGCCCCATTCACCTCATCTACCCAGATGCATTTTTATATTTCTGATTTGTTCATTGCAATATATTTCCCCAACTATGTTAGCATCATCTGCAAATTAGTCCATAATTCCTTCTATCCCTGTTTCCAAGTCATTCATAAAGATTGGAGATATCTGGGGTCTGCGCCGCACTCAGTTTCAGCTTGCCAACCAGAAAAATACCCATTCAGCCCAACTCCCAGTTTTCTGTTTGTCAGCCAATCCTCCACCCAAGCTCGTAAATCCCCACCAACACCACGTGGTATCACCTTGTGAAGTGAAAGAGCTAAAGGCTTCTCACTGTCAAACTCAAAGTCAGTGCCCAGTGGAAAAGCAACGTGGACAAAACAACCATTCACCAAGAACTCCAGGATATCTACAAACCTTTCTACAGTCAGAGTACAGAGAAGGTTTACCAGGATGCTGCCTGGTGTGGGGGATTGTAGATTGTGAATGGCACAGATGGAATAGAAAATATGAGCTTTTTTCCATGGTCCTTTACAAGAAGCAAAAACACTTTGATCATTTATGATAAAAGTTAAGTCCTGCTTCCTGACGAAGGAACAGTGTTCTGAAAGCTTGTACTTCCAAATAAACCTGTTGGACTATAACAAACAAGACAACAGCAAAACAGACAGAATTTGGGTAATTCTCACACTCAAAGACTTCAGCTTCCAGTCTGGTCACCCTGTCCCTTCTTGTCTGTGTTTATGCTTGATGGTACATTTTTATTATTTTCTCAGGGTTTTGGGAACAAAATTCCTCTTTTTTTTACACTCAAGGAAACCTTATCATTTGGCTCCATCAGTTTGATGTCATTCATTACATTTGAATTGAAGTGTGTAGTGTGAACCAAAAGAGGAAATGAAGATCTAGGTTTGTGTGAAGATTTGTAGCTTGGATGCCAGTTCCCGTAGTTGTGGTTATGTTCACCAAGCTGGGAAGTTGATTTGCAGACGTTTCCTCCCCCGTCCAGGGGACATCTTCATGGTTTGGGATTCTCCAGTGAGGCGCTGTGGTACTGTGTCTTCTGGAATGTATTTGGTTCCGTTCCTGCTACTTCCAGTTGCTGGTTCCGGTTGTTCGTTGTGGTGGCCGGTATATTGGGTCACGGTCAGTGTGTTTGTTCATGGAGTCCGTGGATGAGTGCCATGCTTCTAGAGATTCTCTGGCTGTCCTCTGTTTAGCTTGTCCTCTGATTGTTGTGTGGTCCCAGTCAAATTTGTAATCCTTGTCATCTGTGTGTGTGGCTATCAGGGACAGTTGGTTGTGGTGATTAGTGGCGAGTTGGTGTTCGTGAATGAGGATTGCCAGTTGTCTCTCTGTTTGCCCTGTACAGTGTTCCACGCAGTCTCTGCATCATTACAAGGTTGCATGCAAAGACTGCATGAAGCATTATATAGGAGAAACAGATGGTTATGTCTGAGCCAGGGTGTCCCTGGAGAGGGAGCATGTGGTGTCTCGAGCTGTTCAGGGAAAGATGTGCACCGCACAGAGTGGAGTGCTTTACTTCCCCCTCCAACTCTATTTAGATTTAATCCCTACCCTTCCCTCCACTTTTTAGATCACTCAGCATTGCTCTTTGAGGAGAAGGGTACTGCTTGTCACTGACCACCCTGGCATTTTCCTTTCTTCCTGATGGTGGAAATAGAATAAAGATTTGTACACCTGTTGTCTGTCACTGTGTCTCATACCTGCACACACACACAACATGGGGGCTGGGGAAAACATATAAAACCAGGAGATTTAAGGTCTCCTCAGAAACAAAATAAACCCACAACTACAGGAGGAAATTAAATGAAGAAGGATTGAAAAGCAAGCACCTGATATATGAATATAAGTACATAAGAAATGGGGGAAGTTAATAGGCCACTCAGCCCCTCAGGTCTGCCCTGCCATTCAACAGGATCATGGATAATCTGCCCCAGAGCTCAGCTCCATTTGATGGCAGCTCATCATAGCCATTAACTCCCAGATAGTTCATCATCTATCAACCTCCACTTTAAATCATGTCAGTGATGGTACCCCCACAACTCTCAATACTACAGGATGCCTCTTGTTCCCAATGCATTATGTTAAACTAATGTTCACATTATTTCACTTCTTTCTTACTTTCATTTCTAAAATCTAGTTTTCTCTTTCCCATTTCCTGTCTCTTCAGTTCTATTTCAGAGCTTCCTATATCCATCTCCTTTGCCTGAACTTTCTCTGCTCTTTCTTTCTCATTTTCTGCTCCACTTTATCTTTTTCTGCCTTCTCTAGTTTCTTCATTCTCTCCTTATGCTCCAGCTGCCTTCACTGGAACTGCATCTGCCCTGATTTCACTGCTTCACTCCCTGGAGAATCCACTTCTTGCATTTCCTCTAAACCCAGCTGCTTGTGCCTTCTTAGCTCTGCCAGCGAACCCTGCCTCTAGGTTGCCCACCAAATCAAACAACATCGTCTTTGAAATAAATCGCGGAGTAAATGTCGATCAATGATTTTGGAAGAAGTTGACGAAGGCCATCTGTTACAAATAATGTTTTCCATGGACCATCATCGCCACCTGGTGGTTGTTATTGAGATACCACTTTTTTTATTTTATTTCCCTGCACTGCCTATGCCCGCCACCTGGTGGTAGTATTGCTCCACTTACCATTCCCCTCCAAATCCTCTCGTTCCGATAAAGCTGTAAAGTGAAGAGATGGTCCCTTAACTTTGGTTAAGGAATATTGCAGCCTTGCAGATTCAACGTCTCATTTAGAATTTTGAAATCGTACTCTATGTCCCTCTATTTTTTTCTGGCAGACCATTTTTTTTTGTCTGATTGCTTCTGCGGTTTCCATTTGAACCTCTGTCGATGCATGACAATGAACGTACTATAATAAAGCAAAATACTGCAGATGCTGGTGATTTAAAGTACAAAGTGCTGGAGAAACACAGCAGGTACAGTCGAGTCAGTGAACAGAGAAACAGAATTAACATTTCAGTCCAATCTGTCTCTTGTTCAGAACTCCACGCTCAGTTTCTGTTTCTCTCTGCACTGACCCTACCAGACCCTGCTGTGTATCCCCAGCATTCTCTATTTGTGTTTATTCAAATTCTGTCTCATTTTCCCGTTTACAATCATTGTTTTTCACATCTTTTAATCTCTGCCATAGAGGCGTACACTAACTCGAACATGCCGGCCAACTTTCCCAAACTAAACAAGTCCTAGGAGCCTGTGTCTGCTCCATAACCTTCTGACCGTTTCCTATTCACCTCCCTGTCCAAATGCCTTTTAAATGTTGTCTTTGTATCACTTTGTCTGGCAGCTCGTTCCACACACGACCCTCACTCTGTGTGAAAATGTTTCACCTCAGGTCCCTCTGTAATCTTTCCCTCTCAACTTAAACCCCTCTCACGTTGTGAACTCCTCTACCCTAAGGGATAAAAAGCTTTGCTATTCGCCCCTTCGATGTCCCTCATGATTTATAAATCTCGATAAAGGTCACCCTTCAGTCTCCAACACCCCAGTGAAAAAACCTGTCCAGCCTCTCCTTGTAACTCAAACCCTCCAGTCTGTGTGATATCCTTGTAGATTGTTTCTGAACACTCTCCAGTTTAATAATATCCATCCTACAGCAGGGTGACGAGAATCTAACACATTGCTCCAGAAGTGTCCTCACCAACATCCTGTACAACCTCCTGAAACAGTCATGAAGAAGATTTCAATCTGTTGTCATCTGGTGATATTTTCCTCCCAAGACCCTCCATGAAGACACGGTGCCCCCTCAGTCCTGGGATTGTAACCCTTCACCTTGGGCAAGCTCAGAGACCTCTCCATTTCAGACTCAGGGGCGTGGGCTCTAGCAGCTTCCTTTCAGCCTCATCGCCCACGTCTTGTTTCCGGCAGATTCCTGTTTCCTGCCCGGTCTTGGCTCACAGCCTTTCTCCCCTCTCTGTGTGTGATTGTGTGTGAGAGAGAGAAATAGCCCAGAGGCAGCTCCGGCTCCAGATGCCCCACTTCCCAAACCCACTCGATCCTCCATCATGATGCTGCCCCCCCCCGCGGGGGGTCGGTTCACACAATCCCACCCGCCCGCCCCCTCCCCTCCCTTAAATAAATGGGGAAGAGGAGGATCAGAGTGCAGGGAGATCCCAGTATCTTTCAATCCGCCCCCGGAGAAAGGGGGAGGTGGGGGTGGGTGGGGGGAGAGAGAGAGAGAGAGCGACAATCTGCCTGAACCGGTTTAATGAAGGATGAACGGTGACCGGTGCTGTCCAATCCTGTCCCTCCCTCTCTCCCCCCGCATTACTCCCCGGTTACCGACCGCCCGCGAGCGCTGCCTCTCGGCCCCGCCCTGTCTGTGAAGAGGGCAGATTGCTTTCCCTCAAGGGCAGCACTGACGCTAATGGAGGGCGGGGGGGGGGGGGGGGGGGGGTCTTTCCAACATTGGGCCACTTTAATGGGAATCACTTTCCATTCCAGACTGAGACATTGCATTGAAGTTCTAACAGGCACCGTGATGGATTGGGAACCGTGTCCATCCGGGAATTATTCCTCTAGTGAGGTTCCCACTGCACCGCCATCTCCCCATTACAGGGGCACGGGAACAGGAATAGGCCATTCGGCCCCTTGGGTATGTTCTACCATTCAATGAGATCATGACTGAGCTTGTCCCAGGTCCATGTTCCTGACTTTAGCCCGAGTCCCGGAACACCTTTGACCCAAAAAATGCATCTATTTCAAATTTAAAATGAACAATTTATCCAACAGGAGGAGATCACGTGGCTTTAGGTGTGGGGGCGGGGAGAGGGATAATACATTGTGATACACAGGATGGAGCAGTTGGGAAGGACAAACTGAACGGACCAGCAGCTGTTCCCTGTCCTGTTCCAGACTCAGATGGACTTCCATAAAAACCGAAAGAACCCGCGGATGCTGTAAATCGGAACCCAAACAGAAATTGTTGGAAAAAGCTCAGCAGGTCTGACAGCATCCGGGAAATTCTCCAGTTTCCTTCCACAATCCAAAGAGATGCCGCCAGATCTGCTGAGCTTTTCCAGCAATTTCTGATTTCCTCCAGTTTTTCTGATGTCCTTTTGGGTAACAGTGCAGATACTAAACTTCTCTGCCACGATGCAGGCTCAATGTGCCAAAATCTTCGACCTCAAGAGGACAGCAAGAGGGAAACCTGCAGGAAAAAACTCAGGAGAAAGACAAATACTTTCAGATGGTCCATTGTTTGGATATATCACTCGGATTAGCGGGAGGAGCCTGCTCACTGCAGTGGGAATGGTGCGAGAGACAACATTTGGGTTAATCCCACAATCCAATGGGGAGGCTGCACTGGAACGGATCCTTCCTCCACATCACAAATCCTCCCCTTTATGGTTGTTACTTTTCTCACCTTTCCCCGCCTCTGTCATGCTTCAAATCAGATCTATTTTTCACCTTTTCACAATTTGGCAAAAGGCCACAGATCTGCAAAGTTATCTCTGTTCAAAGATGCTCCTTGATCTGCTGAGCAATTGTAAACCTTTTCTGATTTTATTTCGATGTTGAGTATCTGCAATATTTTACTTTTGGGCTACGATCGCGCATGAATTATATTTGGCTGCAGTACCGGTGACTGCCAGCTGGTGGCAATCCTACACCACGAATGCCATCGCGTTTAGAAATTACAGTGACGTCTGTGACCTGCACCTTCGTCCTTGAGGATTTCCTGCACTCTGTCTGTGATGTCTTTAACCCTGGCACCAGGAAGGCAACACACCATCCTTAAGTCCTGCCTGCTGCCACAAAAACCCCGGTCAGTTCCTCTCACTATGGAGTCCCCTATTACCACGGCTCTGTGCAATGTCTGACTCTTCCGCTTTGCCTCCACGCCAACTTTTGATTGACAGATCTTTTCCCGCGGGTGGGTGAGTCCAGAACTAGAGGGCATACGTTCAGGGTGAGAAGTGAAAGATCTGAAAGGGAACTAAGGGACAACTTTTTCATGCAGAGTGTGGTATGTGTATGAAATGAGCTGTCATTGAAAAGGTACCTGGATGGGTATATGAACAGGAAGGGTATGGAGGGATATGGGCCAACTGCTGGCTAATGGGCCTAGATTAGGTTGGGGTATCTGGTCGGCATGGATGGGTTTGACTGAAGGGTCTGTTTCTATGCTGTATATCTCTCTGACTCTATGACCAGAGCTTTATAGAGCCTCAGAAGTACATCTCTGCTTTTATATTCAAGTCCTAGTTGATTAATCAGGGAAGGGACGTAGATGTCATGTACATGGACTTTGGTAAGGCATTTGATAGGGTTCCCTCTGGTAAGCTGATGGAGAAGGTGAAGTCGCACGGGGTCCAGGCTGTTCTAGCTAGATGGATAGAGAACAGGTTGGGCAACAGCAGACAGAGAGTATTAGTGGAGGGGAGCTTCTCAAAATGGAGACCTGTGACCAATGGTGTTCCACAGGGATCCGTGCTGGGATCACTGTTACTTGTGATGTACATAAATCATTTGCAGGAACGTGTGGGTTGCTTCATGAGCAAGTTTACAGATGAAACTAAGATTGGTGGAGTAGCAGATAGTGAAGGGGTCTGTCAGAGAATACCGCAGAATACAGACAGATTGGTGAGTTGGGCAGAGAAATGGCAGATGGTGTTCACTCCAGACAAATGCGAGGTGATGGATCTTGGAGGATCAAATTCCAGAGTGAACTATAGAGTAAATGGAAAAGTCCTGGGGAAAATTGATGTACAGAGAGATCTTGGTGTTCATGTCCATTGTTCCCTGAAGGTGGCAACGTACATCAGTAGAGTGGTCAAAAAGGCATACGGCATGCTTTCCTTCATCAGACGGGGTATTGAGTACAAGAGTTGGCAGGTCATGTTACAGTTGTTTCAGACTTTGGTTCGGCCACATTAGGAACTCTACATTCTGGTCCCAACATTCCCGAAAGAATGTGGACCATGGCTAACTATGAAGAGAGGTTAAGTAGATTAGGATTATTTTCATTGAAAAGACGGAGGTTGAGGAGGGCCCTGATTGAGGCCTAAAAAATCATGAGAAGTATACACAGGATGGACAGCAAGAAGCTTTTTCTGGATCAGTGGTGCTGGAAGAGCACAGCAGTTCAGGCAGCATCCAATGAGCAGCAAAATCGACGTTTCGGGCAAAAGCCCTTCATCAGGAATAAAGGCAGTGAGCCTGAAGCATGCAGGCAGTACACATCTGCTGCGGTGAATCCACAGCACTCGAACAGCACCTTCTTGACGAACACCATCCGATCGACTGGTGTACGCTCTTCCACCTTCTTGACAGACACCCGGACGGTGTTTCGAACCCCCAGGTCCGGGGTGCAGGCAGCTGTTGAGGCCATAGCTCTGAGGTTGGCTGGTCCCTGAATTGGCGTTAGGCTGAAGCCAGCATGAATATCCACCAATAGCAGGTCAGCACAACCAAACGATCCTCCAACGTCCAATCATGATCCAGCGATGAGCTCCACTAGCTCTGATGACTCGCGACTCGACCCCTGTCCTGATAAGAACAGACACTTGATCTTAGCCAAAAGACCGAGAAGCAAGGGGTCACATGTTCAAAGTGAGAGGGGCAAAGTTTAGGTGAGATATGTGGAAAGTTCATCAGGCAGAAGGTTGTGGGTGCCTGGAACACATTGTTAGTGGAGGTGGTAGGGGCTAGAACAACAACGTCATTGAAGATGTATCCAGGCAGATACATGAATGGGGAGGGAATAAAACGACACAGAGCTTTTGAAAATAGGTGGCAGGTTTAGACAGAGAAGCTGAATCGGCGGAGGCTTAGAGAGCTGAAGGGCCTGTTCATGTAAATTTCTTTGTTATTTGTTCATCTCAAAGTAAATGCCAACATTACATTTGCCTTCAAAACTACTGACTCAACCTACAAGTTTGACCTTGAGGGAATGGTGGACTAGAACTCCCAAGTCTCTTTGCACTTCAGGTTTTCAAATGTTCTCCCCATTTAGAAATAGTCTATGCTTCAATTCTTCTTTGGGAGCAGGAAGAACAGTCTGAACTTCAGTTTGACCCACTATGATCGGGGTGGTATAAACCTCTTTATCATATCCCATAAATGCAATCTTGTGGGTGGCACAGTGGCGCAGTAGTTAGCACTGCTGCCTCACAGCGCCAGAGACCCCGGCTCAGTTCCCACAGTCCAAAGATGTGCAGGTTAGGTGAATTGGCCATGCTAGATTGCCCACAGTATTAGGTGAAGGGGTAAATGTAGGGGAATGGGTCTGGGTGGGTTGCTCTTCAGAGGGTCGGTGTGGACTTGTTGGGCTGAAGGGCCTGTGTTCATACTGTAAATAATTTAATCTAAGAGATGCCTTTTGTTTGTTGATGAGAGTAAAACTCCAATATGTAATAGTTTCTTTGATCTGCTATTGTACCCTGCATTTGTGAGAAAACACATCTATGTAAAGACATTTCTATGAATAAAGTATAAATTTTAAAATTAAAAGAAATCTTGTGCTCTCAAAGCAGATTGCGAACCTCCTACAACCCAGAGGGCAGTCTCATAACACAGCAATACCAAAGCCCCACAAAGAACAGGTCAGACGGAGAGACACCACCAAGGACATCGCTCCCAGGACAGGAACAATGGAAGCCCCTTACTGTTTCAGAAGAGACATTCTCACCAACCCGCAAAGAGCTGGAATCTCCTGATCCCGTTGATACTGTCAGGATGTTGTATTGTATCGTATCGAGATTCAGGACATTCGTTCGAAAACTGTTTTTTCAATTATCATCATTGTAACTAGATTACTCCATTTCCAGATACATTGTATCTTTCCCCATTTTCATTAATCTTTTTGTACAAGATTCCTATAAAACCTGGCTTCAACCTCAGCGCGAGGAAGAGAACCCTTGATCTCCCTGTACAGACTGTCAGTTCTGTGTCAGACTAGTCAGTTTCTCTTCCAACCATTTCGCTTGTAATAAACAGCTTGTCAATTTCACCCGATCTGGTTTGTGTGCTCTCTGCCTTATTGGGCTAATTTCTCCCACAGGGTCGGTATGGCCTTGTTGGGGCCGAAAGGCCTGTTTCCACACTCTAGGGAATCTAATCTAATCAGATATCTATCTTGTGTTTCAACGATCATAAGCACATCTCATTGGTAAACCACATTCCGTTATTAGTGTAAGTAAGCAAGTGCCGTAAATCAAAGACATGTGGAAACGATGTTTACATTGGAATCACAGGCGCCTGTTTTTCAGAGCAACAAAGGGTGTTGAAAACGTGGAATGTGCAGCCAGAGAAGATGGTGCTCTCAGTTTAAACTCACATCCAAACAATGTTGAGAAATATTTACTTGTACCTGGCACCTTTAATCTTAATCGCTTGGACTAAATAGCTTGTCGATTTCACCCGATCTGGTTGTGTGCTATCTGCTTTATTGGGCTAATTTCTCTGACAGTTTGTCGATATTAGTCGACGGCTCCTTTTTTCTCTGAACAGGGTAAGCGAACCTGACATTTTAAATACAGCCCAATTCGAACCTGGCGGCCAGTCAGACCAGAGAAAGGCTGGATTGGGAGATGCCAGGGTTGGACTGGGGTGTACAAAGTTAAAAACCACACAACACCAGGTTTGCAAGGTTTGTGAAGGTTTGTAGCTCAGGTTGAGGTTTAGGGTGTAGGTTTGTTCGCTGAGCCGTAGGTTTGATATCCAGACGTTTCATTACCTGGCTAGGAAACATCATCAGTGGCGACCTCCAAGTGAAGCGAAGCTGTTGTCTCCTGCTTTCTATTTATATCTTTCTCCTGGATGGGGTTCCTGGGGTTTGTGGTGATGTCATTTCCTGTTCATTTTCTGAGGGGTTGATAGATGGTATCTAGATCTATGTGTTTGTTTACGGCGTTGTGGTTGGAGTGCCAGGCCTCTAGGAATTCTCTGGCATGTCTTTGCTTAGTCTGTCCCAGGATAGATGTGTTGTCCCAGTCGAAATGGTGTTTTTTTTCATCCGTGTGTAGGGCTACGAGGGAGAGAGGGTCGTGTCTTTTTGTGGCTAGCTGGTGTTCGTGTGTCCTGGTGGCTAACTTTCTTCCTGTTTGTCCTATGTAGTGTTTGTGGCAGTCCTTGCATGGAATTTTGTAGATGACATTGGTTTTGTCCTTGGGTTGTATGGGTCTTTTAAAATTCTGATTTCTGTATGTAAATTTTTACGTATGTATGGCATGACCAACTGTGCATACCATCAAATTATTTTATGAATAAAGTATATGTTTGAAATTTAAAAAATCCTTTCTGACATAAATCTCTCAATAGAATTTTACACTGCATCAATTGGTATTTCAAAGTAGTGATTGTGGGGTGTTGGTTAAACTGAAGACAGCATCGAAAGGGACAGGATTTGTCTGGGAACTGGGGTGAGATGGCGATAGTGCTCAGCTTGAGAGAAGTATTACATTGGTTTGTGTCACTGGAAAGCAAGTGACAGAGTGAGAAGGGGCTGAGTGGGAACTGCCCAGATTGCCACATTCAGATCAAACAATGTTGAGAGAAAGGGCTTTGAGGTTTGTATCTCACCAAACTTTGCTCCACCCCAGCTGGGACTTGAACCCACTATCCTGGTTTTGGGAGGCCAGTGACATATCCATTGGGACACTGGGGTGTCCAAAATTTGTGGGTGTGTGGTGATTGTAACTTGACCTTTTCCCACTAGGTAATTACTACCAAATTTGATGCTTTTTTGTGGGCCGGCCCTTTCTTTTCAAACACAATCTGATGAAGAGTCATCTCGACTTGAAACATTTGCTCGCTGTCTCTCCATAGATGCTGCCTGACCTGCTGTGATCTCCTAATTTTATCAACTTGAGGAACGAAAAGACAGATTGAAGTTTGCTTTTTTGTGTGTCAGTAATTAATATTGCAAAGTATCGATTACATGTGAGGAATAATCATCTTTCTAGAAGTTTCCTTGGTTGTCCTGACTGTCAGTTTCAGTTATTTCTCCAACCATGATTCCTGGCCACCACCTTGGTCTTGCTGTCTCACCCGACCTTAGTCGTCTCATCCTCATCCTTCCATCACAAAGAAGGCCAGCTCTGATCACTAACCCTAATCTACATCCCACATTCACATTCCAGGTCTGCGGCCTTCTGTATTCCTCCTTGGGAAAAAGAACTATTCCCCAATTCACTGATAACCACACACTCAAAACAAAAAACGTTATCCAGGCCTTTGACCCTCCATTCACCACAACATTTCTGCAGTGACTGATTTACTCAACCCCACCATCACCTCCACTTGTGATCCCCAACAGACCCGGTCCCCTCTCGAGCTGCTCAAGCCTATTCAATGTCCTCCAATGAGAAGGAAAAAATACAGTACGGTTTATTATACAAAACCTTCATTTCTTCTGGTAAAAATCTACATCATTCTATGCTTCTGTCTCAGTTACAGACCAGCTCATTAAAACCAAAATAAGACAAAAGATGTTTTATCAAGCCAAGTTACTCGTATCGATGGCATTGCAGTTAATGTCGTTTGTACACATTTCAGCAAGGCCTTCGACACGGTCCCGTGTTGGAAACTGATAAAGTTGGTAAAAGCTCATAGGATCCAGAATTACTTGACAAGCTGGATCCAAAATTGGCTTCATGGCAGGCGGCAGAGGGTGGTTGTGGAAGGCTATTTCTGTGACTGTTCAGTGG
Organism: Chiloscyllium plagiosum; assembly: GCF_037043375.1. Lineage (NCBI taxonomy): Eukaryota > Metazoa > Chordata > Chondrichthyes > Orectolobiformes > Hemiscylliidae > Chiloscyllium > Chiloscyllium plagiosum. The sequence goes on along the minus strand of NW_028270173.1, from coordinate 8,705,647 downwards.
CAAACGACAGGGATCACTATGGGTCTGTTATTGTTTGTGTTTATTGATAAATAACAGAAATAAGAAGGTGGGGGATGACAAGTAAGGTTTTGGATGACAGGTGGCTCGGTGGTTCATGGTGAAGAGAAACATTTTAGGTTACAGGAGGATATTGTTGATATTTCCTTCCAGGCAGATCTGTGACAGATGGAATTTGACCCTGATAAGTGTGAGGTAATACACTTTGGAAGAAGTAAGGAGACAAGGGAGTACTCAAGGTGGGTGCTTGCCTACAGATTCCAGAAGGTGGTTAAACAGGTTAATAGGTAGTTAAGAAAGTATACAGGACACTTACCTTTATCAGTTGAGAGTGTGGTGCTGGAAAAGCACAGCAGGCCAGGCAGCATCCAAGGAGCAGGAAAATCAATGTTTCCGGCAAAAGCCCTTCATCAGGAATGAGGCTGGGAGTCTACGGGGTGGAGAGATAAATGAGAGAGAGGTGGGGCTGGGGCATAGGTAGCTGAGAATGCAATAGGTAGATGGAGGTTGGGGTAAAGGTAACAGGTGGGAAGGAAGATGGACAGGTAGGACAGGTTCATGAGGGCGGTGCTGAGCTGGAAAGTTGGAACTGGGATAAGGTTGGGGAGTGGGGGGGGAAATGAGGAAACTGGTGAAATCCACATTGGAGTGTCTCGAGGCAGAAGGTGAGGTGTTTTTCCTCCAGACATCGGGTGGTAAAGGAATGGCAATGGAGGAGGCCCTGCATGTCCTCGGCGGAGTGGGAGTTGAAGTGCTTGGCCATAGGCTGATGGGGTTGGTTGGTGCGGGTGTCCCGGAGAAGTTCCCTGAAGCGCTCTGCAATGGGCATCCTGTCTCCCCAATTTAGAGGAGACACACTTCAACCTCTCATCCTCAACACACAGCCCTCCACTCCCTCTGCTCCGACCCTATCCTCACCATCAAACCAGCGGACAAGGAGGGTGCAGTGGTAGTTTGGCGCACTGACTTATACACCGCTGAGTCCATGAAAAGATTAGCCATGATCTTATTGAATGGTGGAGCAGGCTCGAAGGGCCGGAAGGCCTACTCCTGCTCCTCGTTCTCATGTTCTTATGTTCCCAGATCATTAGCCTGTCCCTCTGGATTATGAGGCTATCAGACCACAGATAGAGGTGTTTGGACAGATGAGCCAAACATTTGGTCAAAGAGACAGGATTGTCTTAAAGGAGGAAAGCTGAATGAGATGATGAAAAGTGCCGGCCGGGAATTGGGCCCAGGCAGCTGAAGGTATTTTCACTATTTTCATCCCCAAGAAGAACAAACATTCTAAGGAGAGCACAAGCCAACCGTGGTTGATAAGGGAAGTCAGGAATAGCATAAAAGCAAAAGTAAAATCATACAATGTGGTGAGGGTGTGTGGGACGCCAGAGATTTGGGAACACTTTAAAATCAATCGAGGATAATTCAAAAGAAATAAGGGGTGAGAAGATGAAATATGAGTGCAAGCAAGCTCATATATAAAATTGAGACCTTGTAGAGGTTTCTAAAATCATGAGGGGCATGGATAGGGTAAATAGGCAAGGTCTTTTCCCTGGGCTCAGGGAGTCCAGAACTAGAAGGCATAGGTCTGTTTCTTTTCTGTACATCTCTATGACTCTATGGATGCCAGTTAACCCAACATTCCTGAATTCAGGTGGCAACTTGATAAGTTTGAATTTAAAAATGAAATTGTCATGGGCAGTAGATACAGGGGTCCACCAGCCATGTTTCCCTTCAAGTGACTCACCATCCTGACTTGGAAATATATCACTGTTCCTTCACTGTTGCTGGATCAAACTCCTGGGAAATCCCTCTCTGATGGACTGCAGTGGTTCAAGAAAGCAGCTCAGTGCCACCTTCTGGAGGGGCAACTAGGGACGGGCAATAAATGCTGACTCAGCCAACGATGCCCCTGTCTCATGAATGAATAAACAAAAAAGCTGTAACAAATATCTAATTCAAATTGTTTAAAGTTAAACTTGTGTAAAGCACAGACATTTTGTTTGAATCTCCTGCCTCCTCTTAAGCTGCAATGAACATGTTGTTAACAAATACATTCACGTCCTCATAATAAATCCAGGTGATTTCATCACTCACAGTCATTCAAGAAATAAAAACAGAGAATACTAGAAATACTGGGAGAATGTGTTTGGCCATGAGTCACAGATTATAGTTGGATACAATTCTTCTGCTGCTGGTGACCCACACCACCTCACGGATTCCAAGCTCTGAGTTGTTTGATCTTTTGGAAATCTATCCCATGCAGCATGGTGGCTGTGCTATCCAACACAAAACAGGGTATTTCTTGAAGACAAGATTTTCTCTCCAAAAGAGCTGTGTTCTGGGCACTTCTTCAGAAACTACCGTGGTCAGGTGTATTTCTAACAGGAAGATCAGTGGCAGTGAGGTTAACAATGATTTTGCTCTTGTTGGTTCCTTCACCAACTGTGACAGACCCAGTCAGGATTTGGAGATTCAGTGGGTAATGGTGCTACCAGCCAGCTCTTGGTGATGGGCCATGAAGTCCCAAACCCAGAATACCTGCACTGGCTTTTCCACCCTCAGTTGTTTCTTTGCCCATATTGAACCATTTCATGTGAAACATCATGGATCCCAATGCAATGGTGAGATCCCCAGGGCAACTCATTCCTGACTGTGTCCCACTGCACTGCCATCTCTGATGGTCTGTCTTTTTGAATGGTGAGCAGTTTTGTGCCCCAATTCTGAAGAAGCATGTACTGGCTTTGGGGAGGTTACACAGGAGGTTAACAAGAATGGTCTTGGGAATGAAGAACTCACCATTTGAGGAACAGTTTGTGTCTCTGGGTCTGTACTTGATGAAGTATAACAGAAGAACTATGAAGTGCTTCAAGAGGTTAGTCATAGCACACACTAACACCAGCCTCCCAGGTTAGATCCAGGATAGTTCATCTACCCTTACAACAGATCCACAACAGGTCCACAACTGACACCATCTCACTGGCCTACTCTCATTTCCTGGAACACCTGGGGAACAAAGATGTCAATGTCAGACTCCTACTTATTGGTCACAGCTCTGCCTTCGACACCATAATTCCAACCAAACTCATCACCAAAGTCTGAGGCCTAGCACTCTGCTTCCCCCTCTGGATCCACTCTGTGACTGGATCCTCAACTTCCTGACCCACAGACTGCAGTAGGGATAGGCTCTAACACCTCCTCCACTATAATCCCATAATCCTCAACACTGGTGCCCTGCTAGGCTGATCACTCAGCCCTTGCTGTACGCCTGACGAGCAAAGAAAACAACACTTTTCACTTTATCTCAGGACATGTGATAATAATAAATCAAATCAAATCAAAAAGAAAAGAAGGGGATCTCAGAATACTGACAGTCCTGGACAGATTGGACATGGAGAAGATGCTTCCACCAGTCGGACAGACTAGGCCGCAAAAGCATAACCTCAGAGGGAAAGAGACCACCCTTTAGAACTGAAATGAGGAGGAATCTCTTCAGATCGAGAGTGGTTAATCTATGGAACACATTACACAACAGGGTCCACAGCAGTGGAGGACAAGTCATTGAGTGTGTTTTAGACAGAGATAGGTAGGTTCATAATTAGTCAAAGGTGAGCGGGTGAAGGCAGTCGCACGGGGCTGATAGACAGAACAGTCATGATCGAATGATGGAGCAAACTCGATGGGCTGAGTGGCCTAATTCTCTTCCTATCTTACAGTCCTATGGTCTCTAACATACTTGAATTGCCTTTTCCACTGAGCCTGATCACTTTGAGAAGTGGACTTTCTGTTCCATTCCTGAACCTGTTCACATTTTGTTCATCACATCACCCACAAATCATCATTATTTGTCATCTCAAATTCCCCAACTTGTAACAACGTGCTCCACAAGAACAGTCACAGGACTGAGCATGACTGACATTACTTGGAGCTGATACTGTAAAACAAACCAGGTCTGCCATGTGTTTACATTGAAGGATGCAGGAAGCAGCAAGGAGCAAGTTACTTGTGGAAAACTCTCAGGGTGGGGGAGTGGTCCTCCTGCACAATCGCAGTTTTACATCTGTTTTTAAATCAACAAATAAATCATTGCAAGAAAATTCAAGTTTATTGTTATACTTAGATACTTTGTAGGTTCAGCTTGGGGTAAAATGTGCATTTTAACATTAAAACACTACAAAACTTCAATAAACAAAAACATCTAAACCAACATGTATAAAGTAAAACTTTTGCAAAGCACAGACATTTCATTTGAATCTCCTGCCTCCTCTTAAGCTGCAATGAACATGTTGTTAACAAATACATTCACATCCTCATAACAAATCCAGGTGATTTCATCACACACAATCATTCAAGAAATCAAACCAGAAAATTCTGGAAATATGAGGGGATTGTGTTTGGCCATGAGGTCACAGATTGGAGCTGGATATAATTCTGCTGCTGCTGATGGCCCACAGCACCTCAGGGATTCCCTGTTCTGAGTTCTTTGATCTTTTGGAAAGCGATCCCATTCAGCACAGTGATAGTGCTGCACAGCGATAGTGCTGCACAGCTCAACAGGGGGAGTTGTCAATGTGATGACTGGACTTTCTCTCCAAAACAGCTGTGTTCTGGTCCCTTCTTCTGATAATACCATGGTCAGGTATATTTCTGATGGCTGGGTCAGTGGCGATGAGGTTAACTATCTGTTTTGCTCTTGCTGGTTCTTTCACCATCTGTAACTGACCAAGTCAAACTGTTCGATCTTTTAGGACTGAGCCAGTTCAATGGATAATGGTACTCACCAGCCAGCTCTTGGTGATGGACATTGAAGCCCAGAGCTAGAATACCTTCTGTACATTTTCCACCCTCAGTGATTGTTCCAGTTCCTCTTTGGCCAGATTGAACCTGTACCTATGAGACATCATGGGGTCCCAATTCAATGCCAAAATCCCCAGGGCAACTCATTCCTGCCTCTATACCACTGCACTGTAACCTCTGGTGATCTGTCCTGTTGAATGAGGAGGTTGCTGTCTTGGTCTGAGGATTAACAGGCTATTGGTTGATGACTCCATGGAATAGCTCTCCCAATTCTGGCTCAAGCCCCGAGTCATTAGTAAGGAATGTTTTGCTTGTTGACAGGACTGTGTGTGCCAGCGTCATTTCCAGTAGCTGGATTAATGCCAGTGGTCCATCTGATTTAATTCTTTGTTGGTCTTTTCTGCAGTGGGAGGGTTGAGAGATGTCTGACACATTAGCCAGAATAAGATGTGCCGCTCAGGTGCATTGGCCTTGCTAAATTGCCTGTGGTGTTAGGTGCATTAGTCAGGGGTAAACATAGGGTAGGGGAATGGGTCTGGGTGGGTTACTCTTCGGAGGGTCGGTGTTAACTTGTTGGGCTGAAAGGCCCATTTCCAATCCTGTCGGGAATCTGTAATCTAATCTGATCCTTGGCCTGGGCTCACGGATTACACTTTCAGTGGCATCAACACTACCTTCCCCTTTGATAACTGGTTACTTTTCAAACTGCTGGGAGGTAGACATTGGTGTTTATTAATGATCGATGCTCAAATGTCTGTGTTTTTGATTTGGAAAATTGGTTTTGGATCATGGAATGGGAAAGTGGTGGGAGTGGTTCTTATAGAGCGGTGAGCCTGAAGTCGGTGGTGGGCAAGTTGTTGGAGGGAATCCTGAGGGACAGGGTGTACATGTGTTTGGAAAGGCAAGGACTGATTAGGGATAGTCAACATGACTTTGTGCGTGGGAAATCATGTCTCACAAACTTGATTGAGTTTTTTGAAGAAGTGTTAAAGAGGTTTGATGAGGGCAGAGTGGTAGACATGATCCATATGGACTTCCGTAAGGCGTTCGACAAGATTCCCCATGGGAGACTGATTAGCAAGGTTAGATCTCACGGAATACAGGGAGAACTAGCCAGTTGGATACAGAACTGGCGCAAAGGCAGAAGACGCAAGCTGCTGGTGGAGGGATTGTTTTTGAGCCTGGAGGCCTGTGGCCAGTGGAGTGCCACAAGGATCGGTGCTGGGTCCACTACTTTTCAACATTTATATAAATGATTTGGAGGTGAGCATAAGAGGTACAGTTGGTAAGTTTGCAGAAGACACCAAAATTAAAGGTGTAGTGGACAGTGAGGAATGTTACCTCAGAGTACAACGGGAACTTGATCAGATGGGCCAATGGACTGAGAAGTGGCAGGTGGAGTTCAATTCAGATAAATGTGAGGTGCTGCACTTTGGGAAAGCAGATCTTCTCAGGATTTATACACTTCATGGTAAGGTCTGAGGGAGTGTTGCTGAACAAAGAGACCTTGGAGTGCAGGTTCATAGTTCCTTGAAAGTGGAGTTGCAGGTAGATAGGATAATGAAGAAGGCGTGTGGTATGCTTTTCCTTTATTAGTCAGAGTATAGGGTACAGGAGTTGGGAAGTCATGTTGCGGCTGTACAGGACATTGTTTAGGCCACTGTTGGAATATTGTATGCAATTCTGGTGTCCATCCTATCGGAAAGACGCTGTGAAACTTGAAAGGGTTCAGAAAAGATTTACAAGGACGTTGCTAGGGTTGGAGGGTTTGAGCTATAGGGAGAGGCTGAACAGACTGGGGCTGGTTTCCCAGGAGTGTCGGAGGTTTAGGAGTGAAGCTAATAAAATTCTAACAGGACTGGACAGGATAAATACAGAAAGGATGATGATCAAGAATGCAGCACCTGAGTCACAGTCAGAGTACAGAGAAGGTTTACCAGGATGCTGCCTGGTGTGGGGGATTGTACATTGGGAATGGCACAGATGGAATGGAAAATATGAGCTTTTTTCCACGATGGAAGGGTCCTTTACAAGAAGCACTATTTCCAGGTGTGGGGGCTGGGGGTGGGGGCTGTTTCAACGAGATGCCCAAGTCACATTTTTCACACAAAGGACAGTGATTGTCTGGAATATGCTGACAGGGCGGGGGGGGGGGGGGGGGGAGGGTGGGGGAGGGGGGGTGGGTGTGGAGGAGGGGGGGTGGAAACAGACACAACAGCAGCATTCGAGAAGCACCTGGACGAATACATGAATAGGAAGTGAATAGAGGGATATGGATCCTGTAAGTGAAGACAGTTTTAGAATGGAAGGGCAAAATGTGTCAGCACAGGCTCGGAGGGCCGAAGGGCCTGTTCCTGTGCTGTATTGTTCCTTTGGTCTGAAATGAAGAGAAATTTCATCATTAAGAGGATGCTAACCCTGGGAATTCTCTGCCTCAGGAAGTGGTTGAGGATAAAGCACTTGGAAGTTACTCTCCATTTCAATAAAAAGTTGCTTTTCTCTTCCTCTGGCCAAAATGGATAACCTCACACGTATTCATGTTTCATCTATCAAATTCTGCCCCATTCACCTCATCTACCCAGATCCATTTTTATATTTCTGATTTGTTCATTACAATATATTTCCCCAACTATGTTAGCATCATCTGCAAATTAGTCCATAATTCCTTCTATCCCTGTTTCCAAATCATTCATAAATATTGGAGATATCTGGGGTCTGTGACACACACAGTTACAGCTTGCCAACCAGAAAAAGACCCATTCAGCCCAACTCCCAGCTTTCTGTTTGTCAGCCAATCCTCCATCCAAGCTCATCAATTCCCACCAACACCGTGTGATATCACCTTGTGAAGTGAAAGAGCTAAAGGATTCTCTCTGTCAAACTCAAAGTCAGTGCCCAGTGGAAAAGCAACATGGACAAAACAACCATTCACTAAGAACTCCAGGATATCTACAAACCTTTCTACGTCAGAGTACAGAGAAGGTTTACCAGGATGTTGCCTGGTGTGGGGGATTGAAGATTGTGAATGGCACAGATGGAATGGAAAATATGAGCTTTTTTCCACAGTGGAGGGGTCCTTTACAAGAAGCAAAAACACTTTGATCGTTTATGATAAATGTTAAGTCCTGCTTCCTGACGAAGGAACAGCACTCTGAAAGCTTGTACTTCCAAATAAACCTGTTGGACTATAACAAACAAGACAACAGCAAAACATACAGAATTTAGGTAATTCTCACACTCAAAGACTTCAGCTTCCAGTCTGGTCACCCTGTCCCTTCTTGTCTGTGTTTATGCTTGATGGTACATTTTTATTATTTTCTCAGGGTTTTGGGATCAAAATTCCTCTTTTTTTTCACTCAAGGAAACCTTATCATTTGGCTCCATCAGTTTGATGTCATTCATTACATTTGAATTGAAGTGTGTAGTGTGAACCAAAAGAGGAAATGAAGATCTAGGTTTGTGTGAAGATTTGTAGCTCGGATGCCAGTTCCCGTACTTGTGGGTATGTTCACCAAGCTGGGAAGTTGGTTTGCAGACGTTTCCTCTCCCGTCCAGGGGACATCTTCAGGGTTTGGGATTCTCCAGTGAGGCGCTGTGGTACTGTCTCTTCTGGAATGTATTTGGTTCCGTTCCTGCTGGTTCCAGTTGCTGGTTCCGGTTGTTCGTTGTGGTGGCCGGTACATTGGGTCACGGTCAGTGTCTTTGTTAATGGAGTCCGTGGATGAGTGCCATGCTTCTAGAGATTCTCTGGCTGTCCTCTGTTTAGCTTGTCCTCTGATTGTTGTGTGGTCCCAGTCAAATTTGTAATCCTTGTCATCTGTGTGTGTGGCTATCAGGGACAGCTGGTTGTGGTGTTTAGTGGCGAGTTGGTGTTCGTGAATGAGGATTGCCAGTTGTCTCTCTGTTTGCCCCGTACAGTGTTTCACGCAGTCTCTGCATCATTACAAGGTTGCATGCAAAGACTGCATGAAGCATTATATAGGAGAAACAGATGGTTATGTCTGAGCCAGGGTGTCCCTGGAGAGGGAGCATGTGGTGTCCACCAACTCCCTCGAGCTGTTCAGGGAAAGATGTGCACCGCACAGAGTGGAGTGCTTTATTTCCCCCTCCAACTCTATTTAGATTTAATCCCTACCCTTCCCTCCACTTTTTTGATCACTCAGCATTGCTCTTTGAGGCGAAGGGCACTGCTTGTCACTGACCACCCTGGCGTTTTCCTTTCTTCCTGATGGTGGAAATAGAATAAAGATTTGTACACCTGTTGTCTGTCACTGTGTCTCACACCCACACACACACAACATGGGGGCTGGGGAAAACATATAAAACCAGGAGATTTAAGGTCTCCTCAGAAACAAAATAAACCCACAACTACAGGAGGAAATTAAATGAAGAAGGATTGAAAAGCGAGCACCTGATATATGAATATAAGATCATAAGAAATGGGGGACCTAATAGGCCACTCAGCCCCTCAGGTCTGCCCTGCCATTCAACAGGATCATGGATAATCTGCCCCAGAGCTCAGCTCCATTTGATGGCAGCTCATCATAGCCATTAACTCCCAGATAGTTCATCATCTAGCAACCTCCACTTTAAATCCTGTCAGTGATGGCACCCCCACAACTCTCAATACTACAGGATGCCTCTTGTTCCAAATGCATTATGTTAAACTAATGTTCACATTATTTCACTTCTTTCTTACTTTCACATCTAAATCTAGTTTTCTCTTTTCCATTTCCTGTTTCTTCAGTTCAATTTCAGAGCTTCCTATATCCATCTTCTTTGCCTTAACTTTCTCTGCTCTTTCTTTCTCATTTTCTGCTCCACCTTATCTTTTTTCTGCCTTCTCTAGTTTCTTCATTCTCTACTTATGCTCCAGCTGCCTTCACTGGAACTGCATCTGCCCTGATTTCACTGCTTCACTCCCTGGAGAATCCGCTTCTTGCATTTCCTCTAAATGTCGATCAATGATTTTGGAAGAAGTTGTCGAAGGCCATTTGTTACAAATAATGTTTTCCATGGACCATCATCGCCACCTGGTGGCTGTTATTGAGATACCACTTTTTTTATTTTATTTCCCTGCACTGCCTATGCCCGCCACCTGGTGGTAGTATTGCTCCACTTACCATTCCCCTCCAAATCCTCTCGTTCCGATAAAACTGTAAAGTGAAGAGATGGTCCCTTAACTTTGGTTTCGGAATATTGCAGCCTTGCAGATTCAACGTCTCATTTAGAATTTTGAAATCGTACTCTATGTCCCTCTACTTTTTCGGGCAGAGCATTTTTTTTTGTCTGATTGCTTCTGCGGTTTCCATTTGAACCTCTTTGTCGATGCATGACAATGAACGTACTATAATAAAGCAAAATACTGCAGATGCTGGTGATTTAAAGTACAAAGTGCTGGAGAAACACAGCAGGTACAGTCGAGTCAGTGAACAGAGAAACAGAATTAACATTTCAGTCCAGTCTGTCTCTTGTTCAGAACTCCACGCTCAGTTTCTGTTTCTCTCTGCACTGACCCTACCAGACCCTGCTGTGTATCCCCAGCATTCTCTATTTGTGTTTATTCAAATTCTGTCTCATTTTCCCATTTACAATCATTCTTTTTCACATCCTTTAATCTCTGTCATAGAGGCGTACACTAACTCGAACATGCCGGCCAACGATCCCAAACTAAACAAGTCCTAGGAGCCTGTGTCTGCTCCATAACCCTCTGACCGTTTCCTATTCACGTCCCTGTCCAATTGCCTTTTAAATGTTGTCGTTGTATCACTTTGTCTGGCAGCTCGTTCCACACACCACCCTCACTCTGTGTGAAAATGTTTCACCTCAGATCCCTCTGTAATCTTTCCCTCTCACCTTAAACCTCTCTCTCGTTGTGAACTCCTCTACTCTAAGGGATAAAAAGCTTTGCTATTTGCCCCTTCCATGTCCCTCATGATTTATAAACCTCGATAAAGGTCACCCTTCAGCCGCCAACACCGCAGTGAAAACACCTGTCCAGCCTCTCCTTGTAACTCAAACCCTCCAGTCTGTGTGATATCCTTGTAGATTGTTTCTGAACCCTCTCCAGTTTAATAATATCCATCCTACAGCAGGGTGACGAGAATCTAACACATTGCTCCAGAAGTGTCCTCACCAACATCCTGTACAACCTCCTGAGACAGTCATGAAGAACATTTCAATCCGTTGTCATCTGGCGATATTTTCCTCCCAAGACCCTCCATGAAGACACGGTGCCCCCTCAGTCCTGGGATTGTAACCCTTCACCTTGGGCAAGCTCAGAGACCTCTCCATTTCAGACTCAGGGGCGCGGGCTCCAGCAGCTTCCTTTCAGCCTCATCGCCCACGTCTTGTTTCCAGCAGATTCCTGTTTCCCGCCCGGTCTTGGCTCACAGCCTTTCTCCCCTCTCTGTGTGTGATTGTGTGTGTGTGTGAGTCTGTGTGTATGTGTGTCTGCGTGTGTGTGAGTGTGTGTCGGTGTGTGCGTGTGTCTGTGTGTGCCTGTCTGTGTGTGAGTGTGTGTTTGTGAGTGTGTGTATGTCTGTTTAAGTGTGTTTGTGTCTGTGTGTGTGTGGGAGAGGTTTCCGGCTTGGTTTTGGCTCACAGCCTTTCTCCCCTCTGTGTGTGTTTGTGTGTGTGTGTGTGTGTGTGTGTGTCTGTGTGTGTGTGTGTGCATGTGTCTGTGTGTGTATGTGTCTGTGTGTGTGTGTCTGTGTGTGTATGTGTGTGTGTGTATGTGTCTGTGTGTGTGTGTGTGTGTGTGTGTGTGTGCGTGAGAGAGGGAGAGAAATAGCCCAGAGGCAGCTGCGGCTCCAAATGCCCCACTTCCCAAACCCACTCGACCCTCCATCATGATGCTGCCCCCGTAGGGGCGGTCGGTTCACACAATCTCCACCCGGCCCCTCCATCCCTTAAATAAATGGGGAAGAGGAGGATCAGAGTGCAGGAAGATCCCAGTCTCTTTCAACCCGCCCCCGGAGAAAGGGGGAGGTGGGGGTGGGTGGGAGAGAGAGAGAGCGACAATCTGCCTGAACCGGTTTAGTGAAGGATGAACGGTGACCGGTGCTGTCCAATTCCAGTCCCTCCCTCTCTCCCCCCGCAGTACCCCCCCCCCCCCCCCGGTTACCGACCGCCCGCGAGCGCCCCCTCTCGGCCCCGCCCAAATGGGGGGTGGGGGGGGAGTGAGGCGGGGGGTGGTGGGGTTGGGGGATGCTTTCCAACATTGAGCCACTTTAATGGGAATCACTTTCCATTCCAGACTGAGACATTGCATTGAAGTTCTAACAGGCACCGTGATGGATTGGGACCCGTGTCCATCCGGGAATTATTCCTCTAGTGAGGTTCCCACTGCACCGCCATCTCCCCATTACACAGGCACAGGAACAGGAATAGGCCATTCGGCCCCTTGGGTCTGTTCTACCATTCAATGAGATCATGACTGATCTTGTCCCAGGTCCATGTTCCTGACTTTAGCCCGAATCCCATAACACATTTGACCCAAAAAATGCATCTATTTCAGATTTAAAATGAACAATTTACCCTACAGGAGGAGATCACGTGGCTTTAGGTGTGGGGGCGGGGAGAGGGATAATACATTGTGATACACAGGATGGAGCAGTTGGAAAGGGCAAGGTGAACGGACCAGCAGCTGTTTCCTGTCCTGTTCCAGACTCAGATGGACTTCCATAAAAACCGAAAGAACCCGCGGATGCTGTAAATCGGAACCAAAACAGAAATTGTTGGAAAAAGCTCAGCAGGTCTGACAGCATCCGGGAAATTCTCCAGTCTCCTTCCACAATCCAAAGAGATGCCGCCAGACCTGCTGAGCTTTTCCAGCAATTTCTGATTTCCCCCAGTTTGTCTGATGTCCTTTTGGGGTAACAGTGCAGATACTAAACTTTTCTGCCACGATGCAGGCTCAATGTGCCAAAAGCTTCGACCTCAAGAGGACAGCAAGAGGGAAACTTGCAGGAAAAAACTCAGGAGAAAGACAAGTACTTTCAGATGGTCCATTCCTTGGATATATCACTCGGATTAGCGGGAGGAGCCTGCACACTGCAGTGGGAATGGTGCGAGAGACAACAGCTGGATTATTCCCACAATCCAATGGGGGAGGCTGCACTGGAACTGATCCTTCCACCACATCACAAATCCTCCCCTTTATGGTTGTTACTTTTCTCACCTTTCCCCGCCTCTGTCATGCTTCAAATAGAGTCACAGAGTCATAGAGATGTACAGCATGGAAACAGACCCTTCGGTCCAACCCGTCCATGCTGACCAGATATCCCAACCCAATCTAGTCCCACCTGCCAGCACCCGGCCCATATCCCTCCAAACCCTTCCTATTCATATACCCACCCAGATGCCTCTTAAATATTGCAAATGTATCAGCCTCCATCACACCCTCTGGCAGATCATTCCATACACGTACCACCCTCTGTGTGAAAACGTTGCCCCTTAGGTCTCTTTTATATCTTTCCTCTCTCACCCTAAACCCATGCCCTCTAGTTCTGGACTCCTGATCCCAAGGTCACCCCTCAGCCTCCGACGCTCCAGGGAAACAGCCCCCGCCTGTTCAGCATCTCTCTAAATGGGGCAGCACAGTGGCACAGTGGTTAGCACGGCTGCCTCAGTGCCAGAGACGTGGGTTCAATTCCCACCTCAGTCGACTGACTGTGTGGAGTTTGCACATTTTCCCCGTGTCTGCGTGGGTTTCCTCCAGGTGCTCTAGTTTCCTCCCACTGTCCAAAGATGTGCAGGTCAGGTGAATTGGCCATGCTAACTTCCCCGTAGTGTTAGGTAAAGGGTAAATGTAGGGGTATGGGTGCGTTGTGCTTCGGCGGGTCGGTGTGGACTTGTTAGGCCAAAGGGCCTGTTTCCACACTGTAATCTAATCTAATATAAAGCTCAAATCTTCCATTCCTGGCAACATCCTTGTAAATCTTTTATGAAACCTTTCATAGTTTGCAACATCTTTCCGATAGGAAGGCAACTGGAATTGCATGCAATATTTCAACAGTGACCTAACCAATCTCCTGTACAGCCGCAACATGACCTCCCAACTTCTGTACTCAATACTCTGACCAATAAAGGAAAGCATACCAAACGCCTTCTTCACGATCCTATCTACCTGCGACTCCACTTTCAAGGAGCTATGAACCTGCACTCCAAGATCTCTTTGTTCAGGAACACTCCCCAGTACCTTACCATTAAGTGTATAAGTCCTGCTAAGATTTGCTTTCCCAAAATACAGCACCTTGCTTTTATCTGGATTAAACTCCATCTGCCACTTCTCAGCCCATTGGCCAATCTGGTCAAGATCCTCTTGTCATCTGATTTATTTTTCACTTTTTCACAATTTGGCAATAGGTCACAGATTTGTAACGTTATCTCTGTTCCCAGATGCTACTTGACCTGCTGAGCAATTGTAAACCCTTTCTGATTTTATTTCAATGTCAGGCATCTGCAGTATTTTAGTTTTGGGCTACTATCGTCCATGAATGATATTTGGCTGCAGTACCGGTGATGGCCAGCTGGTGGCAATCCTACACCACTAGTACCGTCGCCGTTTAGAAATTGCAGCGACGTCTGTGACCTGCAGGACCGCTCGCCGCCAGAGGGTGGTACTATTCCCACGTTTATTCTTCAACGGAATCAGTCCGGAAACGGGACCCCTCAGTGAGACTGGGGAAATGGAGATCTTGTGGACCATTGGTGGTGGTCCTGAAAATGCTGGAGATTGCAGCAGATTGAATGCAACAGGACGGGCAGCATCTGTGGAGAGAGAAGCAGAGTAAATGGTTCGAGTCTAGAACGACTTCTTCAGAACTGAAAGGGGCTGGAAAATGGCGTGATCTTGTGTTGATGGCAGAGGGGGAGGAAGAGAGAGAGAGTAACAGATAGTGAAGGTTCCCAGAGCAAAAGACAAAAGAAATGATGATGGTGTAAAAGAGATATAGAGATATAATATATATATAAATGTTTGGTGTCAAATGACAAAAATATGTCTGTGCAGCAAGAGCAGAGATTTCTAGAATCCCTACCATATGGAAACAGGCCCTTGGGGCCCAACAAGTCCACACCAACTCTCCAAAATCCATTCCCCTAGCGTATCACTTTATTTTTCCCCCTGAATAATACAACTTGCACATACCTGAATGCAATAGGCAATTTTGCATGGCTAATTCACCTAACCGGCCCATCTTTGGATTGTGGGAGGAAACCCACACAGAAACGAGGAGAATGTGCAAAAGCCACACAGATAGCTGCCCGAGGGTAGAATCAAACCCAGGTCCCTGGTACTGTAAGGCAGCAGTGCTAACCACTGATCCACCGTGTTAACCACTCAGGAGCTAAAGTGGGATGAGACCTTCCCACTGATATTCATCGGGCTCCGAGTGACAAGAATTCGAGAGACCAGCTGTTCCCCTCACAAACTGGTCAGTGGGCACCAGATGCGAATGCCAGTGTGGATACTGGTGCCCACCCTGACCGAGATACAGATGAGGGCAGTGACCAAAGATAAATTTACAGCCAATTTGTGACAGACATTGTGTTTCCTGTGTCGTTATGGATCAGACCAAACCCCCTCAAAATATACCAGGGAGACAGCCTAGACCCTAAGTGTTCATTTTTTTTTCTTTTTCTCCCGGTTATATTTTTTTTCCTTTTCTTTTCTTCTCCTTTACCCCACACTACCACCTAAGTGCGGTAGTGCTTATTTTTTTTCCCCAGCACCCATGGTGTGTGTATGCAGGTGTGAGACGCAGTGAAAGACACAAAGTGCACGAATCTTTATTCAATTTCCACCACCAGGAAGACAGGAAAACACCCGGGTGGCCAGTGACAAGCACTGCCCCTCAAGTGTTCATTTTATTTTTATTTTTTTATTTTTTTAATTTTTTTTAGAGGGCAGTGCTGTGTGATCAAAAACTCTCCTGTTTTTTTCCCCTTTATTAACCCCCACACTACCACCTAAGTGCGGTAGTGCTTATTTTATTCCCAGCACCCATGGTGTGTGTGCAGGTGGGAGACACAGTGAAAGACACAAAGTGCAAAGTGTTCATTTTATTTTATTTTTTTTTACAGTGAAAGACACAAAGTGCACGAATCTTTAGTCAATTTCCACCACCAGGAAGATAGGAAAACAACACTCCTTTTTTTTTTCTCTATTAATAATTTAACCCCCACACTACCACCTAAGTGCGGTAGTGCTTATTTTATCCCCAGCACCCATGGTGTGTGTGTGCAGGTGGAAGACACAGTGAAAGACACAAAGTGCAAAGTGTTCATTTTATTTGAAGGGAAGTGTTAAGCGCCATGATCTAGATGTGATTTGATTGGTCCATTGCTATGCTTTAAGCAAAACACAATTTATTCAGGAATGGGCTGTGAGAGACCATAAGATGGTGGGAAATGACATTTTAGTGGGAGTGGGGCCCAGAGTCTAGGATGGACCAAGCCAGCCCTTTGGGGTCTGCAGTCCAGCTGCCCGAGTGGATCAAGTGGGTTCACATTCATCAGATGGAGCTTCTCCAACAGGTAACCCCGGGCCAGAGCCTCACTGTGTGAGCAGGACTGGCTCTGGGTAACCCTGGGATCCAATGCTGAGGGACTGGGAGCAAGTGGGAGTGGGAGTGGGAGTGGGAGTGGGAGTGGGAGTGGGAGTGGGAGTGGGAGTGGGAGTGGGAGTGGGAGTGGGCCAGGGACTAGGCCGTGACAGATGACTCTCCAATGGGTAACTCTCCAGCTGTGGGCACTTGGACTTCCCAAATGGAGGCTAGAGATGTTCAAATCGAGGTGTCTATCCCCAGGACAGAGAACAGCAACACAGCCCCGAGAAAGTGACGGTAAACCCAGATGGATCCTTAGCACACGGAACATTCCATACGGTTGGAGATGGGAATATTGCTCCTGGGACCAATCCTGCTCTCAGAGCACAGCTTTGGGGATTTTTACAGAACCATGAAGACAGCGATGATCCTGGGATTCCTGGCTGGGAACCTTGTCCAGAGAGAATCAGGGGGAGAATAATAATGCAGAGTCAGTGATTGATGTACCAGTCCCACTGAAACCCCGAGGGTCAGGCCGTGGGGATGCAATAGGAATCTGAGGGGGGGGGGGTGGAGTAGGGTAAATTGGTGAGGTATGAGAGGGGAGATTACACTGGTGAGCTGACTAGAAATTGTCAAGTAAAGTGGCTTTAGCAGCACAAACACAGTTAGGGAAGATTAAGTGGGGAAAGAGCGCTTATCATTTGTAACCCATCCATAAAGACAGTGATGAACAACAACCCCGTCAGGTTTCTAAGGAAAAGTTAAAATAGATGGGAGCAGGTAGGGGATACCTGGGATCCACACATGTCGCCTCCCCAATCAGAATCCGAGTGTGTTGGCTTCAGTGCTGGAGGGAACCATGTGAGGGAGACGGGGTGTCTGTAAGAGGTGAGGCCTGGGGCAGGCCCCAGCTTCAGTGGGGATAGGATGGGAATGGTGGCTGTGAAAGGCATGTCTTCATCACTGTTGGGATGGGAGAGGTGTACCCACTGGGCATTGCATGGCACTATCCTGGAAAGGAGGAGACATGGGCCCTCGGAGCTGTGTGCTGGGAAAAGGGGGAAATGTCCCATCGGAACATTGAAGCTCACTGGGAAGCTCCCTCCGTTTGATTGAAAGGTAAAGAGGTACCGAAGGCTGTCGGATGCTCTCCCCAGTCACTGGGACCAGAGAACGGGCGGCTTGTTATTCCCACCCCCATGAGCCTCTCTTCCCCCCTGGGCCCCACCAGGTAATGCCAGCAATGAGGAATTTAGGGGATATGGGGACACCCCCACAGTGTCAATATAAAACATAAGCATTGCAGATTCTGGGAATGCAGCAGCTCCGTGAGAGATGAGAGTAATTGATGAATATTATGTCCCGTCCAGGAATACAGGGACAGGGATCTGATCTCATCCATTCCCAATGGGATGTTTAGTTTGACCCACCTCGAGGTTTTAGACTGGGTGTACAGGGAAAACGGAATGTCTATTCTCATGGACAGGGGAATGCTGGCAGGTGGGGACTAGATTGGGTTGGGATATCTGGTCGGGATGGGTTGGACCGAAGGGTCTGTTTCCACGCTGTACTTCTCTATGACTCTAAAGGGGGGATTTGAGAGGACAGATCTATGAGGATGTTGTCGATTTCGGATCTCATTGCCCCCCTCCCAGTGTCCGAACATTCTGTCGAGCTGTTCCAGAGGGTGAACACTTCCAACCGTTGGCTGTAAATTTCTTGATGATTGAAAGGCAAGTGATCTCTGTTTGTTCCCAAAGAAAATACTGCTTCTTTTTCCTTGTTTTATCTTTATTTTTGTTGCTGTTGAAAAGAAGTTAACTTTGTAAATGTTGAAATGTTTTCTACCATGTGAAGCTCTCACATTGAAGAGAGAGAACTTGGGTGGGAGGGTGAGCTATGAGGAGGATACAGAGATGTTTCAGTGTGATTTGGACACGTTGAGTGAGTGGGAAAACGTACAGCAGATGAGATATGATATGGGTAAATGTGAGGTTATTCACTTTGTAGCACAAACAGAAAGGCAATAGATAGGGAAAAGGGGATGTGCAATGAGACTTGGATGTCCTTGTATACCGTTGCTGAATGTACGTGGGCAGGTGCAGCAGGCGGTGAAGGAAGCAAATGATAAGTTAGCGTTCATAGTGAGAGGATAATGTACAGGAACAGGGATGAGTTGCTGCAGCTGTACAGGGCGTCCGACCTGCCTAGCTCCTTTTCCACCTATCCACTCCACCCTCTCCTCCCTGACCTATCACCTTCATCCCCTCCCCCACTCACCCATTGTACTCTATGCTACTCTATCCCCACCCCCACCCTCCTCTAGCTTATCTCTCCACGCTTCAGGCTCTCTGCCTTTATTCCTGATGAAGGGCTTTTGCCCGAAACGTCGATTTCGCTGCACTTTGGATGCTGCCTGAACTGCTGTGCTCTTCCAGCACCACTGATCCAGAATCTGGTTTCCAGCATCTGCAGTCATTGTTTTTACCTTGGTGCGACCACGCCTGGAGTATTCTGTGTGGTTTTGGTTTCTTTATCTGAGGAAAGAAGTATTGACGATGAGGGCATTGAAATATGGTTTGCCAGACTGAATCCTGGGATAGCAGGACGGACATGTGAAAAGAAACTGGATCTGTCAGGACGATATTCCCTGGACTTCAGACAAGGAAGCATCTTATAGAAATCTATAAAATTCTAACAGGACTGGACAGGATAAATACAGGAAGGGTGATAATCAAGAATGCAGCACCAGACTCACAGTCAGAGCACAGAGAAGGTTTACCAGGATGT
Source organism: Chiloscyllium plagiosum (assembly GCF_037043375.1). Taxonomy (NCBI): domain Eukaryota; kingdom Metazoa; phylum Chordata; class Chondrichthyes; order Orectolobiformes; family Hemiscylliidae; genus Chiloscyllium; species Chiloscyllium plagiosum. Next base: position 8,686,487 of record NW_028270173.1, on the reverse strand, counting down.
TGCCTGTTGTGGGGGATTGTAGCTATGAAGAAAGTCTGGATAGAATGGGTTTGTTTTCATTGGAACACTGGAGGTTGAGGGGTGAATTGATGGAAGTTTATAAGATTGTAAATGGCACAGATAGAATAGAAAATATTTTTTTCCCAAGCTGGAGGTGGGACTGACTTGAGAGTACAGTTTCAAGGTGGGGGGTGTGGGTGGGGGGCGGGGGGAGTCACATTTTTCACACAAAGGACAGTGAATGCCAGAGGTGGTGGTGGAAGCAGACACAACAGCAGCATTCGAGAAGCACCTGGATGAATACATAAATAGGAAGGGAATAGAGGGATGTGGATCCTGTAAGTGAAGACAGTTTTAGTATGGAAGGGCAAATGTATCAGCACAGGCTCGGAGGGCCGAAGGGCCTGTTCCTGTGCTGTATTGTTCTTTGGTCTGAAATCAAGAGAAATTTCATCTTCCAGAGGATGCTAAGCCTGGGGAGTTCTCTGCCTCACAAAGTGGTTGAGCCTAAAGCATTGAATGTGTTAATGAAGGCATTAGACAAAGGTCTTGGGGCTAAAGGGGATGTGGGGGAAAGTGAGAACAGGCGACTGAGTTGAATAATCACCCATGGTTCAATTGAATGCTGCAGAAATTTTAAAGGATCAAATGGCCTCCTCCTGTTCCTAATTCCTACATGTGTATGTCTATGAGAAAATGTAATGTTATGCTGTGTGTTAGGGAAAGATTAATATTCCATTAGACAGAGTTAAAAGATGGTTATGGTGTTTAGGACATACAGCCTGTGTAGATTGACTGCCATTGCAGCTGTAGGTACAGGAATCAGTCAGAGATAAGATGATGTATAACAGCAATACATTTATGAATGGGAGTTTACAATGAAGGGTCACCTGTGGGCCCCCAGAAACATTCCTTTCATTGCCCTGTCACTACGTGCACTGTGAAAACCAGCTCCTGGCTGGCAGCACTTGGTCTGGTGCACGGCCCAGCTTTAATATGGGAATCCTGGGAGCTTCCTACTGTGGGAAGCACCTTCACTAGTGTGAGGGAACATTGTGTGAGTGAGATAACTTGGAATCACTGTTCATGTTTAATGAGGTGAGCTATGGAGAACGGTGTGAAAACCTCACTAATGCACGTGGAATGATACATCCATGGAACTTCCCGAAATAGACATTTATCTCATATTTGATAACATTTGCTTGATGGATCTACACTCTAGAACACACACTGAACTATATTTCAACAGCTTTTTTTGCTACAAATCACACAACACCAGATTATAGCCCAACAGGTTTATTTGGAAGTACAAGCTTTCAGAACGCTGCTCCTTTGTCAGGCAGCTAGTGGGGCAGGATCATAGGACACAGAATTTATGCTGAAAGATCAAAGTATTTTTGCAGTAGAGCAGAGAGAAGGAAACTGGCATTGTCAGAAAGATCATAAGAATTAGGAACAGGAACAGGCCATTCAGCCCCTCGAGCCTGATCCACCATTTGATGAGATCAGTTGTGGTCCTATCTCAGCTTCAACTGCATTTCCTGCCTGCTCCTTATAATTCTTTAATTAGAAATCTATTAATTAGATTAATTAGAAATCTATGTCCACCTTAAGTTTACTCAATTTCCCAGCATGCACTGTACTCTGGTCGTGAATTCCACATCCTCATGTCCCTTTGAAAGAAGTCATTTTTCCTGATTTCTGTTTTAAAGCTAGTCTACATTGTCTGAAAAGCTATGACCTCTCATTCCAGGAAGCATCCTCTCTCTATTTTATTTCTCAATCCCCGATATCGTCTTATATACTCACTTAGATCTCCTTTCACTTCTGACCTCCAGAGAGTATAGGCCAAACCTACTCCATGTCATAAGACAATATTCTCATCTCTGGAATCAATCTGGTAAATTTCTTCTGAACTGCCTCCAGGACAATTATATTCCTCCTCAAGTATGCAGACTAAAATTGTACAATTATACTCCGGGTGTGGTCTCATTAATGCCTTGCACAGTTGCTGCAACGTTTACCTATTTTATACTCTACTCCTTTAGGAATAAATGACAGGATTCCATTTGCTTTCCTTATTACCTGCTATACCTACACACGACTTTTCTGTGATTCACACCCAAGGATATCCAGAGCCCTCTGCACTGAAGCACTCAGAAGTTTCTCTCCATTGCAATAAGAAGTTGCATTTCTCTTCCTCTGTCCAAAATGGATAACCACACATGTATTCCATCTATCAAACTCTGCCCCATTCACCCCATCGATCCATATCCATTTTTCTTCATTACAATATATTTTCCCACCTCTTTTAGCACCATCTGAAAATTTGTTCATAATTTATTCTATCCCTGTTTCCAAGTCATTCATAAAGATTGAATATATCTGGGGTCTGTGACACACACAGTTACAGCTTGCCAACCAGAAAAAGACACATTCAGCCCAACTCCCAGTTTTCTGTTTGTCAGCCAATCCTCCAACCAAGCTCATCAATTCCCATGGACAAACCAACGTCATCTATATAATTCCATGCCAGGACTGCCACAAACACTACGTAGGACAAACAGGAAAAAAGTTAGCCACCAGGATACATGTGCACCAGCTCGCCACAAAAAGACACGACACCCTCTCCCTCATAGCCCTACACACGGATGAAAAGAACCACCATTTCGACTGGGACAACACATCTATCCTGGGACAGGCTAAGCAAATATAGGACAGAGAATTCCTAGAGGCCTGGCACCCCAACCACAACACCATAAACAAGCACATAGATCTAGATACCATCTATCAACCCCTCAGAAAACGAACAGGAAATGACATCCCCACAACACCCAGGAACCCCATCCAGGAGAAAGATATAAATAGAAAGCAGGAGACAACAGCTTCTCTTCACTTGGAGGTCACCACTGATGATGTTACCTAGCCAGGTAACGAAACGTCTGGATATCAAACCTACAGCTCAGCGAGCAAACCTACACCCTAAGTCATAAATTCCCACCAGCACCATGTGATATCACATTGTGAAGTGAAAGAGCTAAAGAATTCTCTCTGTCAAACTCAAAGTCAGTGCCCAGTGGAAAAGCAACTTGGAAAAAACAACCATTCACCAAGAACTCCAGGATATCTACAAACCTTTTGACTGCTAAACAAACAAGACAACAGCAAAACAGACAGGATTCAGATAGTTAAAAATCACACAACACCAGGTTATAGTCCAACAGGTTTAATTAAACGTGTTGGACTATAACCTGGTGTTGTGTAATTTTTAACTTTGTACACCCCAGTCCAACACCGGCATCTCCAAATCAGGATTCAGATAATTCCCACAACTCAAAGACTTGAAACTTCAGCTTCCCCAGTGGATCAGACACCCTGTCCCTTCTGGTCTGTGGTTATACTTGATGGTGCATTTTTATTATTTTCTCAGGGCCATTGGGAACAAAATTCCTCTTTTTTGCACTGAAGAAATCCTTATCATTTGGCTCCATAATTTTGATCTCATTCGCTACATTTGAATTGAAGTGTGTCGTGTGAAACAGAAGAGGAAATGAAGATCTAGGTTTGTGTGAAGATTTGTAGCTCGGATGCCAGTTCCCGTAGTTGTGGGTATGTTCACCAAGCTGGGAAGTTGATTTGCAGACGTTTTGTTCCCCGTCCAGGGGACATCTTCAGTGCTTTGGATTCTCCTGTGAAGTGCTGCTGTACTGTGTCTTCTGTATTTATTTGGTTCCGTTCCTGCTGCTTCCAGTTGCTGGTTCCGGTTGTTCGTTGTGGTGGCCGGTATATTGGGTCACGGTCAGTGTGTTTGTTAATGGAGTCCGTGGATAAGTGCCATATTTCGAGAAATTCTCGAATGTTTCATGCAGTTTTTACAAGGAGGAATCTTGTAAAAATGCAAAGACTGCATGAAACACCATCGAGACAGACAATTGCAATCCACATCCATGAACACCAAGTAGCCACAAAACACCATGACCAACTGTCCCAAGTAGCCATATGAACAGATGACAGGGACCACAAATTCAACTGGGACAGCACAATGATCATTGGACAAGCTAAACAGAGGTACAGCCAGAGAATCTCTAGAAGCAAAGCACTCATCCACGGACTCCATCAACAAACACACAGACCGTGACCCAATAGACCGGCCACTAAAACGAACAACCGGAAGCAGCAGGAAAGAAACCAAATAAATTCCAGAAGACACCTCACAGCAGCACCTCACAGGAGGATCCAAAGCACTGAATGTCCCCGAGTCAGGGGATGAAACATCTGCCTTACCTTTCTCTGATCTTTCTTATTTTCTGCTCCACCTTATCTTTTTCTGCCTTCTCTAGTTTCCTCATTCTCTCTGTCTGCTCCAGCTGCCTTCACTGGAACTGCATCTGACCTGGTTCCTCTGTTTCACTCCCTGGAGAATGCGCTTCTCTCGTGTTTCCTCTAAACCCAGGTGCTGTGCCTTCTTAGCTCTGCCAGCTAATCCTGCCTCTATATTGTCCATCAAATCAAACAACGTCGTCTTTGAAATGAGTCGCAGAGTGAAAGTCTATCAATGATTTTTGAGGAAATTGACTGAAGACATTGCACAAATAATGCTTTCCATGGACCGTCATCGCCATGTGGTGGTTGTCATTGGGACACCCCATTTTTATTTTTCCCTACACTGCCTATTTCCGCCACCTGGCGGTGCCATTACTCCACTTACCATTTCCCTCCAAATCGTCTCGCTCCCATGAAACTGGAAGGTGAAGAGATAGCCGCTCAGCTGTGGTATAGGAATATTGCAGCCTTCCAGAAATATTATGTTGTACTCTATGTTCCTCTATATTTTTTACGTGCAGAGCATTTTTTGTCTGAATGCTTCCGCAGTTTCCATTTGAACCCCTTGTCGACGAATCGTTTCGTTGCGTTCAACATTAAAATAAAATTAACGCAAAATACTGCAGGTTCTGGTGGTTGAACGTGCAAAGTGTTGGAGAAACACAGCAGGTTCTGTATGTTCATTGGACAGAGAAACAGAATTAATATTTCAGTCCTTTGTGTGTGTGTGTGTGAGAGAGAGAGACAGCGAGAGAGAGAGAGAGAAATAGCCCAGAGAAAGCTCCGGCTCCAGATGCCCCAATTCCCAAACCCACTCGACCCTCCATCATGATGCTGCCCCCGCGGGGGTCGGTTCTCACAATCCCACCCGCCCGCCCCTCCCTCCCTTAAATAAATGGGGAAGAGGAGGATCAGAGTGCAGGAAGATCCCAGTCTCTTTCAATCCGCCCCCGGAGAAAGGGGGAGGTGGGGGTGGGTGGGAGAGAGAGAGAGCGACAATCTGCCTGAACCGGTTTAGTGAAGGATGAACGGTGACCGGTGCTGTCCAATTCCTGTCCCTCCCTCTCTCCCCCCGCATTACCCCCCGGTTACCGACCGCCCGCGAGCGCCCCCTCTCGGCCCCGCCCTTCCTGTGAGGAGGGCAGATTGCTTTCCCTAAAAGGCAGCACTGACACTAATGGGGGGGTGGGGGGGGGGGGGGTGGGGGTGTGGGGGGAGTGAGGGGGGCGGGGGGGAGTGAGGGGGGGGTGCTTTCCAACATTGAGCCACTTTAATGGGAATCACTTTCCATTCCAGACTGAGACTTTGCATTGAAGTTCTAACAGGCACCGTGATGGATTGGGACCCGTGTGTCCATCCGGGAATTATTCCTCTAGTGAGGTTCCCACTGCACCGCCATCTCCCCATTACAGGGGCACAGGAACAGGAATAGGCCATTCGGCCCCTTGGGTATGTTCTACCATTCAATGAGATCATGACTGAGCTTGTCCCAGGTCCATGTTCCTGACTTTAGCCCGAATCCCGTAACACCTTTGACCCAAAAAATGCATCTCTTTCAGATTTAAAATGAACAATTTATTCAATAGGAGGAGATCACGTGACTTTAGGTGTGGAGGCGGGGAGAGGGATAATACATTGTGATACACAGGATGGAGCAGTTGGGAAGGACAAACTGAACGGACCAGCAGCTGTTCCCTGTCCTGTTCCAGACTCAGATGGACTTTCATAAAAACCGAAAGAACCCACGGATGCTGTAAACCGGAACCAAAACAGAAATTGTTGGAAAAAGCTCAGCAGGTCTGACAGCATCCGGGAAATTCTCCAGTCTCCTTCCACAATCCAAAGAGATGCCGCCAGACCTGCTGAGCTTTTCCAGCAATTTCTGATTTCCTCCAGTTTGTCTGATGTCCTTTTGGGGTAACAGTGCAGATACTAAACTTCTCTGCCACGATGCAGGCTCAATGTGCCAAAAGGTTCGACCTCAAGAGGACAGCAAGAGGGAAACCTGCAGGAAAAAACTCAGGAGAAAGAAAAATACTTTCAGATGGTCCTTTCCTTGGGAATATCTTTCGGATTAGCGGGAGGAGCTGCACACTGCAGTGGGAATGGAGAGGGTGGACGCTAGGAAATTGTTTCCGTTAGGCGAGGAGACTAGGACCCGTGGACACAGCCTTAGAATTAGAGGGGGTAAATTCAGACCAGAAATGCGGAGACATTTCTTCAGCCAGAGAGTGGTGGGCCTGTGGACTTCATTGCCACAGAGTGCAGTGGAGGCCGGGACACTAAATGTCTTCAAGGCAGAGATTGATAAATTCTTGATGTCTCGAGGAATTAAGGGCTACGGGGAGAATGCGGGTAAGTGGAATTGAAATGCCCATCAGCCATGGTTGAATGGCGGAGTGGACTCGATGGGCTGAATAGCCTTACTTCCACTCCTATATCTTATGGTCTTATGGAATGGTGCGAGAGACAACAGTTGGGTTAATCCCACAATCCAATGGGGGAGGCTGCACTGGAACGGATCCTTCCACCACATCACAAATCCTCCCCTTTATGCTTGTTACTTTTCTCACCTTTCCCCGCCTCTGTCAGGCTTCAAATTAGATCTATTTTTCACCTTTTCACATTTTGGCAAAAGGCTACAGATCTGCAACGTTATATCTGTTCAAAGATGCTACTTGATCTTCTGAGTAATTGTAAACCTTTTCTGATTTTATTTCGATGTTGAGTATCTGCACTATTTTACTTTTGGGCTATGATCGCTCATGAATGATATTTGGCTGCAGTACCGGTGACTGCCACCTGGTGGCAATCCTACACCACGAGTGTCATCGCCGTTTAGAATTTACAGTGACGTCTGTGACCTGCAGTACCCCTCGCCGCCAGAGGATGGTAATATTGCACAGTTAAAAATCACACAACACCAGGTTATAATCCAACAGGTTTAATTGGAAGCACACTAGCTTTCAGAGCGACACTCCTTCATCAAGTGATAGTGGAGGGCTCAATCCTAACACAGAATTTATAGCAAAAATTTACAGTGTGATGGAACTGAAATTATACATTGAAAAATTGATTGTCTGTTAAGCCTTTCATTAGTTAGAATACAGTGATAGTTTTACTTCTTTCATTTGTAAATCACAAAACCCTTCTTTTTAAAGTTGCATTTTCGGGTTACCTGTTAACAATGGTGATACCTACACAATATGCTGAAGGTGTTGGCCCCCTGTGTTCTCTGTCTGTGCCATGATGTTTAGATTGATTCTAATCCAAAAAGTGAGTTGACGGAGTTTTACATAAATTCATGCAGTTTTTGAGCTCAGAGTTCTACATGAATGCATGCAGTTTTTGAGCAAAGTACAATGTAACCCTGCAAGTTCAAATTCACCCCACCAAATATATGTGTGCATGTGGCTCTTTGTCTGTCTATGTGTGTGTGTCTGTCTGGGGTGGGGGTTGTGAGTGTGAGAAAATGTATATGTGTGTGTAGTGAGTGCAGAGTGTCTTAATTCTGTGAGGGGGTGCATGTGTGAGTGTGGGAGTGTGTATGTCTGTAAGGGTGTGTGTGGGTGTCTGTGTGTCCATGTGCATAGGAGTGCCTGCGTGTGTGTGAGAGTGTGTGTGTGTGTAGGAGTATCTGTGTATGTGTATAGTGCAATGGTGGTCACCTGTAATGTGACATGAACCCGAAGTCCCAGTTGAGGCCCTCCCTATGGGTACTGAACTTAGCTATCAGCCTCTGTTCTGCCACGTTTCTCTGCTGCCTGTCCCAAAGTCCCCGTTGGAGGATGGTCACCCGAAGGTCCGAGGCTGAATGTCCTGGACCACTGAAGTGTTCCCCAACTGGGAGGGAACCCTCCTGTCTGTTGGTTGTTGTGCAGTGCTCATTCATCTGTTGTCGTAGCCTTTGCTCAGTTTCCCCAATGTACCAAGCCTCCGGGCATCCTTGCCTGCATCATATAAGATAGACAACGTTGGCTGAGTCACATGAGTACTTGCCATATACAAGGTGGGAGGTGTCCCCACATGTAATGGTGGTATCTATGTCCACACTCTGACACGCCTTGCAGCACCTACCATGACAGGGTTGTATGGAGTTGTCCTGAGAGCCGGGCAGCTTGCTATGAACATATTTCTGTTTGAGGTTTAGCAGTAGTTTAAAGGCAAGTAGTGGAGCTGTGGGGAAGGTTTTGGTGCTCATCCTCATTGATCATGTGTTGCAGGTCACGAAGAACATGGCGTAATATTTCAGCCCCTGGGAAGTACTGAACAACGAAGGGTACCCTGTCAGTTGCAGCATGTGTCTGTCTCCTGAGGAGGTCATTACGGTTCCTTGCTGTGTCATGTTGGAACTGGCGGTCGATGAGTTGAGCATCGTACCCCGTTCTTGTGAGGGCATCCCTGAGTACATCCAGGTGTCTGTCACGTTCCTCCTTATCTGAGCAGATCCAGTGTATGCGTAGGGCTTGTCCATAGGGGATGACTGTTTTAATATGTTTTGGGTGGAAGCTGGAGAACTATAGCGTTGTGAGGTTGTCTGTGGGTTTGTGGTAGAGTGTGGTGCTGAGGTGTCCATCCTTGATGGAGACACATGTGTCCAAGAATGAGACAGATAGTCGAGAGTAGTCCATGGTGAGTTTGATGGTGGGATGAAACTTGTTGATGTCACTGTGTAGTTTTATCAGTGACTCCTTGCCATAGGTCTAGAGGAAGAAAATGTCGTCAATGTACCTGGTGTACAATGTTGGTTGGAGATCCTGCATAGAGAAGGAGTCTTGTTCAAACCTGTGCACAAAAATGTTGGCATATTGGGGTGCAAATTTGGTCCCCATGGCTGTTCTGTGTGTCTGAATGAAGAAATGGTCGTCAAAGGTGAAGACGTTGTGATCAAGGATAAAGTGGATGAGTTGTAGGATGGTGTTTGGAGATTGGTAGTTGTTGGTGTTGAGTACTGAGATTGTTGCCGCAATGCCGTCATTATGGGGGATGCTGGTGTAGAGTGCGGAAATGATGAGTGCAGAGTGCAGAATGGTTGATAGCTAAGTTCGGTACCCATAGGGAGGGCCTCAACCGGGACCTTGGGTTCATGTCACATTACAGGTGACCACCATTGCACTATACACACACACAGATATTCCTACACACACACACTCACACACAGGCACTCCTATACACACATACACACATACGCGCACACAGTCACCCACACACGCACCCTTACAGACATACACACTCCCACACTCACACATGCACCCCCTCACAAAATTAAGACACTCTGCACTCACTACATACATACACAAACACTTTCTCACACTCACAACACACACATAGACAGACAAAGACCCACATGCACACATATATTTTGTGGGATGAATTTGTACTTGCAGGATTACATTGTACTTCGCTCAAAAACTGCATCCGTTCATGTAGAACTCTGAGCTCAAAAACTGCATGAATTTATGTAAAACTCCGTTAACTCACTTTTTAGATTAGAATCAATCGAAACATCATGGCACAGACAGAGAACACAGGGGGCTAACACCTTCAACATATTGTCTAGCTATCACCATTGTTAACAGCTAACCCGAGAATGTAACTTTTTTAAAAAGAAGGGTTTTGTGATTTACACATGAAAGAAGTGAAACTATCACTGTATTCTAACAGATGAAAGGCTTAACAGACAATCAATTTTTCAATGTATAATTTCAGTTACATCACACTGTAAATTTTTGCTTTAAATTCTGTGTTAGGATTGAGCCCTCCACTATCACTTGATGAAGGAGTGTCGCTCTGAAAGCTAGCGTGCTTCCAATTAAACCTGTTGGACTATAACCTGGTGTTGTGTGATTTTTAACTTTGTACACCCCAGTCCAACACCGGCATCTCCAAATCAATATTGCACAGATTATTCTTCAAATGGAATCAGACAGGAAACGGGAGTCCTTACTGAAACGGCGAAGTGGACATCTTGTGGACCGTTGGTGGTTCCCTGAAAATGCTGGAGATTGCAACAGATTGAATGCAGCAGGACGGGCAGCATCTCTGGAGACAGAAGCAGAGTTAATGGTTCGAGTCCAGAAAGACTTTTCTTCAGAACTGAAAGGGGCTGGAAAATCGTAAAAGCTTGTGTTGATGACAGAAAGTGGGGAGCAGAGAGGGGAACGGATTGTGAGGGTGCCCAGAGCAAAAGACAAAGGGAGTGACGATGGTGTAAACTCAATGTGGAGATATAACATAGATGTAAATGTTCGATGTGAAATGAGAAAAATGTGTCTGTGCAGCAAGATCAGAGATCTCCTCCCTCGGGACCTGAAGTGGGATCAGACCCTCCCACTGATATTCATTGGGCTCCGAGAGACAAGAATCCAGGGATACCAGCTGTTCTCCTCACAAACTGGTCTCTGGGCACCAGATGAGAATGCCAGTGTGGATACTGGTGCCCACTCTGACCAATTCACAGATGAGGGCAATGACCAAAGATAAATTTACAGCTTAATTGTGACAGACATTGTGTTTCCTTTATTGCTATGGATCAGACCAAACCCCCTCAAAATAGGTCAAGAGATAGCCGTGACCCTAATTCTTCATTTTATTTAAAGGGAAGTGTAAGGCGCTGCGTTCCAGATGTGATTTGATTGGTCCAGTGTGAGGCTTTAAGCAAAACACATTTTATTTAGAAATGGCTGTGGGAGATCAGGAGATGGTGGAAAATGACACTGGAATGGGAATGTTTGACCCACTCAACAGGGACGCAGAGTCTATCATGGACAAAGCCAGCCGCAGGACAGAGAGCTGCAACAGCAGCCCCAAGAAAGGGGAACAGGGACAGGAGACCCACATGGATCCTCAGCTCATGGAGCATTCCATACAGTTGGAGATGGGAATAATGCTCCTGGAATGTTACTACACCTTTAACAAGATTAGCTTGTCCCTTTTTCTCAGAGGAGTCACAAATGCAGATTCCGATGTGTCCAATTGGGATGGATTTTAGGGCCAACTTGCTTATAGCCAACAAATAATGCCTCAGGCAAAAGGCTTTCAAGGTGTTATTTTTTGAAAAGAAAATGTGTACAGTGAAAGGAAAGTGCCCAGTTCTCCCAGCTCATCTTCTCTCTGGTTTGGTTTGGTTTTAGCAAGATGGCAGCTTTTTGAGGCTGCTGGTCAAGGAAGCAGCTCCACGCTGATTCTCTCTCTCTCTCTCTCTCTGACATCCCTCCTGTGAGATCCTGTGTTTGAGTTTAGATTTTTTGCCAAGGGGGTGTTTATGGGGTCTGTTGCAAGTATTTGGAACAGCATCATTGAGTTGTGATAAAGTCAAGTGTTTTTAAATAGTTATGTAATTTAATATTTTGTTCTCGTTTTGATCTTGCAAATGAATTCTGTTTTGTTTACACTAGGTGGTTGGGCCAGCTGCATCACTCCTGGAATATCCACGTCACACCTGCTTAAAACAACCAGAAAGGTTAGGGTCTGGGATACCTTCTTAAACTGCTTTGAGGGAGGTCTGGCCTGGTCCATAACATGCTCCTGGAACCAATCCTGCTCCCAGAGTAGGGGGTTTGCGGATTTTTATGGAACCACGAAGACGGTGATGATCCTGGGATTCCCGACTGGGAACCTTGTCCAGACAGAATCAGGAAGAGAATAATAATGCAGGGTCAGTGATTGATACACCGATCCCATTGAAACCCTGAGGGTCAGGCTGGGTGGGGAGGGGGGATACATTGGGTAACTGAGGAGGGTGATGGAGTGGGGTAAATTGGTGAGGTTTGAGAGGGGAGGTTACACTGGGGAGCTGACTAGAAATTGTCACGTAAAGTGTGTTTAGCAGCACAAACACAGTTAGGGAAGAATAAGTAAAGAAAGTGTTTATCATTTGTAACACATCCATAAAGACAGTGATGGAGAACAACCCCGTCTGGTTTCTGAGGAGAGTTAAAATAGATGGGAGCAGGTAGGGGATACCTGGAATCCAGATGTCTCCTCCTCAGTCAGAATCCGAGTGCATTGACTTCGGTACTGGAGGGAACAATGTGAGGGAGACATAATGTGAGGCCTGGGGCAGGCCCCAGCTTCAGTCAGGTTGGGATGGGAATGGCGGCTGTGAAAGGCAAATCTTCATCGCTGTTGGGATGGAAGAGGTGGACCTATTAGGCATTGCATGGCACTGCCCTGGAAAGGAGGTGGGCCCTTGGGGCTGTGTGCTGGAAAAAGGGGGGAAATGTTCCATTGGAAAAACATTAATCTCACCCAGAAGCTCCCTCTGTTTGCTTTGAAGAAAAAGAGGAACCCAAGTCTGCCGGATGCTCTCCCCAATCACTGGGACTATAGAACGGGCTGTTTGTTACTCCCACCCCGATGAGCCTCTCTCCCCATGGGCCCCACCAGGTAATGCTGGCAATGAGGAATTTAGGGGATATGGGGACACCCCCACAGTGTCAATATAAAGCATGAGCATTGCAGAATTGATGCTGCACCAAGTGTTGAGATGGAGCAGCTCCGTGAGAGATGAGGGTATTGGGTGAATATTGTGTCCCATCTGAGAATACAGGGACAGGGATCTGATCAGTTCTATTCTCAATGGGATGTTTAGTTTAACCCCAGCTCAAGGTGTTCAACTGGGTGTGCAGGGAATACTGAATGTCTCTTCTCATGGACAGGTGAATATTACTGTGAAGGGGGGAACTTGAGTGGACAGCTCCATGAGTATGTTGTCCATTTCGGATCTCATTGACCCCCCAATGTCCTAACATTCTGTCGAGCTGTTCCAGAGGATGAACACTTCCAATCACTGGCTGTAAATTTGTTGATGATTGAAAGGCAAGTGGTGTGTCTTCCCAGAAGAAATACAGCTTCTTTTTCCTTGTTTTATCTTTACTTTTGTTGCTGTTGAAAAGAAGTTAACTTTGTAAATGTTGAAATGTTTTCTACCATGTGAAGCTCTCACATTGAACAGAGAGAACTTGGGTGGGAGGGTGAGCTGTGAGGAGGATACAGAGATGTTTCAGTGTGATTTGGACACGTTGAGTGAGTGGGAAAACGTGCAGCAGATGAGATATGATATGGGTAAATCCACTTTGTAGCACAAACAGAAAGGCAATAGATAGGGAAAAGGGGATGTGCAATGAGACTTGGATGTCCTTGTACACCTGTCGCTGAAAGTAAGTATGCAGGTGCAGCAGGTGAAGGGGGCAAATGATAAGTTAGCGTTCATAGTGAGAGGATAGTGTACAGGGACAGGGATGAGTTGCTGCAGCTGTACAGGGCCTTAGTGGGACCACACCTGGAGTATTCTGTGTGGTTTTGGTTTCTTTATCTGAGGAAAGAAGTACTGACTATGAGGGCATTGAAATATGGTTTGCCAGACTGAATCCTCGGACATGTGAAAAGAAACTGGATCTGTCAGGGCGATATTCCCTGGACTTCAGACAAGGAAGCATCTTATAGAAATCTATAAAATTCTAACAGGATAAATACAGGAAGGGTGATAATCAAGATTGCAGCACCTGAGTCACAGTCAGAGTACAGAGAAGGTTTACCAGGATATTGCCTGGTGTGGTGTAGCTATGAAGTCTGGATAGAATTGGTTTGTTTTCACAGGGAACACAGGAGGTTGAGGGCTGACCTGATGGAAGTTTATGAGATTGTGAATGGCAGATAGAATGGAAAATATGAGGGGTTTTCTCAGAGTGGAGGAGTCAATTACTAGAAGGCACAGATTCAACTTGTGGGGACTGGGAGGGTTTGGGAAATGTTTAGAAGAGATATGCAAGTCACATTTTGCACATCAAGAACAGTGAATGCCTGGAATATGCTGTCAGAGGTGGTGGTGGAAGCAGACACAACAGCAGCATTTGAGAAGCACCTGGATGAATACATAAATAGGAAGTGAATAGAGGGATATGGATCCTGTAAGTGAAGACAGTTTTAGTATGGAAGGGCAAAATGTGTTGGCGCAGGCTCGCGGGCTGAGGGGCCTGTTCCTGTGCTGTTTTGCTTTTTTGGTCTAAAATGAAGAGAAATTTCATCTTCCAGAGGATGCTAAGCCTGGGGCGTTCTCTGCTTCACAAAGTGGTTGAGGGTAAAGTATTAAATGTTTTCATGAAGGCTTTAGACATAGGTCTTGGGCTAAAGGAGTAAGGGGGATGTGCGAGAAAGTTAGAATAAGGGACTGCATTGAATGATCACCCATGGTTCAGTTTCAAAAGATCAAATGGCCTACTCCAGATCCTATTTTCTATGTCTATGAGATAGCGTAATGCTTCGATATGTTTTAGGGAAAGATTAACATTCCATTACACAAAACTGAAAGATGGTATGGTGTTCAGGACATGCAGCCTGTGTAGATTGACTGCCATTGCAGGTGTTGTTACATGAATCAATCAGAAATAAGATGATGTATAACAGCAATACATTTATGAATGGGAGTTTCCAATGAAGGGTCACCTGTGGGGCCCCCAGAAGCATTTCTTTCATTGCCCTGTCACTACGGGCACTGTGAAGTGACAATAGTCAGAGTAAGGCATCTTGGAGTCACGGTTCATGTTCAATGAGGTGAGCTATGGAGAACTGTGAGAAAACTCACTGAATGATCCCATCCATGGAACTTCCCAAAATTGACACTTGTCTGATATTTGATAACATTCGCTTGATGGATCCTCACTCTGCAACACACGCTGAACTATATTTCAACAGCAATGTCTTTTGCTAAAAAAAAATCACAACACCAGGTTTATTTGGAAGTTCAACAAGTTTATTTGGAAGTACAAGCTTTCAGAACACTGCTTCTTCGTCAGGTTGCTTGGGGGGCAGGATCACAGAATTTATAGCTTAAGATTTTTTTTTGCAGTAGAGCAGAGAGAAGGAAGCTGGAATTATCAGAAAGATCATAAGAACTAGGAACAGGAATAGGCCATTCAGGCCCTTGAACCTGCTCCACCATTTGATGAGGTCAGTCATGGTCCGATCTCAGCCTCAACTGCACTTCCTGCCTGCTCCTTCTAACCCTTTCACCGATCAATTAGAAACCTATATCCACCTTAAGTTTACTCAATGTCCCAGCATGCACTGTACTCTGGGATAGTGAATTACACATATTCACGACCCTGTGAAAGAAATAATCTTTCCTCTTTTCTGTTTAAAAACTACAATACCTTTTCCTAACAACTATGATCTCATTCCGGGAAGTATCCTCTGGACATTTAATTTCTCAATCCCCTACATCATCTTATATACTCACTGAGATCTCCCCTCACTTAACTCCAGTGCCACTATATTCGTCCTCAAGGATATGGGAACTAAAATTGTACACAATCCTCAGGTCTCATTAATGCCTTGTACAATTGTAGCAACACTCATCTACTTTCATACCCTATTCCTTTAGTAATAAATGTCAGGATTCCATTTGCTTTCCTGGTTACCTGCTGTAGCTACATTTGACTTTTTTGCGATTCACACCCAAGGATATCCAGATCCCTCTGCACTGAAGCACTCAGATGTTTCTCTCCATTTCAATAAAAAGTTGCTTTTCTTTTCCTCTGTCCAAAATGGATAACCTCACACACATTCACGTTTCATCTATCAAATTCTGCCCATTCACCTCATCTATCCATATGCATTTTTATATTTCTTATTTATTCATTGCAATATGTTTTCTCACCTCTTTTAGCATCATCTGTAAATTTGTCCATAATTCCTTCTATCCTTCCATCCAAGTCATTCATAACGACTGGAAATATTTGGGGTTTGTGACATGCTATCAGTTACATTTTGACAAACAGAAAATGGCCCAATTTGCCCAACTCTTGGCTTTCTGTTAGCCAATTCTCGATCCAAGCTCAAATTCCCACCAACACAGTGTGCTATTACCTTGTGAAGTGAAAGAGCGGTGGAGTGTATTATTTCCCCCTCCAAATCGATTTTGATCTAATCCCTGCCCTCCACTTCATATTTGATCACGCAGCATTGTCCTGAGGAAGGGCATCGCTCGTCACTGGCCACTCAGGTGTTTCCTTTCTTCCTGGTGGTGGAATATAAATAAAGATTTACACACGTTTTTCTGCGAAAAACAACAAGAAGTGAAAGAGCTAAAGGATTCTCTCTGTCAAAGTCAATGTCAGTGCCCAGTGAAAAAGCAACTTGGAAAAAAACAACTAAGAACTCCAGGATATCTTCAAACCTCTCGACTGCTAAACAAACAAGACAACAGCAATACAGACAGGATTCAGATAATTCTCACAACTCAAGGAATTTAAACTTCAGCTTCCCCTGTGGATCAAACATCCCTGTCCCTTCTGGTCTGTGTTTATACTTGTTGGTACTTTTTTTTATTTTCTCAGGGTTATTGGGAACAAAACTCCTCTTTTTTTCACTCAAGAAATCCTTATTATTTGGCTCCATCAGTTTGATCTCATTCATTACATTTGAAATGAAGTGTGAAACAGAAGAGGAAATGAAGATCAAGGTTTGTGTGAAGATTTGTAGCTCGGGTACCAGTTTCCATGGTTGTGGGTATGTTCACCAAGCTGGGAAGTTGATTTGCAGACGTTTTGTCTCCTGTCTAGGTGAAGTCTTCAGTGCTTTGGATTTTCCTGTGAAGTGCTGCTGTACTGTTTTCTGGAATTTATTTGGTTCGACTCCTGTTGCTGGTTCCTGTTGTTCATTGTAGTGCCCAGTATATTGGTTGGCGGTCTATGTGCTTGTTGATGGGAGTCCATGGCTGAGGGCCATGCTGCTAGAAATTCTCCAATGTTTCATGCAGTCTTTCCAAGAAATCTTGTAAAAATGCTTAGACTGTATGTAACACTATCGAGCACGGACAGACAATTGCAATCCACATCCATGAACACCAACTCGCCACAAAACGCCATGATCAACTGTCCCAAGTGGCCATATGAACAGATGACAGGGACAACCTAAATAGAGGTACAGCCAAAGAATTTCTCGAAGCAAAGCACTCATCCACGGACTCCATTAACAAACACACAGACCGTGATCCAATATACCGGCCACTACAACGAACAACCAGAACCAGCAACTGGAAGCAGCAGGAACAGAACCAAATAATTTCCAGAAAACACCTCACAGCAGCGCCTCACAGGAGGATCCAAAGCGCTTAATGTCCCGGAGTCAGGAGATGAAACATCTGCAAAACAACTTCCCAGCTCGGTGAACAGACCCACAACTGTGGTAGTAAATGAAGATATTTGTTGCGATGTATGAAGAGGGATTGAAAAGAGAGGACCTGATATATTTAAATAAGAACATAAGGAATACGAGAAATAATAGGCGGTTCAGCCCCTCAGGTCTGCACTGCCATTCAACAGGATCATGGGTAACCTGCCCCAGGGCTCAGCTCCATTTCGATGGCAGCTCATCACAGCCATCAACTCTCAGATATTACAACATCTATCAACCTCTACTTTAAATCCTTTCAGTGATGGCACCTCCACAACTCTCAGTACTACATTAGTATTTGATGTCTCTTGTTCCAAATGCATTGTGTTAAACTGATATTCATATTATTTCACTTCTTTCTCCCTTTCACTTCTCAACCAAGTTCTCTTTTCCATTTCAAGCCTTTTCAGTTTGATTTCATAGCTTCATAATTCCATCTCCTTTGCCTTAACTTTGTGCTCTTTCTTTCTCATGTTCTGCTCCACCTTATCTTTTTTCTGCCTTCTCAATTTCTTCATTCTCCCCTTATGCTCAAGCTGCATTCACTGGAACTGCATCTGCCCTGATTTCACTCCCTGGAGAATTGGCTTCATGTATTTCCTCGAAACCCAGGTGCTGTGCTAATACATAGAGTCATAGAGACCCTTCGGTCCAACTCTTCCATGTTGTCCAGATCTCCCAACCCAAACTAATCCTACCTGCCAACATCTGGTCCATATCGATCCAAACCCTTCCTATTGATATACCCATCCAGATGCCTTTTAAATGTTGCAATTATTGTCGCCTCCACCACTTCCTCTGGCAGCTCATTCCATACACATTGCACTTTGCGTGAAAACCTTGCGCCTTAGGTCTCTTATATCTTACCCCTCTCACCCTAAAAATACACCCTCTACTCCTGGACTCCTCAACCCCAGGGAAAATACTTTGTCTATTTATCCTATCCAAACCCTTCATGATTTTATAAACTTCTATAAGGTCACCCCTCAGCCTCCAATGTTCCAGGGAAAACAACCATAGCCTATCCAACAACTCCCTACAGCTAAAATCCTCCAACTCTGGCAACATCTTTGTAAATCTTTTCTGAACCCTTTCAAGTTTCACAACATCTTTCTGACAGGAAGACCAGAATTGCACACAATATTCCAACAGTGGCCTCACCAATGTCCTGTACAGCCGCAACATGACTTCCCAACTCCTGTACTCAATACTCTGACCAATAAAGGAAAGCATACCAAACACTTCTTCACAATCCTACCTATGTGCGACTCCACTTTCAAGGAGCTGTGAACCGGCACTCCAAGGTGTCTTTGTTCAGTAACACTCCCCAGGACCTTACCATTAAGTGTATAAGTCCTGCTAAGATTTGTTTTCCTAAAATTTAGCACCTCGCATTTATCTGAATTAAAGACCATCTGCCACTTCTGACCCCATTGGCCCGTCTGGTCAAGATCCTGTTTTAATCGGAGGTAATCCTCTTCGCTGTCCACTACACCTCCAATTTTGGTGTCATCTGCAAACTTACTAACTGCACCTCGTATGCTCGCATTCAAATCATTTATGTAAATGACAAAAAGTAGAGGTCCCAGCACAGATCCTTGTGGCACTCCACTGATCACAGGCCTCCAGTCTGAAAAACAACCCTGCACCACCACTCTCTGTCTTCTCCCTTTGAGCCAGTTCTGTATCCAAATGGCCATTTCTCCATGTAATCTGAGAGATCTAACCTTGCTAACCAATGTCCCATGGGGAACCTTGTCGAACGTCTCACTGAAGTCCACATAGATCACATCTACTGCTCTGCCCTCATCAATCCTCTTTGTTACTTCTCAAAAAACTCAATCAAGTTTGAGAGACATGATTTCCCATGCACAAAACCATGTTGACTATCCCTAATTAGTCCTTGCCTTTCCAAATACATGTACATCCTGTCCCTCAGTATTTCCTCCAACTTGCCTACCACTGACGTCAGGCTCACTGGTCTATAGTTCCCTGGCTTGTCCTCACCACCCTTCTTAAACAGTAGCACCACATTAGCCAACTTCCAGACTTTCGGCACTATTTTAAACTAATTGATACAAATGTTTCAGTAAGAGGCACACCAATCACTTCCCTCGCTTCCCACAGAGTTCGAGGGTACTCTTGATCAGGTTCTGGGGATTTATCCACCTTTATGTGTTTCATGTCATCCAACACATCCTCCTTTGCAATATGGATGATTTTCAAGATATCGCCAGTTTTTCCCTACATTCTATATCTTCCATGTCCTTTTCCACAGTAAATACAGTTGGAAAATATTCTCTTAGTGTCTCCCCCATCTCCTGCGGCTCCACACAAAAGCCGCTTTGCTGATCTTTGAGATGTCCTATTCTCTCCCTAGTTACCCTTTTGTCCTTAATGTATTTGTAAAAACCCTTCGGATTCTCATTAACTATTTGCCAAAGCTATCTCATGTCCCCTTTTTGCCCCCCCGATTTCCCTCTTCAGTGTACTCCTACTGCATTTTTTTCTCTCAGGATTCACTCGAATTATCCTGTCCATACCTGACATTTGCTTCCTTCTTTTTCTTCACCGAACCCTCAATTTCTTTAATCATCCAGCATTCCCTATACCTACCATCCTTTCCTTTCACCCTAACAGGAATACACTTTCTCTGGACTCTCATTATCTCATTTCTGAAGACTTCCCACTTTCTAACCATCCCATTGCCTGCAAACATATGCGCCCAATTAGCTTTTGAAAGTTCTTGCCCAATACCATCAAAATGGCCTTCCTCCAATTTAGAACTTCAACTTTTAGATCTGGTCTACCCTTTTCTATCACTATTTTAAAACTAATAGAATTACGGTCACTGGCCCCAAAGTGCTCCCTTAATGACACCTCAGTCACCTGCCCTGCCTTATTTCTCAAGAGTAGGTCAAGTTTTGCACCTTCTCTGGTAGGTACATCGATATACTGAATCAGAACATTTTCTTGTACACACTTGATTCCTCTCCATCTAAACCCTTAACACTATAGCAGCCCCAGACTACGTTTGGAAAGTTAAAATCCCTTACCATAATCACCCTATTATTCTTACAGATAACTGAGATCTCCTGACAAATTTGTTTCTCAATTTCCACCTAACTATTAGGGGGTCTATAATGCAATCCCAATAATGTGATCCCATTTTGAAATTGTGAATTGTACTCTATGTCCCTCTATATTTTTCATGAAGATCGATTGTGTGTCTGAATGCTTCTGCAGTTTCCATTTGAATCTCTTGTTGATGCATCTTTTCATTGCATTTAACATTACTATAATAATATTAAACCAACATACTGCAGATTCTGGTGATTTAAAGTACAAAACAAAGTGATGGAGAAAGCAGGTATAGTAGAGTCAGTGAACAGAGAAACAGAATTAACATTTCAGTCCAATCTGTCTCTTGTTCAGAACTCCACGCTCAGTTTGTGTTTCTCTCTGCACTGACCCTACTAGACCTGCTGTGTATTCCCAGCATTCTCTACTTGTATTTATACAATTGTTGAGGAGAAAGTGAGGTCTGCAGATGCTGGAGATCAGAGCTGGAAATGTGTTGCTGGAAAAGCGCAGCAGGTCAGGCAGCATCCAGGGAACAGGAGAATCGACGTTTCGGGCATAAGCCCTTCTTCAGGAAAGAAGAAGGGCTTATGCCCGAAACGTCGATTCTCCTGTTCCCTGGATGCTGTCTGACCTGCTGCGCTTTTCCAGCAACACATTTCCAGCTTTATACAATTGTTGTCTCATATCCCTGTTTACCATCACCATGTTTTTTCACATCCTTTAATCTCTGTCATAGAGGCATACAGCAACTCGACCATGCCAGGAAACTTTCCCAAACTAAACAAGTCCTAGGAGCCTTTGTTTACTCCATAACCCTCTCACCGTTTCCTATTCATGTCCCTGTCCAAATGCCCTTTAAATGTTGTCGTCGTTTCATTTTGTCTGGCAGCTCGTTCCATACACGACCCTCACTCTGTGTGAAAATGTTTCACCTCAGGTCTCTCTGTAATCTTTCCCTCTCACCTTAAACCTCTCTGTCTAGTTTTGAACTCCCCCACCCTAAGGGGAAAAAATCATTGCTGCTCATCCTATCCATGTCCCTCATGATTTATAAACCTCGATAAAGGTCACCCTTCAGCCTCCAACACCCCAGTGAACAAACCTGTCCAGCCTCTCCTTGTAACTCAAACCCTCCAGTCTGTGTGATATCCTTGTAGATTGTTTCTGAACTCTCTCCAGTTTAATAATATCCATCCTACAGCAGGGTGACGAGAATCTAACACATTGCTCCAGAAGTGTCCTCACCAACATCCTGTACAACCTCCTGAGACAGTCATGAAGAACATTTCAATCCGTTGTCATCTGGCGATATTTTCCTCCCAAGACCCTCCATGAAGACACGGTGCCCCCTCAATCCTGGGATTGTAACCCTTCACCTTGGGCAAGCTCAGAGACCTCTCCATTTCAGACTCAGGGGCGCGGGCTCCAGCAGCTTCCTTTCAGCCTCATCGCCCACGTCTTGTTTCCGGCAGATTGCTGTTTCCCGCCCGGTCTTGGCTCACAGCCTTTCTCCCCTCTCTGTGTGTGATTGTGTGAGAGAGAGAAATAGCCCAGAGGCAGCTCCGGCTCCAGATGCCCCACTTCCCAAACCCACTCGATCCTCCATCATGATGCTGCCCCCGCGGGGGGTCGGTTCACACAATCCCCACCCGCCCCCTCCATTCCTTAAATAAATGGGGAAGAGGAGACAGAGAGTGCAGGAAGATCCCAGTCTCTCCCTTCACCCGCCCAAAGCCGCCATTATTGTCAACAGAGCCATTCCCGCCACTCACCGCCATCTTAACCGTCACCTCCGCCCGCGAGCGCACATTCAAATTTGAATCTAACCGTTGCGCCTGCGCGAGAGCCCGCGCCCGCCCCAAACGACTGGAGCCGAACCGCCCGCGAGCTCCCCCTCTCGGCCCCGCCCTGCCTGTGAGGAGGGCAGATTGCTTTCCCTGAAGGGCAGCACTGACACTAATGGGGGGGGGGAAGGGATTACAACATTGGGCCACTTTAATCCATTCCAGATTGAGATACTACATTTTAAGTATGAACAGGCACCATGATGGTTTGGACCCCATGTCCACCTGAGAATTAAAAACCGAAAGAACTGCAGATGCTGGAAATCAGAGACAAAAACAGAAATTGCTGGAAAAGCTCAGTAGGTCTGGCAGCATCTGTGGAGAGAAATCAGAGTTACGTTTCGGCTCCGGACGAGGAAGGAAATGAACCACCCAGGTTCCTGAGAAATACCTTCGAGCCGTGTGCACTTTTACCACCGAGATCTGTCAAATCCGGGCCTGGTGCTGGGATTCCCTGGTGAAGCCTGAGGGCCATCCGGGGAACAGGAGCCTGGCCTGGCTCGGCTTGGTTCTGGATTCCCCTGTCCTGGAGGAAGGGGACACGCCTCATCCTCTTCTCCAACTGAAAGCATTGGGCGCGAAAACCCCAGGCCCATGTGTCCCATTCTGAGCAAGGCGCAGGGACAGGGCACTCGGGGCCCAGGATGACTTGGGGAGGTCCGGGTTTGTCCAGCTCGGCTCACACAGCGGGATCCATTTATTTGTGAAAAGAACAGACAATGAAGGGAGAAAGAGCAGAGACTGGTGACGGGGGTCAATGGGGTGACATTGGTCTTAGCCTCGAACTCCATCCTTGGGGATGAATTCTCTCTCACGTCCTGGTTGTGAGCTTGGATTTATCGTTGTCTGTCTGTTGTCTGACCAAGGTCATGGGCTCAGGGACAGGAGAACAGGAAAGTGGCTGAAGATGTTCCTGAAGGGACTGGATAAGGTGAGTGGAGCAGATTCACAAGTGGAGTCATGTTCTTTGGGAATAACATCGACTTGAAGCTGTGAGGTTTTTTCAGTGTTGGTGTGTATCCATCATGTAATAAGGGAAGATCTGTCTTTGTTGTTTAATCTGTCTGGTATTTCTTCCTCTGTTAAAATGGAACCAGTTGTAAGGTGGAGCAACCTCCTTGAATTCCTGCCTTGTCACTTTTCTGAGAAAAAAAGAGCAAGGGAGATCATTGACAACCTGAGAGAGGCCACTTCTGAGAGGAGACACTTCAAAGGGGCTCACCATGGGCACTGACCACCCTCCCCGGAATGGGGCTTGAGCCCACCACCACCTTCCCACTTCGAGGGGAGAGAGCTCGACCCATGGAGGCCCCCTCTCTCACTTCGCCTCAGGATGGGCACTTGGAATTCTCCAGCTGTTAACAGGAACAGGATATTCCCAAGGTGCTGTTGCAGTGGGACCCTTTCCCTCAAACCCAAAGCCACCTGAACCCACCTCTGCTGGTAACAGAAAGCACTGCGTATTCCCAGGAAGTCTCACTTTCCCTGTCTTCAGGTTCCTGGAAAACACGCAGGAATCAGGGGAGAGAAAAGCTGAGCCCTCACAGGAAGTGAGAGTGGGTTCAGCTGCTCCCCTGAGCTCAGTGCAATGAACCTGATCAATATCTGTCCCCGATGCTGAAGAGAAACTCAGAAAGGAAATGGTCAGCTCACTCCCGTCCGCCTGTTATTTGGATCTTGCTGTGCACAGAGTGGGCAGACTGTGGCGCCACCTCAGAGTGATATCAAGCAACATCTGAACCTCCCCCATGGCAGATGAACAATTCAGAGACCTGACAGAGTGATCCAGCAGGAGAGATGCTCGGCTCAGGGTTGGAGACAGTGTTCCTGTCTGTATTCCCATGTGGAGCTCTCAGATTGCAGAGGGACTGAGCAATCTCAGACTCTGATGAAGGGCTTTTGCCTGGCACATCAATTCTCCTGTTCCTCAGATGCTGCCTGACCGGCTGTGCTTTTCCAGGACTACACTCTCGACTCTGATCTCCAGCATCTGCAGTTCTCACTCTCGCCCAATCTCAGGCTGTGATCACCTGCCAGCAGCTTCCTCTGATTTCTGTCTGCAGTTTCTCTCTCTCTCTCTCTCTCTCTCTCTCTGAGCCTCCAAAGCTGGCCCACGGTCAATACAACAGGAGGCTGTGGTTTCCCAGTTTCACCCGGAGACATCACTGCCTCACCTCGGTCTGCACAGGGGTGACAGGCAGCTTGAGAAACTCAGCTTGAATAGCCCCATCCCAGCCCAGTCTGAGGGAGGTTGCAGGAACACAGAGGGGAGGGAGAGACCCTGCAGTTTATGTACACCACTGTAAAAGTAGGGTTGTAAGTCAAACGAAGCAGACAATGCTGTTTAATGTGAAGTAACAAAGCAGCAGTGAGAACAACAAAAGCAACAAAAGGGAACCAGCACTTTTCAGATAGAGTCTTATTCGTAAAACATAGAAACAGACCCTTCGGTCCAACTCATCCACACCAAGCAGATGTCCTAAATTAATCTAGCCCCACTTGCCAGCACTTGCCACATATCCACATTCATTCTTCCTATTCACATACCCACCCAGATGCCCTTTAAATGTTGTAATTGTACAAGTCTCATCCACTTCCTCTGGCAGCTCAGTCCATACACTCACCACCCTCTGCATGAAAAAAAACAATTCCCCATGGATCCCTTTTAAATTTTTCCCCTCTCACCTTAAACCTCTGCCATCTAGTTTTGGACACCTCAGCCCAGGGAAAAGACTTTGACTATTCACCCTATCCATGCCCTTCATAATTTTATGAAACTCTATAAAGTCCCCCTCAGGCTCCGACACTCCAGGGAAAACAGCTCCAGCATGTTCAGCATCTCCCTGTAGGTCAAACCCTCCAACCCCAGCAACATCCTTGTAAATCTTTTCTGAACATTTTAAAGTTTCACATCATCCTTCCTATAGCAGGGAGACCAGAATTGAATGCAGTATTCCAGTAGTGGCTGAACAGACTGTACAGATACAACGTGATCTCCCAACTCCGATACTCAATGCACTGACCAATAAGGGCAAGCGAATGGCTCAAACTCCGCTTTCTCAGTGAGAGCACTGTGTTTAGTTCTGTCTGGCCTTTTGATGAACCTGGTTAACTCTGAGAGGGAAAGTGTTTAAGAGGGGCATTGCAATGGCAGCCCACAAGGAGGGGGCTTCTTATACATTCATTCATGGGGATGTGGGCATCGCTGGCTGGGATCAGCCCTCCGGGTTCTCAAGTACACCCTCTTCGGGGTCTCCCTCCCCCCGGGTCCCCGTCCTGATCCTCCCCATTTTACATTACCACCCCCTCCTCCCCCAAAGGCTGAGCTCCCACAGGTGAGTGATGGAGGACATTAAGTCCCTTAAGTGGTGACTGGGATCTTCTCAAGGTCATCCCCGGCTGGGGAGTGGGGTCCTTGCAGCCATCCTGGTTCCCCATCCCCCTCCCCCTCCTTCCTCTCCAAGGGTACTGAGGCCAATGGGATGCTCCACATGCTGACCACTCAGAGACCAGCTTCCCAATTGGCCTCAGTGCCATTCCCGGGATTTCCCGAGAGATTCCCGTGCCCTGACTCCGAGCGGCAGCAATTTATAACGAGGAAAGGTCTGGTGTAAACGGGGAAACGTCAAAACATCAAATGACCTTCCTTTTAACAACAAGGAAGAGTTGCATTTGTGTAGCGCCTGTCCCAGCAGCCGGCTCGGTGACGTGCTTCCCTCCCTTTTCCCCGCTCTCTCACCTGCTCGGGCTGCTCTGGCTCGGCTCCACATCGGAAGTAGATGACGAGCAGGGCCGTGGTGGGCACTGACAGCCCCAGGCTCAGGAAGACGGTGCCGAGTACAGGGGCCAGGCGGCCACCAGCTCCGTCCGCTCCCTTCTCCGAGTCAGGCATGGGGCTGGGGGAGCTCTCCTGGGCTGTGGGGGTGGGGAGGACTGTCTGCTCTGAGTGTCTCACTCCCTCTGGTAGGTGCAGCCGAACAGGGCTGGGGGCTGTGTATGTGTGTGAGACTGTGCTGTGATTTCTCTCTCACACACACCCACCCGGACAGACACAGAGCCTGTGAACTCCTGTAGCTCTCCGGCTCTCAGTCTGTTTCCTAATTCTCAGCTTTTACATCTGCGCCCACAGCCACTCTCACCAATCACCCATTTCTGCCTTATCTTCCTGGGTTTCAGTTTCCAGTGAGTGGGAGGCAGCCTCCCTCTTCCTTTCGCCTTTCTTTCCTTTCCCAGACACCCCTCTATCTCCAACATGCCCCACTCCGACCTCACCTCCACCCCTGACAATCTGTGGGGTAAATCATCTGCCCCTTTCAGACCCAGGTCAGCCAGACAGCTTTGGGTAAAATCTGTCTCCATATTTTCTCCTGACCCTCCCCGGTTATATGATAGTATAGAAGCCATTCAGCCCATCATACCTGCTATTTTGTAAAATATTTATTTATTGAAAAAATTTGAGTTGTTTCTTACAAAACTACAAAATTAATACAAAATAGTTTATCCACTTTACAATAGAATAACAGCATCAATATAAAATTAAGAAAACTAACTACTAATCTACTGTACAGACTACCAAATCACAAAATAGGATACAGGAAAGAAGACTGTATATAAAAAGAAAACCACAGTATCGTACATTACTCACAATAACTCAAAAAAGGAAAAAAATAATGAAATAAATCACATTCAAAATAAAATTATATTAAGTCATAACAAAACCCATATTTATACGGGATTCCTCCTCCCAGGGGCCCCCGAACCAACAAGCACCATCCCCACGGCTAAACAAAGGCCCTGAACATCTGGCCGATGTTCTGCATTGGTGTAGTTCAAAAAGGGCTGCCATGCACCAAAAAATTCAGTTTTTTGGTGCACCATATTCGTAAGGAAGTCAAGGGGAATATATTCCATGACTATCCTATGACAATTCGAAAGTTCTGGAGGACTTTCGGATCCCAACTTACTGAAATGCTTTTCCTCGCACAAAAGGAAAGGATAGTGAACCACTTCTTCCCGGATGCATCGAGAGAGGGGAAATTTGGAAAGCCCAAAAAAAGAAACACAGGGTCCAACCCAAATCTCCATTCCCAAAATCTTTGCCAAGACATTCGCTATGCTGTTCCAATATCTGCAAACCTTATGGCATTCTGGATTAGTGGTGCTGGAAGAGCACAGCAGTTCAAGCAGCATCCAAGGAGCAGCGAAAGCCCTTCACCAGGAATAAAGCTTTCTCCTGAGGATGTAGTACAGAGTGGGTCCTTTGTAATTCTGACAGAGTGTGGCCCTCAGCTGAGGCAGGGCTGACTGTGGAGAGGGTAGGTGCCGGCGCATTGCTGCGAGCGTGGAGCGGAGGATCTTGAAGGAGAACTGTTGCTGGTGTTTTTGAATCTGTAGTCTGTACTGTTTGTCCTGTTCGGGTCCGAACTCTGCTGGTTTAAAGGTGGTCCGGAGTCCGTGTGGGATGAGTTGGTTCCGGAGGCAGGCAGTGAGGAAGCAAATGTGGCTGTGGTACCGAGTTTGTTTCACGACATGGTTGAAGAGCTTCAGAGGAAATGACACGGGAGTTGCAGTGGGAGAGGGAATCCCTGAGATTCTTGTAGAGAGAGAGGAGGAAAACTTCTTCAAGGCCGGCATCCTTGCAAGAGGATTCGCAGTAGGGTTAAAATCAACGAGGTAAAAACAATGACTGCAGATGCTGGAAACCAGATTCTGGATTAGTGGTGCTGGAAGAGCACAGCAGTTCAGGCAGCATCCAAGGAGCAGCGAAATCGACGTTTCGGGCAAAAGCCCTTCATCAGGAATAAATCTTATGGCATGTCCACAAACAGTGAGTGAGAGTACCCACTTCTATTTTACATTTAGGGCATTGGAGATGCTTCTGCTTTGAACTTTGCACATCAGTCTGGTGCCATATGAGCCCTATGAAGTATTTTCTATTGAATAGCCTGAGTTCTATGACAGATGGAGATCTTCATGGCATTTTCCCAGATATCCTCCCACATCTCGAAGGAGATTTCTATCCCTAATTCTTGATTCCAGATTTTATATAACCGTTCCATGTCCTTCAATACCGTATTACCTTGTGAGTGGTAGACAGTACTGACCCAGGGCGCATCCATTGGCCGCAGCACTCTCCTTTCCGAATCTGATTTGTATGGATTAATCATCAATGTGGTCTTTTTTTTGTCTGAAGTCTTGTACTTGAAAATATTGAAAAAGGTCCTTGCTTCTGACACAACTGTTTGAAGGATATCATGACCTCCCCATCGAACAGATCTCCCAAACAGGAGGTGCCTCTGGACTCCCAGATTTTAAATCCAGCATCAGTCAGGCCTGGCTGAAATTCCAACGTTCTCACTATAGGGGTAAAAGGAGAAGTTTTTTGTAAATTATCCTCATCCTGTCATGTCATCCTCCAAGCTTTGATTGTATTTCATACAATTCGATTTTTACGGTAATCTGTAATAACTCTCATCTTATCCATAAATAATAGATTGATGAGGGGGCATTTTGTTTGGGAAGCCTCAATATCCAGCCAGGTAAAAACAATGACTGCAGATGCTGGAAACCAGATTCTGGATCAGTGGTGCTGGAAGAGCACAGCAGTTCAGGCAGCATCCAAAGTGCAGCGAAATCGACGTTTCGGGCAAAAGCCCTTCATCAGGAATAAAGGCAGTGAGCCTGAAGTGTGGAGAGATAAGCTAGAGGAGGGTGGGGGTAGGGAGAAAGTAGCATAGATTACAATGGGTGAGTGGGGGAGGGGATGAAGGTGATAGGTCAGGGAGGAGAGGGTGGAGTGGATAGGTGGAAAAGGAGCTAAGCAGGTCGGACAAGTCCGGACAAGTCATGGGGACAGTGCTGAGCTGGAAGTTTGGAACTCGGGTGAGGTGGGGGAAGGGGAAATGAGGAAACTGTTGAAGTCCACATTGATGCCCTGGGGTTGAAGTGTTCCGACACGGAAGATGAGGCGTTCTGGTGGTGAGGGAGCGGCAGTGAAGGAGGCCCAGGACCTCCATGTCCTCGGCAGAGTGGGAGGGGGAGTTGAAATGTTGGGCCACGGGGCGATGTGGTTGATTGGTGCGGGTGTCTCGGAGATGTTCCCTAAAGCGCTCTGCTAGGAGGCATCCAGTCTCCCCAATGTAGAGGAGACCGCATTGGGAGCAACGGATACAATAAATGATATTGGTGGATTTGCAGGTTAAACTTTGATGGATGTGGAAAGCTCCTTTAGGGCCTTGGATAGAGGTGAGGGAGGAGGTGTGGGCACAGGTTTTACAGTTCCTGCGGTGGCAGGGGAAAGTGCCAGGATGGGAGGGTGGGTTGTAGGTAGTTACGGAGGGAACGGTCTTTGTGGAAGGTGGAAAGGGGTGGGGAGGGAAATATATCCCTGGTGGTGGGGTCTTTTTGGAGGTGGCGGAAATGTCGGCGGATGATTTGGTTTATGCAAAGGTTTGTAGGGTGGAAGGTGAGCACCAGGGGCATTCTGTCCTTGTTACGGTTGGTCTGAGGGCGGAGGTGCGGGATGTGGGCGAGATGCGTTGGAGGGCATCTTTAACCATGTGGGAAGGGAAATTGCGGTCTCTAAAGAAGGAGGCCATCTGGTGTGTTCTGTGGTGGAACTGGTCCTCCTGGGAGCAGATACGGCGGAGGCGGAGGAATTGGGAATACGGGATAGGCTGGGAAGAGGTGTAATCCAGGTAGCTGTGGGAGTCGGTGGGTTTGAAAAATATGCCTACGCAGAAGAAGTCTGGAGAGGAATGCAGTGGTGTTTGTCGAGGTTCATCCCGAGCAGCGCCATGACGCTGTGCTCAACTCTGCACAGAACCTAACTGCTTTTGTGATTAGATTAGATTAGATTACAGTGTGGAAACTGGCCCTTCGGCCCAACAAGTCCACACCGACCCGCCGAAGCGCGACCCACCCATACCCCTACATTTACCCCTTACCTAACACTACAGGCAATTTAGCATGGCCAATTCACCTAACCTGCACATCTTTATGACTCTGGGAGGAAACCGGAGCACCCGGAGGGACCCCACGCAGACACGGGGAGAATGTGCAAACTCCACACAGACAGTCGCCTGAGGCGGGAATTGAACCCGGGTCTCTGGCGCTGTGAGGCAGCAGTGCTAACCACTGTGCCTCCGTGCCGCCCATAAATCAGGGCTCAAGATCCTCTGATGATGCAGGCTCTCAGCTCAGTCCCGTCCTGGGAGACCCACCTTCTGGATCAGGGAATCACCCTGTGCCAGGCGATTTTCTTTCCCCACTGCACCTTGGCAGCAGCTGCCCTGAGCTGTAGTGCGTCCCTCAGCACGTAGTCCTGGACCTTGGAATGTGCCAGTCTGTAACACTCGATCAGGGTCAACTCCTTGTTCTGGACCAACAGGTTTCAGGCAGATCAAGGATTGTCTTTCACCGAGCAATATTTTGTCTTTAAATAGAAACCCCATTGGGTCATATTTAACCTCATGGCCCTCACTATGTTCTTCCTTTTCACTTCTGCCTCCCTTTCCAGTCTCTGTGTTTGAGTCTGAGACTTTAATGTTGCAGATTGCCTCTCCCTGCTGTTCCCTTATACTGACAGGAGCCAGTTCCAGGCTCTGTTCAGCTGATCAGAGACATTGGAGAAAGTTCTCACCTTTTCCCTGGACGATGCCCAACTCCTTGTATTTGTTTGGGATCTTTCAGCGGGAATGATACCCACCCGATCCCACCGGGAATGACCTCTTCCTGAAATTAAAGAGGATCTGGGGCTCAGTTCTTACTATCTGGTATTTTGTTGACGATTTTCCACGTTTTCCAACAGATGTGTAAAGAATAAACATGATCACAGCAACAGCTCGACCCTGGACACTGACTTTTCAGTGAATTTACAAATTGATCGATGATCCTCGGAGCCTTTTCAGACACACGGTACAGGACCGCCCCCGCCTGGCGGGAGACGGTACTGCGGCCCAATATCATTCAGTACTAATTCCATCCAGCAGATGGCGGTGACACACAAACAAATCCTGGGGACGCTGGAAATCAGAAATAAAATCAGAAAATGCTGCAAATCCTCAGCAGGTCAGGCAGCATCTGTGCACAGAGAACCGGAGTTAACGGGCAGTTAAACACTGGGGATATTGTATATCCTGACAGAGATTCTGTGTAAATCTCCGCCCCAATGATACAAGCAGCTCAGTGGAGGATGCTATGTAAATGCAGTTTTGTTACACCCTCCAGTGTTTGCATTTCTCCCTCAGGATTTCATGTTCCGGGTGCAGAGTGAGAAACACAGAGAAATCCCAGCTCCAGACTGGGAAACAGGTGAAGAGATGAAGGATGGGACTGAAACAGGGAGTAAATGAAGGAAGGAGAGACACAAGATATTTAATTTACTTTTTATTTTCACCATCTGACATTTATATTTGTATCTGATTTATTGACAGTTTGTTTGTGATGTTACAAAGTATAATCTCAGAATTCAATAACACATTCAGTAACATCCTGTTGTCAATGGGAGGTTTCTGACCCCAATCCCTGACCCAGACCCTAAACCCGGGGGTCACTGTGACGTCAGGGAGGCCCCGCCCCTTTAACAGCTGATTCTTAGAAACTGGTTTAAATCCCAAACCTCGAAGAAAGGATAAAGTTTCCCAGTGAATTTATTCCCAGTGAAGGTGTGGAGATGGGACTTGGTGTCCGCGTTGTAAAATGAAACTGTCCCAGATTCATAACTGAGATAAACTCCCACCTTCCTGGGGATCTGACCGACACAGAGAGGGGATTGAGGAGAGGTGTTTATATAAAACTGATCCCAATCCCGCCCCATGGTCCAGAATCCATTCTCTGGGATCAGACTGACCGGTCTCTTCCTCTCCACAGACTCTGAGGCTACTCCCAGATTCCAGTCCCGATTCCCCCCCACCTCCACCTCCCAGTAATGTCTCCCCGATGTGAATCCCTCTGATCCCAGGGCACAGTCCCAGGCTGTGAACCTCTTCTCGGTGTCAGGGAGACTCCTCCGGGTCCGGGTCCATCTCAAACTCTTCAGATCCTCAGAGACCTCGAGCCGGGGACTCGCTGTTTCCACATCCAGGGTCACAGGGACTGGGAGAGAAACACAGAGAGTTAGAGACAGTCCCTGGGTCTGGATATGTGGGGTGGGGGAGGTGTGAGTGGGGGAGGAAGGGGGTGTGGGTGGATGGGAGGGGGATGTGTGTGTGGGGTGGGGGTGGTGTGAGTGGGGGAGGAAGGGGGTGTGGGTGGATGGGAGGGGGATGTGTGTGTGGGGAGGAGGGGGATGTGTGTGTGGGGGAGGGAGATGTGTGGGGGTGGGGAGGGGGATGTGTGGGGGGGAGAGGGGGATGTGTGGGGGGGAGAGGGGGATGTGTGGGGGGGAGAGGGATGTGTGTGTGGGGGGGAGAGGGGGATGGGTGTGTGTGGGGGGGGGAGGGGATGGGTGTGTGTGGGGGGGAGGGGGATGGGTGTGTGTGGGGGGCAGGGGGATGTGTGTTTTGGGGGAGGGGGCTGGGTGTGTGTGGGGGGGAGGGGGATGGGTGTGTGTGGGGGGAGGGGGATGTGTGTGTGTGGGGGGAGGGGGATGGGTGTGTGTGGGGGGAGGGGGATGTGTGGGGGGGGAGGGGGATGTGTGTGGGGGGGAGGGGGATGTGTGGGGGGGAGGGGGATGTGTGTGTGGGGTGGGGGTGGTGTGAGTGGGGGGAGGGGGATGGGTGTGTGTGGGGGGAGGGGGATGTGTGTGTGTGGGGGGGGAGGGGAGATGTGTGTGTGGGGGCGGAGGGGTGTGTGTGTGTGGGGTGGGGGTGGTGTGAGTGGGGGGGAGGGGGATGGGTGTGTGTGGGGGGAGGGGGATGGGTGTGTGTGGGGGGAGGGGGATGTGTGTGTGGGGGGGGAGGGGAGATGTGTGTGGGGGGGGAGGGGGATGGGTGTGTGTGGGGAGGAGGGGCGATGTGTGTGTGGGGGTGGGGTGTGTGTGGGTGTGGGGTGTGTGTGTGGGGGGGGGAGGGGGATGTGTGTGTGTGGGGGGGAGGGGGGTGTGTGTGAGGGGGGAGGGGGATGGGTGTGTGTGGGGTTGAGGGGGATGTGTGTGTGTGGGGGGGAGGGGGATGGGTGTGTGTGTGGGGGTGGGGTGTGTGTGTGAGGGGGTAGGGGGTTGAGTGTGGGGGGGGAGGGGGATGGGTGTGTGTGGGGGGGAGGGGGGTGTGTGTGAGGGGGGAGGGGGATGGGTGTGTGTGGGGGAGAGGGGGATGTGTGTGTGGGGGGAGGGGGATGGGTGTGTGTGTGGGGGGGAGGGGGATGTGTGTGGGGGGAGGGGGGTGTGTGTGAGGGGGGAGGGGGATGGGTGTGTGTGGGGGAGAGGGGTGATGTGTGTGTGGGGGGAGGGGGATGGGTGTGTGTGGGGGGGCGGGGGATGGGTGTGTGTGGGGGGAGGGGGATGTGTGTGTGTGTGGGGGGGGAGGGGTGTGTGGGGGAGGGGTGTGTGTGGGGGGGGTGGGTGTGTGGGGGGGGGAGGGGATGTGTGTGGGGGGGAGGAGGATGTGTGGGGGGGAGGGGGATGTGTGTGTGGGGGAGGGGGATGTGTGGGGGGGAGGGGGGTGTGTGTGGGGGGGAGGGGGATGTGTGGGGGGGAGGGGGGGATGTGTGGGGGGGGATGTGTGTGGGGGGGAGGGGATGTGTGTGGGGGGGAGGGGATGTGTGTGAGGGGGAGGGGGATGGGTGTGTGTGGGGGGAGGGGGATGGGTTTGTGTGGGGGGGAGGGGGATGTGTGTGTGAGGGGGGAGGGGGATGTGTGTGGGGGGGGAGGGGGATGTGTGTGTGGGGGGGGAGGGGGGTGTGTGTGTGTGGGGGGAGGGGGATGGGTGTGTGTGTGGGGGAGGGGGATGGGTGTGTGTGGGGGGGAGGGGATGTGTGTGGGGGGGAGGGGGATTGGTTGGGGGTGTGTGTGTTAGATGTGTGGGGGGGGAGGGGGATGTGTGTGGGGGGGAGGGGGATGTGTGTGTGGGGGGGAGGGGGATGTGTGTGTGAGGGGGGGAGGGGGATGGGTGTGTGTGGGGGGGAGGGGGATGTGTGTGTGAGGGGGGGAGGGGGATGGGTGTGTGTGGGGGGGAGGGGGATGGGTGTGTGTGGAGGAGGGGGATGGGTGTGTGTGGGGGGGAGGGGGATGTGTGTGTAGGGGGGGAGGGGGATGGGTGTGTGTGGGGGGGATGGGTGTGTGTGGGGGGGAGGGGGAGGGGGATGGGTGTGTGTGGGGGTAGGGGGATGTGTGTGTGTGGGGGGGGAGGGGTGTGTGGGGGGTGGAGGTGTGTGTGGGGGGGGAGGGGTGTGTGGGGGGTGGAGGGGTGTGTGTGTGGGGGGGGAGGGGTGTGTGTGTGGGGGGGAGGGGTGTGTGTGTGGGGGTGGAGGGGTGTGTGTGTGGGGGGGGAGGGGATGTGTGTGTGGGGGGGGATGTGTGTGTGGGGGGAGGGGGATGTGTGTGTGGGGGGAGGGGGATGTGTGTGTGGGGGGAGGGGGATGTGTGTGTGGGGGGGAGGGGGATGTGTGTGTGGGGGGGAGGGGTGTGTGTGTGGGGGGGAGGGGTGTGTGTGTGGGGGGGAGGGGTGTGTGTGTGGGGGGAGGGGGATGTGTGTGTGAGGGGGGGAGGGGGATGTGTGTGTGGGGGGAGGGGGATATGTGTATGGGGGGGTGAGGGGGATGGGTGTGTGTGTGGGGGGAGGTGGGTGGGTGTGTGTAGGGGGGAGGGGGGATGTGTGTGGGGGGGAGGGGGATGTGTGTGGGGGGGAGGGGGATGGGTGTGTGGGGGGGGGAGGGGATGTGTGTGTGGGGGGGGAGGGGGGTGTGTGTGTGGGGGGGACGGGGATGGGTGTGTGTGTGGGGGGGACGGGGATGGGTGTGTGTGGGGGGGGAGGGGAATGGGTGTGTGTCGGGGGGAGGGGGATGTGTGTGTGTGGGGGGGAGGGGGATGGGTGTGTGTGTGGGGGGGATGGGTGTGTGTGGGGGGAGGGGGATGGGTGTGTGTGGGGGGAGGGGGATGGGTGTGTGTAGGGGGGGAGGGGGATGGGTGTGTGTGGGGGGAGGGGGATGTGTGTGTGTGGTGGGGGAGGGGTGTGTATGGGGAGGGAGGGGTGTGTGTGTGGGGGGGAGGGGGATGTGTGTGTGGGGGAGGGGGATGTGTGTGTGGGGGGGGGAGGGGTGTGTGTGTGGGGGGGGAGGGGTGTGTGTGTGTGGGGGAGGGGGATGGGTGTGTGTGGGGGGGAGGGGATGTGTGTGGGGGGGAGGGGGATTCGTTGGGGGTGTGTGTGTTAGATGTGTGGGGGGGGAGGGGGATGTGTGTGGGGGGGGAGGGGGATGTGTGTGTGGGGGGGGAGGGGGGGTGGGTGTGTGTGGGGGGAGGGGGATGGGTGTGTGTGTGGGGGAGGGGGATGGGTGTGTGTGGGGGGGAGGGGATGTGTGTGGGGGGCAGGGGGATTGGTTGGGGGTGTGTGTGTTAGATGTGTGGGGGGGAGGGGGATGTGTGTGGGGGGGAGGGGGATGTGTGTGTGGGGGGGAGGGGGATGTGTGTGTGAGGGGGGGAGGGGGATGGGTGTGTGTGGGGGGGAGGGGGATGTGTGTGTGAGGGGGGGAGGGGGATGGGTGTGTGTGGGGGGGAGGGGGATGGGTGTGTGTGGAGGAGGGGATGGGTGTGTGTGGGGGGAGGGGGATGTGTGTGTAGGGGGGGAGGGGGATGGGTGTGTGTGTGGGGGGGATGGGTGTGTGTGGGGGGGAGGGGGAGGGGGATGGGTGTGTGTGGGGGGAGGGGGATGTGTGTGTGTGGGGGGGGGAGGGGTGTGTGGGGGGTGGAGGTGTGTGTGGGGGGGAGGGGTGTGTGGGGGGTGGGTGGTGGGGGTGTGTGGGGGGGGAGGGGTGTGTGTGTGTGGGGGAGGGGTGTGTGTGTGTGGGGGGGGAGGGGATGTGTGTGTGGGGGGGGATGTGTGTGTGGGGGGGAGGGGGATGTGTGTGTGGGGGGAGGGGGATGTGTGTGTGGGGGGGAGGGGGATGTGTGTGTGGGGGGGAGGGGGATGTGTGTGTGTGGGGGGGGAGGGGTGTGTGTGTGGGGGGGAGGGGTGTGTGTGGGGGGAGGGGGATGTGTGTGTGAGGGGGGGAGGGGGATGTGTGTGTGGGGGGGAGGGGGATATGTGTGTGGGGGGTTGGGGATCTGTGTGTGGGGAGAGGCAGATGTGTGTGTGGGGGGGGAGGGGGATGGGTATGTGTGGGGGGGAGGTGGGTGGGTGTGTGTAGGGGGGAGGGGGATGTGTGTGGGGGGGAGGGGGATGTGTGTGGGGGGGAGGGGAGGTGTGTGTGTGGGGGGGACGGGGATGGGTGTGTGTGGGGGGGGAGGGGAATGGGTGTGTGTGGGGGGGAGGGGGATGTGTGTGTGGGGGGGGAGGGGGATGGGTGTGTGTGTGGGGGGGATGGGTGTGTGTGGGGGGAGGGGGATGGGTGTGTGTAGGGGGGGAGGGGGATGGGTGTGTGTGGGGGGGAGGGGGATGTGTGTGTGTGTGGTGGGGGAGGGGTGTGTATGGGGAGGGAGGGGTGTGTGTGTGGGGGGGAGGGGGATGTGTGTGTGGGGGGAGGGGGATGTGTGTGTGGGGGGGGAGGGGTGTGTGTGGGGGGGGGAGGGGGATATGTGTGTGGGGGGGAGGGGGATGTGTGTGTGGGGGGAGGGGGATATGTGTGTGGGGGGGGTGAGGGGGATCTGTGTGTGGGGAGAGGCAGATATGTGTGTGGGGGGGGGAAGGGGATGGGTGTGTGTGTGGGGGGTGGTGGGTGGGTGTGTGTACGGGGGAGGGGGATGTGTGTGGGGGGGAGGGTGATGTGTGTGTGTGGTGGGGGGAAGGGGATGTGTGTTTGGGGGGGAGGGGGTGAGTGTGCGTGTGGGGAGGGGGATGTGTATGTGTGTGTGTGGGGGGGGAGGGGGTTGTGTGTGTGGGGGGGATGGTGGATATGTGTGTGTTGGGGGAGGGGGATCTGTGTGTGTGGGGAGTGGCAGATGTGTGTGTATGTGTGGGGAGGGGGATGGGTGTGTGTGGGGGGGGAGCGGGATGGTGTGTGTGGGGGGAGGGGGATGTGTGTGTATGGGGGGTGGGGGATGTGTGTGTGGGGGGGGGAGGGGGAGTGTGTGTGTGGGGAGGGGTGTGTGTGGGGGAGGGGGATGTGTCTGTGTGGGGGGAGGGAGTTGTGTGTGTGGGGGGAGGGGGTTGTGTGTGTGGGGGGGAGGGGGTTGTGTGTGTGGGGGGAGGGGGTTGTGTGTGTGGGGGGAGGGGGTTGTGTGTGGGGGGAGAGGGATGTGTGTGGGGGGAGGGGTGTGTGTGTGGGGGGAGGGGATGTGTGTGTGGGGGAGGGGATGTGTGTGTGGGGGGAGGGGATGTGTGTGGGGGGAGGGGATGTGTGTGTGGGGAGGGGATGTGTGTGTGGGGGGAGGGGTGTGTGTGTGGGGGGAGGGGTGTGTGTGTGGGGGGGAGGGGTGTGTGTGGGGGGGAGGGTTGTGTGTGGGGGGAGGGGGATGTGTGTGTGTGGGGGGGAGGGGGATGTGTGTGGGGGGGGGGGAAATGGGATGTGTGTGTGGGGAAGGGGATGTGTGTGTGTGTGTGTGGGGGGGGGTGTGGGGGGAGGGGGAGTGTGTGGGGGGAGTGTGTGTGTGGGGGGGAGGGGGATGGGTGTGTAGGGGGGAGGGGGATATGGGTGTGGAGGGGAGCGGGAGGTGTGTGTGGGGAAGGGATGTGTGTGTGTGGGGGGGGCAAGGGGATATGTGTGTGGGGAGAAGGGGGAAGTGTGTGGAGGGTAGGGGGATGTGTGTGGGGGGGGGAGGGGATGTGTGGGGGGAAGGGGATGTGTGTGGTGGGTGAGGGGGATGTGTGTGGGGGGTGGGGCATATGTGTGTGGGGGGAGGGGGGTGTGTATGTGTGGGGAGAGGGGGATGTGTATGTGTGGGGGGAGCGGGATGTGTGTGTTTGGGGGGAGGGGGAGTGTGTGTGGGGGGTGAGGGGTGTGTGTGGGGGGTGAGGTGTGTGTTTGGGGCGGTGAGGTGTGTGTGTGGGGGTGTGTGAGGGGTGTGTGTGGGGGGGAAGGGGATGTGTCTGTGTGTGGGGGAGGGGGATGTGTGTGTGTGTTAGCGGGGGAGGGGATATGTGTGTGTGTGGGGGGGAGAGGGATGTGTGTGTGGGGTGGATGTGTGTGGGGAGGGGTGGTTGTGTGTGTTTGGGGGGGAATGTGTGTGTGTGGGGAGGAGGGGGATGTGTGTGGGGGGGGAGGGGGACGTGTGTGTAGGGGGGGAGGGGGATGTGTGTGGGGGTGTGTGTGGGAGGGAGGGGTGTGTGTAGGTGGAGGGGGTGAGGGGGATTTGTGTGTGTGGGGGGATGTGCATGTGTGGGGCGAAGGGGAGTGTGTGTGGGAGGGGAGTGTGTGTGGGGTGGGGGGGAGTGTGTGGGGGGGAGGGGGTGTGTGTGTGGGGGGAGGGGGATGGGTGTGTGGAGGTGGAGAGGGATTTGTGTGTGGGGGGGAGGGGTGAGTGTGGGGGAGGGGGAGTGATGTGTGCGTGTGGGGAGAGGGATGTGTGTGGGGGGGGAGGGGGAGGGATGTGTGTGTAGGGGGGGAGTGGGGTGTGTGTGTGGGGGGGGTGAGGGATGGGTGTGTGGGGGGAGGGGTGTGTGTGAGGGGAGGGGTGTGTGTGGGGGGAGAGGGGTGTGTGAGGGGGGAGGGGTGTCTGTTGCGGGGGGGGTGTGCGGGGAGGGAGAGGGATGTGTGTGTGGGGGAGGGGGAGGGGTATGTGTGGGGGTGAGAGGGGTGTGTGAGGGGGAGGGGTTTCTGTGTGGGGGTGGTCTGGGGGGGAGGGAGAGGGATGTTTGTGGGGGGAGGGAGCGGGATATGTGTGGGGGGAGAGGGATGTTTGTGGGGGGGATTGAGAGGGGTGTGTGTGTGGGGGGGAGGGGATGTATGTGTGGGGGAGGGGGTGTGTGTGTGGGGGGAAAGGGGTGTGTGTGTGGGGTGGTAGGGTTGTGTGTGGGGGGGGAAGGGGATGTGTGTGTGGGGAAGGGGATGTGTGTGTGTGGGGAAGGGGATGTGTGCGTGTGGGGGGTGGAGGGGTGTGTGTGTGGGGAAGGGGATGTGTGCGTGTAGGGGGGGTGTGTGTGGGGAAGGGGATGTGTGTGGGGGGGAGAGGGATGTGTGTGAGGGGAGGGGTGTGTGTGGGGGAGGGGGAGTGATGTGTGCGTGTGGGGAGAGGGATGTGTGTGTGGGGGAGGGGGAAGGATGTGTGTGTGGGGAAGTGGGATGTGTGTGTGGGGGGGTGAGGGATGTGTGTGTGGGGGGAAGGGTGTGTGTGAGGGGAGGGGTGTGTGTGTGGGGAGGGGTGTGTGTGGGGGAGGGGGAGGGATGTGTGTGGGGGAGGGGGAGGGATGTGTGTGGGGGAGGGGGAGTGATGTGTGTGTGGGGGGGAGAGGGGTGTGTGAGGGGGAGGGAGAGGGATGTTTGTGGGGGGAGGAGCGGGATGTGTGTGGGGGGAGAGGGATGTTTGTGGGGTGGGTTGAGAGGGGTGTGTGTGTGGGGGGGATAGGGTTGTGTGTGTGGGGGGGAAGGGGATGTGTGTGTGTAGTGGGGGGGAGGGGAGTGTGTGTGGGGAAGGGGATGTGTGTGTGTGGGGAAGGGGATGTGTACGTGTAGTGGGGGGGAGGGGAGTGTGTGTGGGGAAGGGGATGTGTGCGTGTAGGGGTGTGTGTGTGGGGGGGGGGATGTGTGGGGGGGGAGGTGGATGTGTGTGGGAGGGAGGGAGATGTGTGTGGGGGGGAGGGGGTGTGTGTGTGGGGGGGGTGGGGGTGTGTGTGTGGGGGGAGAGGGGTGTGTGTGTGGGGGGGGGAGGGGGTGTTTGTGTGGGGGGGAGGGGTGTGTGTGTGTGTGTGTGTGTGTGTGTGTGTGTGTGTGTGTGTGTGTGTGAGGAGGCCTGTGACCAGTGGAGTGCCACAAGGATCAGTGCTGGGCCCTCGACTTTTTGTCATTTACATAAATGTTTTGGATGCGAGCATAAGGGGTACAGTTTGCAGATGACACCAAAATTGGAGGTGTAGTGGACAGGGTTACCTCAGATTACAAGAAGATCTGGACCAGATGGGCCAATGGGCTGAGAAGTGGCAGATGGAGTTTAATTCAGATAAATGTGAGGCGCTGCATTTTGCGAAAGCAAATCTTAGCAGGACTTATACACTTAATGGTAAGGTCCAAGGGAATGTTGCTGAACAAAGAGACCTTGGAGTGCACACCTGCCTGATCAGCCTGGACCAGGAGAAAGCCTTTGACAGGATATCACACACGTATATGAGAGATGTTCTCTCCAAAATGGGCTTTGGGGAGGGAATCTGCAATTGGATCAGACTGCTCTACACCAACATTGTCAGTGCAGTCTCAATCAACGGGTGGGAATCAGATAGCTTCCCAGTCAGATCTGGAGTCAGGCAGGGCTGCCCCCTCTCTCCTGCCTTGTTTGTGTGCTGCATAGAGCCATTTGCCGAGTCCATCAGGAAGGATGCGAGCCTGAGAGGGGTGACTATTCCTGGCAGCGGGGGCCTGCAGGTTAAGGCCTCCCTGTACATGGATGACGTCGCCGTTTTCTGCTCGGATCCGCTGTCTGTGCGCAGACTCATGTGCATTTGTGACCAGTTCGAACGGGCCTCAGGGGCCAAGGTAAACCGAGGCAAGAGCGAGGCTATGCTCTTCGGGAACTGGGCCGACCAATCCTCGATCCCCTTCACCGTCAGGACCGACCACCTGAAGGTGCTGGGTATTTGGTTCGGAGGGGCTGGGGCATGCACCAAGTCTTGGGAGGAGCATATCAGCAAAGTGAGGCAGAAACTGGGCAGATGGAAGCTACGGTCGCTCTCCATCGCGGGAAAAAAACCTGGTCATCAGGTGTGAGGCACTGTCATTGCTATTATACGTGGCACAGGTCTGGCCTATTCCCAGCACCTGTGCCGCTGCAGTCACCCGGGCCATCTTCCAGTTTATATGGAGGTCAAAGATGGACCGGGTCCGAAGGGACTCACTGTATAAAGATCTGGGCAACGGGGGAAAAAATACACCCAATGCCACCCTCACCCTGATGGCCACCTTTGTGTGTGGCTGCATCAAGCTGTGCGTGGATCCCCGGTACGCAAACACCAAGTGTCACTACGTACTGAGGTTCTACCTGTCCCCGGTGTTGCGCAGGATGGGCCTGGCCTCGCTGCCGCGGAACGCTCCGAGTAGTTGGACCGTTCCGAATCACCTGTCCTTTGTGGAGAAATTTATGAAGAAAAACACCTCTGACCACAAGTCCATCAGGAAGTGGTCAGCACGTAGTGTCCTTGAGACCCTTTGGGAAAAGGAGAGGGCGGATCCTATCGAGCGGTTCCCTGAGCAGACTGTCAAAGCCATTTGGCAGAATGACTCATTGCCAGAACTTTCCAACAAGCACCAAGACATGGCTTGGCTGGTGGTGAGAAGGGCTCTGCCTGTGAGATCCTTTATGCACGCCCGGACTCTCAGCCGCACCGCACGCTGCCCTCGAAGCGGCTGCGGGGGGGAAGAGACTGTCACACACCTCCTTCTGGAATGTGCCTACGCAGAGGAAGTCTGGAGAGGAATGCAGTGGTGTTTGTCGAGGTTCGTCCCAAGCAGCGCCGTGACGCGGGACTCCGTGCTCTACGGTCTGTTCCCCAGGACGAAAACCGAGACGAACATCAACTGTGCCTGGAGGATCATCAACTCGGTGAAGGACGCTCTCTGGGTGGTCCGAAACCTGCTGATCTTCCAGCTGAAGGAGTTGACCCCGACTGAGTGTTGCAGACTGGCACATTCCATGGTCCAGGACTACGTGTTGAGGGACGCGCTGAAGCTTGGGGCAGCTGCCGCCAAGGCGCGGTGGGGAAAGACCACTGTGTAACATCTGCCTGCCTAACGAAGAGCAGGGGGCCCATGCAGTCATTTGGGCTCTGCTGGCACCTCAGCTAATCATATGGGCATATGATCAAAAATGTACAGACCTGTATAAAAATGATAAATTCTGATCTCTGTATGTACATGTTTACATATGTATGGCATGACCAACTGTACAGACAATCAAATTATTTATGAATAAAGTATATTTTTGAAATAAAAAAAAGAGACCTTGGAGTGTAGGTTCATAGCTCATTGAAAGTGGAATTACAGGTAGATAGGATAGTGAAGAAGGCGTTTGGTATGCTTTCCTTTATTGGTCAGAGTATTGAGTACAGGGGTTGGGAGGTCATGTTGTGGCTCTACAGGACATTGGTTAGGCCACTGTTGGAATATTGCGTGCAATTCTGGTCTCCTTCCTATCGGAAAGGTGTTGTGAAACTTGAAAGGGTTCAGAAAAGATTTCCAAGGATGTTGCCAGGGTTGGAGGATTTGAGCCACAGGTTGAACAGGCTGGGGCTGCTTTCCCTGGAGCGTCAGATGCTGAGGGGTGACCTTATAGAGGTTTACAAAATTATGACGGGCATGGATAGGGTAAATGGGCAAAGTCTTTTCCCTGAGGTGGGGGTGTCCAGAACTAGAGGACATAGGTTTAGGTTGAGAGGGGAAAGATATGAAAGAAACCTAAGGGGCAATTTTTTCACACAGAAGGTAGTACGTGTATGGAATGAGCTGCCAGAGGAAGTGGTGGAGGCTGGTACAATTACAACATTTAAAAGGCATTTGGATGGGTATATGACTAGGAGGGATACAGGTGGGGTGCTGACAGGTGGGACTAGATTGGGTTGGAATATCTGGTCGGCATGGACGTGTTGGACCGAAGGGTCTGTTTCCATGCTGTACATCTCTATGACTCTCTGACTCTAAATTCTAACTTACATCGTCCTTCTCCCAAGTGAAGACAGAAGCAAGATAGTAAATTAACACCCTGTGTCTCTCCTCCAGCTCCATACCTGGATTGCTCCTTGATCCCTACATTTTCCTGGTTATTCTCTTCCCC
Organism: Chiloscyllium plagiosum; assembly: GCF_037043375.1. Taxonomy (NCBI): domain Eukaryota; kingdom Metazoa; phylum Chordata; class Chondrichthyes; order Orectolobiformes; family Hemiscylliidae; genus Chiloscyllium; species Chiloscyllium plagiosum. Next base: position 8,643,056 of record NW_028270173.1, on the reverse strand, counting down.
TTAAAATACTGATGAAATATCTTGGAATTCTCCCTCATTTTAGCCACTAGTGTTTTCTCATGCACCTACTTTGCTCTCTCAATTACTTTCTGAAATTCCCAGCTGCTCTTTCAGTATTCCATGTGGGCCTTGTAATTCCCAGCTCTTACACTCCAACCACATTGAAAGGGCCACCTTTCCAATAGCTCTTCCTGATTACATGCTGCCCCTGAGTGCTAGTTTTCTGCATTTCATGCGCAAATACTCTCAAGTGCCTTTGTGGTGCACCTTTCTGCAGTTTTTCTCCATTTAAATAATTCTTTGTTCTTTTGTTTTCTCTTCAAAATAAATAACTTTCCCAAATTAATCCTCCGTTTGCCAACTTTATGCCAGTTACTTGAACCATCAATGTCTCTGTGAATTGTTTGTATCCACCTGTTTTAGAATTGTCTGCAAATTTGGTGACAGTGCATTAACTTCTTTCCTCCAAATCATTAATATTTATTGTAAACATTTGCAGTCACAGCACTGATCCCTGTGGAACCCCACTGGCCACAGGTCACCAACCTAAAAAAGCATTCCTTATCCCCACCTGCTGTTTCCTGCCCATAAGCCAATTCTTTCTACATCCCATAATCCTGCCAACAGTACCATGGCCTCTTAATCTTTCTTGAAGTATCTTGTTGAATGCTTCTAGAAGTCCAAATAAAACTCTACTGGCTCCCTTCCATTCCATTCCCTCTAGTTGAGATCTCCTCAAAAGCTTTCATAACTGAGACAGATAATTTCCTTTCATAAAACCACGCTGACTCTGCTTGATGAGGTTATGATTTTCTGAATATTCTACTGTTACTTCCACAGTAACCAACTGCAATACTTTTCCAATAATAGATCATGGGATAATCTACCTATAGTTACCTGCTTTTTGCCTCCTTCCCTTATTAAACAGATGTGTCATATCAGCAGTTTTCCAATCCTCTGGTACTTTTCCAGAATTGAGCAATTTAAGGAGAATTACAACAAATGCCTTCACTATCTCTGTAGTGACCTGTTTTAGAATCCTCAGATGTAAGCCATCAGGGCCAAGCAACCTCTCTGTCTTTCGCCCCATTAGTTTGTCTCACACTATTTCAACATTATACTCTGGGGAGAAAGTGAGGTCTGCAGATGCTGGAGATCAGAGCTGAAAATGTGTTGCTGGAACAGCGCAGCAGGTCAGGCAGCATCCAGGGAACAGGAGAATCGACGTTTCGGGCATAAGCCCTTCTTCAGGAATTTTCCTGAACAAGGGCTTATGCCCGAAACGTCGATTCTCCTGTTCCCTGGATGCTGCCTGACCTGCTGCGCTGTTTCAGCAACACATTTTCAACATTATACTCTGCCCAACTTCCTTAAATTTATCTTGCTCTTAGATCCTTTCCTCTTACTCAAGATATATAATAATGCTGAGAGCTGAGGTGAACCTCCTTAAATGTCTACCCCTGCTTGTTTACTGTCATTCCTCCTCATCTATTCACCCAGTTCACTTCAGATAACTCTACCCTCGTTTCATTGTAATTGTTGTGTTCTGACCAGTCCCTTGTAAAGTTTTAGCAAAAGCTTCCTACTTCTACATTGCATTCCCTTTGAAATAAAGGCCAACATACCCACTGAACTTAGATGCTGGTTCTTTGTGATTCATGGATAAGGATTCCCAGATCCCTCAGTTCCATAGCTCCCTGCAGCCTTTGTACATTTAAATAATATCCAGCTCCTCTATTCTTCCTGCCAATGTCCTTAACCTAAAGTTCCTTTACATTATATGTCATCTGGCAAAAGTATTGTCCACTAACTCAACCTGACCATAATCCTCTGCAGACTCCTTATGTCATCCACACCACTTGCTTTCCCAACTTTTTTTGTTTCACCTATAAACTTGGCATTCACCTTCCACAACCAAGCCATTTATGTATTTCAAAAATAATTGTGGACCCAGCACTGAACCTTGTGGCTCACCACGAGCTACGAGCTATCCCAATTCTCAGTCTTTTATTAGTTAGACAATCATCTCTCCAGTTGAATGTGTGATGTCTTATCAAATGTCTCCTGAAAATCCAAATATATTACATCCCTATATTTTCTCCCATCTATCCTGCTTAATACCTTCTCAGAGATTTTGAGTGAAGTTGTCAGACATGATTCCACCTTCACAAAAGGGTTGGTTTTGCTGGGAACAACCAACACAGAACAGGACTTGGGGTTGTGGGGGTGGGTAATGTACCATGCGAAATTGTTCAACTCAGTGTAACTGCAAGGTACCAAGGCAGAAGACGAGCTTGTGATGAGCTTCATTGGAGCACTGCAGCAGGCCTGAGATGGAAATTTCAGCATGGAAACATGGAGGTGGGGGCTGTGTTGAATTGGCAGGCACCTGGAAGTTCAAGGTCATCTTTATGGTCAGAGAGTAGGTGTTCAGCAATGTGGGCTCTGCTCTGGGTATACTGTGAATAGTTCTGTTTTATCAGGAGAAATATACGCTGGTGTTGGAGGCAGTCCAAAGAAGGTTCACTAGGGCTATTCCAGGGATTGACAGACTATATCGTGAGGAGTGGTTGAGGAGAGTGGGACGATACTGGAAATTATAAATGAAAACAGAAGTTGCTGGAAATGCTCTGCTGGTCTGGCAGCATCTGTGGAGAGAAATCTGAGTGAACATTTTGGGTCGAGTGACCCTTCCTCAGAACAATTCAACTGGGAAAAATAAGGTTTCCACTTGGTGAAGTTTGTAAAGTATGGATGGGTTTGACAGGGAGCCAGGTTTATCTGGGATAATGGGGCAGTGTCAGCTGACCCGTAGGAGATGTTACATCACAAGACTGTTCAACCTGATGATGTCAGTAAATCCCTGAGGTGTACAGGGCACTGCTACAACTGGTCATTGTGATGTCATCACCATGAACATCGAGGGGATTGGCCAGTGATCATGTGATTATCACATCAAAAGTGTGTGCAGTATCTTGGTCGGACAACTTCCCAAAGCTAATGTAATCAATGTTATCGATTATGAAATGAACAAAGTATCAACTCTTTGTTTGTAATTAAATCAGAGTTTGTGCATCAGCCTGACCAATGGACCTGTCCCCTGTATTTGCTTGAATAGAACCATTGAAACTAAGAACGGAGCCTCAAGTGGTCTGTGAGAAAATCAAAGAGTGATCAACCTCTGATCAACCTCCCCCTTCTTCAGCCACTGGAGACAGAGAGGCTGAGCTGGCAGCTTCATTTCCAGACGTTTTGTCACCCTACTAGGTAACATCTTCAGTGGGCCTCAGGCAAAGGCAGTGTACATGATTCCTGCTTTCTATTTATATGTTTGGGTTAGTTTGGGTTGGTGATGTCATTTCTCATGGTGAAGTAATTTCCTGTTCTTTTTCTCAGGGGTGGGAGATGGGGTCTAACTCGATGTCTTTGTTGATGGAGTTCCGGTTGGAATGCCAAGCTTCTAGGAGTTCTCGTGCATTTCTCTGTTTGGCTTGTCCTAAGATGGATGTATTGTCCCAGTCGAAGTGGTGTCCTTCCTTATCTGTATGTAAGGATACTAGTGACAGAGGATCATGTCGTTTTGTGGCTAGTTGGTGTTCATGTATCCTGGTGGCGAGTTTTCTGCCTGTTTGTCCAATGTAGTGTTTGTTACAATCCTTGCATGGTATTTTGTAAATGACATTAGTTTTGCTTGTTGTCTATATAGGGTTTTCAAGTTCATGAGCTGCTAGTTTAGTGTGTTGGTGGGTTTGTGGGCTACCATGTTGTCGAGGGGTCTGAGTAGTCTGGCAGTTGTTTCCGAGATGTCTTTGATGTAGGGGTAAGTGGCTAGGGTTTCTGGATGTGTTTTGTCTGCTTGGGTTTGTTGCTGAGAAATTGGCGGACTGTGTTCATTGGCTATCCATTCTTTTTGAATACACGATATAGGTGATTTTCCTCTGCTCTGCCGTAGTTCCTCTGTGCTGCAGTGTGTGTTGGCTCATTGAAGTGACATTCTGATGTAGATAAGATAGGACATCACTTTGACTGGAACAACACATTGAGTTAGACCCCATCTACTACTCCCTGAGAAAAAGAACAGGAAATGACATCACCACAGGAAATGACATCACCAACCCAAAGACACCCAAACATATAAATCGAAAGCAGGAATTGCCTGAGGCCCACAACCTACATGTTACCTGGTAGGTTGATGAAACGTCTGGAAATTAATCTCCCAGCTCAGCGTGCAAACCTACATCCAGAATCTCAACCTGAGCTACAAATCTTCTCAAAACTCGTACAGAGCAGTGTCTGAGAGTTCCTGTCTTGGTGAAGGTTTGGGATTGAACAGTCACAGCTGACCAGCTGAAGATGATATTTCACATTCGGGAGACTTCTGCATCACTGTCTAGGCAAGCATTTATTGTCCAACCCTAATTATCCTGGAGGCTGCTCATTAACCCATTGTCATCCATGAAGGGGAGGGACACCCACTGGGCAGTTAGGAGAGGATTTCCAGCATTTTGGCCCAATTCAGCATGGTGTATGGCATACAGGACAATTTGCAAGTGATGGTGTTCCTGTCTATCTGCTATCCTTACCCTTCCAGTCAGTTCAGGTTGCATAATTGGAAGTTGCTCTCTGAGGAGGCTTGGTGAGTTTTCTCACACTTTTTTTTAAGTGTACACATTTCTGCAACTGTGTGTCAGTGGTGCAGGGAGTGAATGTTAGAGGTATTAGACAGAGTCCATTCAAGCAGCATGTTTTGTCCTGGATTGTGTTGAGCTTCTTCAGTACAATTGGGGCTGCAGTCATCCAGGCAAGTGGAGAGACCTCTATTATATGCCAAATCTCTGCCTTATCGATGGAGGACTAGTAACTAAGGAGTCAGTAGGTGAGTTGCTGGCTGCAGACCTTTCACTCTCTGACCTGCTCTTGTAGCTATAGTGTGTGTTTGGCAGGTGAGTTCAGTTTCCGGTCAATGGTAACCTCCAGGATGTTGCAAGTGGAGGATGCAGTGATGAATGGAATTGTTACTGAACATCAAGTGTTGATGGTTACATTCTCTCTTGTTGGAAACGGTCATTGCCTGGCACTCGTGTGGCACAAATGTTACTTGTCACTTGTCAGCTCAAAGCTGAACAGCTGGACAGAGTCATGGCTGCGTTGTATTTGGACATGGATTGTTTCAGGATCTGAGAGGTTGGAAACGGTGCTGTTATTGTGCAATCATTAGTGAATATCTCATCACCTCCACCGTGACCTTATGACGGAGGGAAGTCCATTCATGAAGCAGCTGAAGATGCTTAGGCTGAGCCATTACTCTGACAAACACCTCCAGAAATGTCCGGGAGCTGAGATGGTTGATCTTGAACAATCACAACCATCTTCCCTTGTGTTCAGTATGACTCAAAAGTAGAGAGATTTCCACTGATTCCTATTAACTACAGTTTTGCTCATTACAGACTTTGATATTTGCATGAACAAAAATACAAGTTATACAATATATATCAGGCCAAAAGAGGAACTTATCTGAGCTTTACCAGGGTGAGTGGCTTCCTGCATTTCTTTCCATACAAGAAAAGGGAAGAGGCTGCAGAATGTTTCAGTGAAGATGGTACCATCTGTTAGTGAGAGTACACAACTGTCGTCACTGATCCTGTAAATATTAAACATTAATTGATTAGAAATTTAGCATAAACACTTTCCTGAGTAATTTCACCAACTTGCACTGAGTTTCAGTAAAGTGCATGTCCTACCTTCTCTTCCGAGATGCTTCCTCCTGAAATAAACAAAACACAATCTGAGTTGACAGAGACTGACTGTCTACATCCAGAAAGCAGCAATAACACTCACATTGTTACAAGCTGCTGAGAATTGCCAATTCTGATTGTTGCAGGCATCGAATAGAAAGAGGATGTGACACTAAGGATATTGAAGACCAGAAGAATAAATACAAAATTTGAACAATTACAAAGGATTGAAAGAAACATTAATATATTTTAATGGATAAAAATCTGACTTTGATATTTAAAATTACAATAAAGAAAGGGATTGATTCCATAGATTCAGTAAAGATATTTTCACTTCTAAGGAATCTAAACATGTGAGTCTGTGAACATCATCCTGTTATAAAATAAATCCAATAAGTAAATACAGAACCTGTCAAAAACCAGGCGTGAGGCCTTCGGATCAGGAGACCTACTCAAATGACCTTCGCAGAGCCATTAAGCCAGCCAAGGACCAACACTGATCTAAACCAGAGACCCAGACAGACACCCGGCGACTGTGGCAAGGACTGATTGACATCACAGGTTCTAAAAAGAGACAGTGCAAGATAGCAGACAATGACATATCCCTCCCAGATCGTCTCAACGTCTTCTATGCTCACTTTGAGCAAAATTTCGGTGGAGAGGTAGCACCTATTGAGACAAGTCCGGATGAACCTATCCCAACAGCCACTGCATCAGAGCTCAGATCAGTTTTCCTTCCTGTGAATCCAATGAAAGCAATAGGACCAGACGGAGTACCAGGCCGTGCACTCAGAGCATGCACAGATCAACTGGCAGAAGTCTTCTTGGACATCTTCAACCTCTCCCTGCAGCAGGCCACTGTCCCTGCCTGTTTCACGAGGGCCAACATCATCCCTGTATCTAAGAAGGCTCATACAGCATGTCTCAATGACTACCACCCAGTGGCCCTAACTTTGGTGGTCATGTCATTAATCAACTCCACCCTCCCCATTACTCTTGACCCACTCCAATTTGCCTATCGGACCAATAGATCCATGTCAGATGCCATATCAGTGTTCTTCATTCCTCCCTATAACACCTTGACACCAAGAACAGCTACATAAGAATCCTACTCATTGACTACAGTTCAGCCTTCAACACTATTATCCCCTCGAGACTGATTTACTAAACTTAGTGATCTCGGCCTAAGCCCCACTCTCTGCAAGTGTATCCTCAGTTTCCTGACCCACAGGTCATAATCAGTGAAGATTGGGGACAATAGTTCATCCTCACTAACACTCAACACTGGAGTCCCCCCAGTGGTGGGTACTCAGCCCCCTACTGTACTCACTGTATATCCATGACTGTGTCACCAAATACCAGACTAATGCCATTTACAAGTTCGATGATGATACCATTACAGTCAGTTGACTCTCAGATGGCGACGAAACAGACTACAGATGGGAGGTGGAAGACTTAGAAAAATGATGCACTGAGAACAACCTAGCTCTCAATGCCGGAAAACCAAAGAACTTATTATTGACTTTCGGTGGGATGTTATTCATGCCTCCCCTGCACATTAACAGCACAGAGGTGGAACGAGTGGAGAGTGTCAAGCTCCTGGGAGTGGTCATCCACAACGAACTTTCTTGGACTCTTCAAGTGGACGCACTGGTTACAAAGGCCCAACAACATCTCTTCTTCCTCAGGCAGCTGAGGAAATTTGGCATGACAGCGAATACCCATGCCAATTTTTGTAGGTGTGCCATGGAGAGCATTCTGTCTGGATGTATCACTACCTGGTACGGCAACTGTACCATTCAAGATTGGAGACAGTTACAGAGAGTGGTGAACTTGGCCCGGATAATCACAAAGGCCAACCTCCCATCTATAGAATCCATCTACCAGGCCCGCTGTCAAGGAAAGGCCGCCAGCATTCTCAAAGATCCATCCCACCCTGACAATGTTTTCCTACAACCTCTACCATTGGGGAGAAGGTACAGAAGTCTGAACACACGCACCAGCCGGTTTTGCAACAGTTTCTACCCTACTGTTGTTAGAATACTGAATGGGTTCACAAACTCTTAACATTCCCCTGCACCTGTATTTTTGTTTTTGCTGCTGTTTGCCTATTATTTACTGTCTATGTGACTTAACTCTGTGATCTGCCTGTATTGCTCGCAACACAAAGCTTTTCACTGTGCCTTGGTGCACGTGACAATAAATTCATTTCAATTCAATTCCATGGGGAATTCAGGAGAAATGTCTTGATCAAGAAAGTGATGAGAATGTGGAACCCACAGTCACACAGTGTGATTGAGACAAATATATTGACTAGGAAAGTGGAGAACCTAATGTTGCAGAAAGCAGCAGAGGGAGATAGTGACGGAGGATGGGTGTCTCTTTCACTGAACTAAACTGAAACATAATCCCTCACCTTTAGAAATATCACTCCGTCTGTTTGTTCCAATTGTTTTTCCAAGTTTGAGAGTTTCTGCTGAAGAGAATTTAAATTCTTTTGAATTTCACAAAGATTTTGCTCCATTGCTTTGAGAATGTTTTCCTCTTGTTCCCTGAGATCTCGGAGTGAACTCTGCTCTTTCTCAGTCAGCATCTGGTGCATTTTAGTGAACTCAGATTTGATGTGAGTCTGCAGGCTGCTGGATTCCTCCTGTCAGGGGAAATATAAAAACAATATGTTTCTGCAAAAAAAAACAAATGAACAAATCAAATGTTGAAGCCGAACCCGGGGAGATTTTACCTGAATTTGGGAAATCTTCTGTTTCTGCTCCCGCTCCATTTCTAGAGCTGCTGATTTTTTCTCTGTGAGAGAATCCAAGGAAGATTTCACCCGATCCTGGGATTGGGAGAGAAAATCAGAAAATAAAAGTGTTAGACCATGAAAATGTGATGAAATAATCAGGGGATGGAATCTGTTTCCTTTTACCTTGTAGATTCCAACAGCTTCTTTAACCGGGATGAAGTTGTGAGATTTGTGTTCCCGGGAATCTCTACAAATCACACAGACCAATTTCTTGTCAGTTTCACAAAACAGCTTCAGTTCTTCCTGATGTTCCTCACAGTGATGTTTACTTTCCTTCTCTTGCAGATTCAGATTTAATGTTCGAGCTTTCTCGGCCAGATTCGCTAAGGCCCGGTTTCCTCTGAGGGATCTGTCCGGAAACTCCTCTCTACATTCCGGGCAGGAGTTTATCTCCTGCCTTTCCCAACTCTGGGTGATACAGGAGCGGCAGAAGTTGTGTCCACACTCCAGTGTTACCGGATCGGTGAAGAAATCCAGACAAATGGGACAGATTACCTCCTCGGTCAAACTCAGGACCTGCTGTCTGAAAGCCATGTTCACCCTCAGCACTTCCTGATGCAAACCCCTTTCAGTTTCGCTGTCCCTGAGCTGCTGAACACATTCAGCTCAGGCAGCACCGAGATGGTGATAGTTCACACAGGGCTTCCTTTCTGTATCCACCGGCACCGTCCATCATTCGCCGTCGGCTGGATGAGACTGGAGCATTCCGTTTTCAGGAAATGAGTAACAGACCCCAACCCCCCAACACTGAGCGGAAAATATTCTCCCTACATTCTCTCCCACTGATCTCTGTTGGTACATAACTCACTGAAACAAAATTATGTTGTATTTTTGGTGGTGGTTTCTCAGCCTTTAAATATAAATTGTGTATTGTTCAGCTCCTGGCCCTCCCATCAAGTGCTTGGTCCTGGCAAAACCATGGGAATCCCTGAAGCCGGGAGGTGAGAGGGAAAAAAGGGCTGATTCCTGAAGAAGGGCTTATGCCCGAAACGTCGATTCTCCTGTTCCCTGGATGCTGCCTGACCTGCTGCGCTTTTCAAGCAACACATTTCCAGCAGGTGAGAGGGTAGGCCGGTTGGGAGTGGTGTGGGTGGGTGGAGAGAGGATGGTAGGGGGTGGGGATGTTGTCCTGGGAGTGACTGGCAGCCTGCTGCTCTCCTTCATATCCTTCAGTCCCAAAACAGCCCCAGGCACGGATGGCCAAGTTGTGTTGGTCTTTGTGGGAAACATAAGCTGAAACATATTGTCCAGCGCCTCCTCATCACTCCCTTACAATCCACCAGGATTCTCTCAATCCTCACTTTGGGAGTCATTGCACAGAACTGAAGGGCCTCATCCCCGGTCCCATTCTGGGAAATCTCCCTTTGCACCATCCCTTCGGCCTTGACATCCTTCCGAAAGGGCAGGCCCAGAATTGTCTGCAGCTTGGGCGGGAGACCAGTGGGAATCCTGTTGGTGCTGTTTCCACTATTTCTCTGGGCTCGCTGCTGGTTCCCACTAAATACCGCAGACAGTCCAGGGAATCCGCACCAGGGATATTCAACCCCAAGGGTTTCCATCAAACTGGACACACGGCAGCAATTCTCCCTCAGATTGTATCTCCCTCTCCCGGAGACGGGGCAGGGGGAGGGCCTGACAGGACATGAGTCTCCATGAGAGTGTCCTTCTCTTCAATCGGCTGGTGGGATGTGGGACTCACTGCCACATGGAGTCATTGGGGGAATTGTCTGGGCGGCCCAGATCCAAGTAAGAGGTGTTTTCCCAATAGGGGCTCCCATAAGCGGTGGAGTCAGATCAGGCCCTTCACAGGACGGGGAATGCAGGCGGGTTTGAAACAGTAAGGGATTTAGGGGAAATTGTATCCCTGGCTCCCAAATTGATCCGAATATAGAAGGATGTATCTCCTTCCATGATGCGGTGGATATTGTCTGGGCTATTGATTGTGACAATGACTTCTTCCATTTCTGAAAGGAATGACCTGATGATGCTGATCCTGTCTCATTGTTGTCATGTCCTCAAGTATCCTTTGTTCATGATCTCAGTCTCTGTTGGAGGCTCTGGTGTTGGGAAGGATTTTGGGAAGCTTGGAAAAGTTCAGAAAAGATTTGGAGGCCAGTGGTCCATCTGATTTAATTCTTTGTTGGTGTTTTCTGCAGTGGGAGGGTTGAGGGATGTCTGACACATTAGCCAAAATAAGATGTGCAGCTCAGGTGCATTGGCCTTGCTAAATTGTCTGTGGTGTTAGGTGCATTAGTCAGGGATAAACATAGGGTAGGGGAATGGGTCTGGGTGGGTTACTCTTCAGAGGGTAGGTGTTAACTTGTTGGGCTGAAAGGCCCATTTCCAATGCTGTCAGGAATCTGTAATCTAATCTAATCTAATCTGATCCTTGGCCTGGGCTCACGGATTACACTTTCAGTGGCAGCAACACTACCTTCCCCTTTGATAACTGGTTACTTTTCAAACTGCTGGGAGGTAGACATTGGTGTTTATTAATGATCGATGCTCAAATGTCTGTGTTTTTGATTTGTATAATTGGTTTTGGATCATGGAATGGGAATGTGGCGGGAGTGGTTTTTATAGAGCAGTGAGCCTGAAGTGGGAGGGAATCCTGAGGGACAGGGTGTACATGTGTTTGGAAAGGCAAGGACTGATTAGGGATAGTCAACATGGCTTTGTGCGTGGGAAATCATGTCTCACGAACTTGATTGAGTTTTTAAAAAAGTGTTAAAGAGGGCAGATCTATATGGACTTCAGTTAGGCATTCGACAAGGTTCCCCATAGGTAAAAACAATAACTGCAGATGCTGGAAACCAGATTCTGGATCGTGGTGCTGAAAGAGCACAGCAATTCAGGCAGCATTCAACAAGCAGCGAAATCGACGTTTCGGGCAAAAGCCCTTCATCAGGAATGAAGGCAGAGAGTCTGAAGCGTGTAGAGATAAGCTAGAGGAGGGTGTGGGTGGGGGAGGAGATGAAGGTGATAGGTCAGGGAGGAGAGGGTGGAGTGGATAGGTGGAAAAGGAGCTAGGCAGGTCGGACAAGTCCGGACAAGTCAAGGGGACAGTGCGGAGCTGGAAGTTTGAAACTAGGATGAGGTGGGGGAAGGGGAAATGAGGAAGCAGTTGAAGTCCACATTGATGCCCTGGGGTTGAAGTGTTCCGAGGCGGAAGATGAGGCGTTCTTCCTTTAGGCGTCTGTTGGTGAAGGAGAGGAGGTGAAGGAGGCCCAGGACCTCCATGTCCTCGGCAGAGTGGGAGGGGGAGTTGAAATCTTGGGCCACGGGGCGGTTTGGTTGATTGGTGCGGGTGTCTCGGAGATGTTCCCTAAAGCGCTCTGCTAGGAGGCGCCCAGTCTCCCCAATGTAGAGGAGACCGCATCGGGAGCAACGGATACAATAAATGATATTGGTGGATGTGCAGGTAAAACTTTGATGGATGTGGAAGGCTCCTTTAGGGCCTTGGATAGAGGTGAGGGAGGAGGTGTGGGCACAGGTTTTACAGTTCCTGCGGTGGCAGGGGAAAGTGCCAGGATGGGAGGGTGGGTCGTAGGGGGGCGTGGACCTGACCAGATGGTCACGGAGGGAACGGTCTTTGCGGAAGACGGAAAGGGGTGGGGATATATCCCTGGTGGTGGGGTCTGTTTGGAGGTGGCGGAAATGTTGGCGGATGATTTGGTTTATGCGAAGGTTGGTAGGGTGGAAGGTGAGCACCAGGGGCGTTCTGTCCTTGTTACGGTTGGAGGGGTGGGGTCTGAGGGCGGAGGTGAGGGATGTGGACGAGATGCGTTGGAGGGCATCTTTAACCACGTGGGAAGGGAAATTGCAGTCTCTAAAGAAGGAGGCCATCTGGTGTGTTCTATGGTGGAACTGGTCCTCCTGGGAGCAGATACTGTGGAGGCGGAGGAATTGGGAATATGGGATTGCATTTTTGCAAGAGATAGGATGGGAAGAGGTGTAATCCAGGTAGTTGTGGGAGTCGGTGGGTTTGTAAAAAATGTCAGTGTCAAGTCGGTCGTCACTAATGGAGATGGAGAGGTCCAGGAAGGGGAGGGAGGTGTCAGAGATGGTCCAGGTAAATTTAAGGTCAGGGTGGAATGTGTTGGTGAAGTTGATGAATTGCTTAACCTCCTCGCGGGAGCATGAGGTGGCGCCAATGCAGTCATCAATGTAGCGGAGGAAGAGGTGGGGAGTGGTGCCGGTGTAATTACGGAAGATCAACTGTTCTACGTAGCCAACAAAGAGACAGGCATAGCTGGGGCCCATACGTGTGCCCATGGCTACCCCTTTGGTCTGGAGGAAGTGGGAGGATTCAAAGGAGAAATTGTTAAGGGTGAGGACCAGTTCGGCCAAACGAATGAGAGTGTCGGTGGAAGGGTACTGTTGGGAACGTCTGGAGAGGAAAAAACGGAGGGCTTCGAGGCCCTGGTCATGGCGGATGGAGGTGTAGAGGGATTGGATATCCATGGTGAAGATGAGGCATTGGGGGCTGGGGAAATGGAAGTCTTGGAGGAGGTGGAGGGCGTGGGTGGTGTCTCAAACGTATGTGGGGAGTTCCTGGACTAGGGGGGATAGGACAGTGTTGAGGTAGGTAGAGATGAATTCAGTGGGGCAGGAGCATGCTGAGACAATGTGTCGGCCAGGGTGGTCAGGCTTGTGGATCTTGGGAAGGAGGTAGAACCGGGCAGTGCGCCCCTGCTTTGTATCCCCAGCATTCTCTATTTGTGTTTATTCAAATTCTGTCTCATTTTCCCTTTTAACAATCATTCTTTTTCACATCCTTTAATCTCTGTCATAGAGGCGTACACGAATTCGAACATGCCGGCCAACTTTCCCAAACTAAACAAGTCCTAGGAGCCTGTGACTGCTCCATAACCCTCTGACCGTTTCCTATTCATGTCCCTGTCCAAATGCCTTTGAAATTATGTCGTTGTATCACTTTGTCTGGCAGCTCGTTCCACACAATACCCTCACTCTGTGTGAAAATGTTTCACCTCAGGTCCCTCTGTAATCTTTCCCTCTCACCTGAAACCTCTCTCACGTTGTGAACTCCTCTACCCTAAGGGATAAAAAGCTTTGCTATTCACCCCTTCCATGTCCCTCATGATTTATAAACTCGATAAAGGTCACCCTTCAGTCTCCAACACCACAGTGAAAAACCTGTCCAGCCTCTCCTTGTAACTCAAACCCTCCAGTCTGTGTGATATCCTTGTAGATTGTTTCTGAACCCTCTCCAGTTTAATAATATCCATCCTACAGCAGGGTGACGAGAATCTAACACATTGCTCCAGAAGTGTCCTCACCAACATCCTGTCCAACCTCCTGAAACAGTCATGAAGAACATTTCAATCCGTTGTCATCTGGTGATATTTTCCTCCCAAGACCCTCCATGAAGACACGGTGCCCCCTCAATCCTGGGATTGTAACCCTTCACCTTGGGCAAGCTCAGAGACCTCTCCATTTCAGACTCAGGGGCGCGGGCTCCAGCAGCTTCCTTTCAGCCTCATCGCCCACGTCTTGTTTCCGGCAGATTCCTGTTTTCCGCCCGGTCTTGGCTCACAGCCTTTCTCCCCTCTCTGTGTGTGATTGTGTGTGTGTGTGTGAGTGTGTGTGTGTGTGTCTGTCTGTGTGTGTGTGTGTCTGTCTGTGTGGGTCTGTGTCTGTGTGAGTGAGTGAAGTGATTGAGTGTGAGTGTGTGTGATTGTGTGAGAGAGAGAGAAATAGCCCAGAGGCAGCTCCGGCTCCAGATGCCCCACTTCCCAAACCCACTCGACCCTCCACCATGATGCTGCCCCCACGGAGGGTCGGTTCACACAATCCCCACCAGGCCCCTCCATCCCTTAAATAAATGGGGAAGAGGAGGATCAGAGTGCAGGAAGATCCCAGTCTCTTTCAATCCGCCCCCAGAGAAAGGGGGAAGTAGGGGGTGGTTGGGGGGGAGAGAGAGAGCGACAATCTGCCTGAACCGGTTTAGTGAAGGATGAACGGTGACCGGTGCTGTCCAATTCCTGTCCCTCCCTCTCTCCCCCCGCATTACCCCCCGGTTACCGACCGCCCGCGAGTGCCCCCTCTCGGCCCCGCCCTGCCTGTGAAGAGGGCAGATTGCTTTCCCTAAAGGGCAACACTGACACTAATGGAGCGGAGGGGGGGGGAGGAGTGAGGGAGGGGGCTTTCCAACATTGGGCCACTTTAATGGGAATCACTTTCCATTCCAGACTGAGACTTTGCATTGTCTAACAGGCACCGTGATGGATTGGGACCCGCGTCCATCCGGCAATTATTCCTCTAGTGAGGTTCCCACTGCACCGCCATCTCCCCATTACAGGGGCATAGGAACAGGAATAGGCCATTCGGCCCCTTGGGTCTGTTCTACCATTCAATGAGATCATGACTGAGCTTGTCCCAGGTTCATGTTCCGGACTTTAGCCCGAATCCCGTAACACCTTTGACCCAAAAAATGCATCTATTTCAGATTTAAAATGAACAATTTATCCAACAGGAGGAGATCACGTGGCTTTAGGTGTGGGGGCGGGGAGAGGGATAATACATTGTGGTACACAGGATGGAGCAGTTGGGAAGGACAAAGTGAACGGACCAGCAGCTGTTCCCTGTCCTGTTCCAGACTCAGATGGACTTCCATAAAAACCGAAAGAACCCGCGGATGCTGTAAACCGGAACCAAAACAGAAATTGTTGGAAAAAGCTCAGCCGGTCTGACAGCATCCGGGAAATTCTCCAGTCTCCTTCCACAATCCAAAGAGATGCCGCCAGACCTGCTGAGCTTTTCCAGCAATTTCTGATTTCCTCCAGTTTGTCTGATGTCCTTTTGGGGTAACAGTGCAGATACTAAACTTCTCTGCCACGATGCAGGCTCAATGTGCCAAAAGCTTCGACCTCAAGAGGACAGCAAGAGGGAAACCTGCAGGAAAAAACTCAGGAGAAAGACATACTTTCAGATGGTCCATTGTTTGGATATGTCACTCGGATTAGCGGGAGGAGCCTGCACACTGCAGTGGGAATGGTGCGAGAGACAACAGTTGGGTTAATCCCACAATCCAATGGGGAGGCTGCACTGGAACGGATCCTTCCACCACATCACAAATCCTCCCCTTTATGGTTGTTACTTTTCTCACCTTTCCCCGTCTCTGTCATGCTTCAAATCAGATCTATTTTTCACCTTTTCACAATTTGGCAAAAGGCCACAGATCTGCAAAGTTATATCTGTTCAAAGATGCTCCTTGATCTGCTGAGCAATTGTAAACCTTTTCTGATTTTATTTCGATGTTGAGTATCTGCAATATTTTACTTTTGGGCTACGATCGCGCATGAATGATATTTGGCTGCAGTACCGGTGACTGCCAGCTGGTGGCAATCCTACACCACGAATGTCATCGCGTTTAGAAATTACAGTGACGTCTGTGACCTGCACCTTCGTCCTTGAGGATTTCCTGCACTCTGTCTGTGATGTCTTTAACCCTGGCACCAGGAAGGCAACACACCATCCTTAAGTCCTGCCTGCTGCCACAAAAACCCCGGTCAGTTCCTCTCACTATGGAGCCCCTATTACCACGGCTCTGTGCGATGTCTGACTCTTCCGCTCTGCCTCTACGCCAACTTTTGATTGACAGATCTTTTCCCTCTGGTGGGTGAGTCCAGAGCTAGAGGGCATACGTTCAGGGTGAGAAGTGAAAGATCTGAAAGGGAACTAAGGGACAACTTTTTCACGTAGAGTGTGGTACGTGTATGGAATGAGCTGCCAGAGGAAGTGGTGGAGGCTGGTACAATTACAGCATTGAAAAGGGACCTGGATGGGTATATGAATAGGAAGGGTTTGGAGGGATATGGGCCAAGTGCTGGCTAATGGGCCTAGATTAGGTTAGGATATCTGGTCGACATGGATGGGTTTGACTGAAGGGTCTGTTTCCATGCTGTATATCTCTATGACTCTATGACCAGAGCTTTATAGAGCCTCAGAAGTACATCTCTGCTTTTATATTCAAGTCCTAGTTGATTAATGAGGGAAGGGACGTAGATGTCATGTACATGGACTTTGGTAAGGCATTTGATAGGGTTCCCTCTGGTAAGCTGATGGAGAAGGTGAAGTCGCACGGGGTCCAGGCTGTTCTAGCTAGATGGATAGAGAACAGGTTGGGCAACAGCAGACAGAGAGTATTAGTGGAGGGGAGCTTCTCAAAATGGAGACCTGTGACCAATGGTGTTCCACAGGGATCCGTGCTGCGATCACTGTTACTTGTGATGTACATAAATCATTTGCAGGAATGTGTGGGTTGCTTCATGAGCAAGTTTGCAGATAAAACTAAGATTGGTGGAGTAGCAGATAGTGAAGGGGTCTGTCAGAGAATACCGCAGAATACAGACAGATTGGTGTGTTGGGCAGAGAAATGCCAGATGGTGTTCACTCCGGACAAATGTGAGGTGATGGATCTTGGAAGATCAAATTCCAGAGTGAACTATAGAGTAAATGGAAAAGTCCTGGGGAAAATTGATGTACAGAGAGATCTTAGTGTTCAGGACCATTGTTCCTTGAAGGTGAAACTTTATTGCTGGAACAGCACAGCAGGTCAGGCAGCATCCAGGGAACAGGAGATTCGATGTTTCGGGCACAGGCCCTTCTTCAGGAAGAAGGATGCTGCCTGACCTGCTGTGCTGTTCCAGCAATAAAGTTTCAGCTTTGATCTCCAGCGTCTGCAGACCTCACTTTTTCCTTGAAGGTGGCAACGTACATCAGTAGAGTGGTCAAAAAGGCATACGGTATGCTTTCCTTCATCAGACGGGGTATTGAGTACAAGAGTTGGCATGTCATGTTACAGTTGTTTCAGACTTTGGTCCGGCCACATTAGGAGTTCTACATTCTGGTCCCAACATTCCCGAAAGAATGTGGACCATGGCTCACTATGAAGAGAGGTTAAGTAGATTAGGATTATTTTCATTGAAAAGACGGAGGTGGAGGAGGACCCTGATTCAGGCCTAAAAAATCATGAGAAGTATACACAGGATGGACAGCAAGAAGCTTTTTCTGGATCAGTGGTGCTGGAAGAGCACAGCAGTTCAGGCAGCATCCAACGAGCAGCAAAATCGACGTTTCGGGCAAAAGCCCTTCATCAGGAATAAAGGCAGTGAGCCTGAAGCGTGCAGGCAGTACACATCTGCTGTGGCGAACCCACAGCACTCGAACAGCACCTTCTTGACGAACACCATCCGATCGACTGGTGTACGCTCTTCCACCTTCTTGACAGACACCCGGACGGTGTTTCGAACCCCCAGGTCCAGGGTGCGGGCAGCTGTTGAGGCCATAGCTCTGAGGTTGGCTAGTCCCTGAATTGGCGTTCGGCTGAAGCCAGCATGAAGATCCACCAATAGCAGGTCAGCACCACCAAACGATCCTCCAACGTCCAATCATGATCCAGCGATGAGCTCCACGAGCTCTGATGACTCGTGACACGACCCCTGTCCTGATAAGAACAGACACTTGATCTTAGCCAAAAGACCGAGAAGCGAGGGGTCACATGTTCAAAGTGAGAGGGGCAAAGTTTAGGGGGGATATGTGGAGAGTTCATCAGGCAGAAGGTTGTGGGTGCCTGGAACACATTGTTAGTGGAGGTGGTAGGGGCTAGAACAACAACGTCATTGAAGATGTATCCAGGCAGATACATGAATGGGGAGGGAACAAAACGACACAGAGCTTTTGAAAATAGGTGGCAGGTTTAGACAGAGAAGCTGAATCGGCGGAGGCTTAGAGAGCTGAAGGGCCTGTTCATGTAAATTTCTTTGTTATTTGTTCATCTCAAAGTAAATGCCAACATTACATTTGCCTTCAAAACTACTGACTCAACCTACAAATTTGACCTTGAGGGAATGGTGGACTAGAACTCCCAAGTCTCTTTGCACTTCAGGTTTTCAAATGTTCTCCCCATTTAGAAATAGTCTATGCTTCAATTCTTCTTTGGGAGCAGGAAGAACAGCCTGAACTTCAGTTTGACCCGCTATGATCGGGGTGGTATAAACCTCTTTATCATATTCCATAAATGCAATCTTGTGGGTGGCACAGTGGCGCTGTAGTTAGCACTGCTGCCTCACAGTGCCAGAGACCCCGGCTCAGTTCCCACCTCGGGTAACTGTCTGTGTGGAGTTTGCACATTCTCCCCGTGTCTGCGTGGGTTTCCTCCGGGTGCTCCGGTTTCCTCCCACAGTCCAAAGATGTGCAGGTTAGGTGAATTGGCCATGCTAGATTGCCCACAGTATTAGGTGAAGGGGTCAATGTAGGGGAATGGATATGGGTGGGTTGCTCTTCAGAGGATCGGTGTGGACTTGTTGGGCCGAAGGGCCTGTGTTCATACTGTAAATAATTTAATCTAAGTGATGCCTTTTGTTTGTTGATGAGAGTAAAACTCCAATATGTAATAGTTTCTTTGATCTGCTATTGTACCCTGCATTTGTGAGAAAACACATCTATGTAAAGACATTTCTATGAATAAAGTATAAATTTTAAAATTAAAAGAAATCTTGTGCTCTCAAAGCAGATTGTGAACCTCCCACAACCCCGAGGGCTGTCTCATAACACAGCAATACCAAAGCCCCACAAAGAACAGGTCAGACGGAGAGACACCACCAAGGACATCGCTCCCAGAACAGGAACAATGGAAGCCCCTTACTGTTTCAGAAGAGACATTCTCACCAACCTGCAAAGAGCTGGAATCTCCTGATCCCGTTGATACTGTCAGGATGTTGTATCGTATCGAGATTCAGGACATTCGTTCGATAACTGTTTTTCAATTATCATCATTGTAACGAGATTACTCCATTTCCAGATACATTGTATCTTTCCCCATTTTCATTAATCTTTTTGTACAAGATTCCTATAAAACCTGGCTTCAACCTCAGCTGGAGGAAGAGAACCCTTGATCTCCCTGTACAGACTGTCAGTTCTGTGTCAGACTAGTCAGTTTCTCTTCCAACCATATCGCTTGTAATAAACAGCTTGTCAATTTCACCCGATCTGGTTTGTGTGCTCTCTGCCTTATTGGGCTAATTTCTCCCACAGGGTCGGTATGGCCTTGTTGGGGCCGAAAGGCCTGTTTCCACACTCTAGGGAATCTAATCTCATCAGATATCTATCTTGTGTTTCAACGATCATCAGCACATCTCATTGGTAAACCACGTTCCGTTATGAGTGTAAGTAAGCAAGTGCCGTAAATCAAAGACATGTGGAAACGATGTTTACATTGGAATCACAGGCGACTGTTTTTCAGAGCAACAAAGGGTGTTGAAAACGTGGAATGTGCAGCCAGAGAAGATGGTGCTCTCAGTTTAAACTCACATCCAAACAATGTTGAGAAATATTTACTGGTACCTGGCACCTTTAATCTTAATCGCTTGGACTAAATAGCTTGTCGATTTCACCCGATCTGGTTGTGTGCTATCTGCTTTATTGGGCTAATTTCTCTGACAGTTTGTCGATATGAGTCGACGGCTCCTTTTTCTCTGAACAGGGTAAGCGAACCTGACATTTTAAATACAGCCCAATTCGAACCTGGCGGCCAGTCAGACCAGAGAAAGGCTGGATTGGGAGATGCCAGTGTTGGACTGGGGTGAACAAAGTTAAAAACCACACAACACCAGGTTTGCGAGGTTTGTGAAGGTTTGTAGCTCAGGTTGAGGTTTAGGGTGTAGGTTTGTTCGCTGAGCTGTAGGTTTGATATCCAGACGTTTCATTAACTGGCGAGGTAACATCATCAGTGGCGACCTCCAAGTGAAGCGAAGCTGTTGTCTCCTGCTTTCTATTTATATCTTTCTCCTGGATGGGGTTCCTGGGGGTTGTGGTGATGTCATTTCCTGTTCATTTTCTGAGGGGTTGATAGATGGCATCTAGATCTATGTGTTTATTTATGGCGTTGTGGTTGGAGTGCCAGGCCTCTAGGAATTCTCTGGCATGTCTTTGCTTAGGCTGCCCCAGGATAGATGTGTTGTCCCAGTCAAAATGGTGTTTTTTTTCATCCGTGTGTAGGGCTACGAGGGAGAGAGGGTCGTGTCTTTTTGTGGCTAGCTGGTGTTCGTGTATCCTGGTGGCTAACTTTCTTCCTGTTTGTCCTATGTAGTGTTTGTGGCAGTCCTTGCATGGAATTTTGTAGATGACATTCGTTTTGTCCTTGGGTTGTATGGGTCTTTTAAAATTCTGATTTCTGTATGTAAATTTTTACGTATGTATGGCATGACCAACTGTACAAACCATCAAATTATTTTATGAATAAAGTATATTTTTGAAATTTTAAAAAATCCTTTCTGACATAAATCTCTCAATAGAATTTTACACTTCATCAATTGGCATTTCAAAGTAGTGATTGTGGGGTGTTGGTTAAACTGAAGACAGCATCTAAAGGGACAGGATTTGTCTGGGAACTGGGGTGAGATGGCGATGGTGCTCAGCTTGAGAGAAGTATTACATTGGTTTGTGTCACTGGAAAGCAAGTGACAGAGTGAGAAGGGGCTGAGTGGGAACTGCCCAGATTGCCACATTCAGATCAAACAATGTTGAGAGAAAGGGCTTTGAGGTTTGTATCTTGACCAAACTTTGCTCCACCCCAGCTGGGACTTGAACCCACTATCCTAGTTTTAGGAGGCCAGTGACTTATCCATTGGGACACTGGGGCTGTCCAAAATTTGTGGGGGTGTGGTGATTGTAACTTGACCTTTTACCTCTAGGTAATTACTGCCAAATTTGATGCTTTTTTGTGGGCCGGCCCTTTCTTTTCAAACACAATCTGATGAAGAGTCATCTAGACTTGAAACATTTGCTCGCTGTCTCTCCATAGATGCTGCCTGACCTGCTGTGATCTCCTAATTTTATCAACTTGAGGAACGAAAAGACAGATTGAAGTTTGCTTTTTTGTGTGTCAGTAATTAATATTGCAAAGTATCGATTACATGTGAGGAATAATCATCTTTCTAGATGTTTCCTTGGTTGTCCTGACTGTCAGTTTCAGTTATTTCTCCAACCATGATTCCTGGCCACCTCCTTGGTCTTGCTGTCTCACCCGACCTTAGTCCTCTCATCCTCATCCTTCCATCACAAAGAAGGCCAGCTCTGATCACTTACCCTAATCTACATCCCACATTCACATTCCAGGTCTGCGGCCTTCTGTATTCCTCCTTGGGAAAAAGAACTATTCCCCAATTCACTGATAACCACACACTCAAAACAAAAAACGTTATCCAGGCCTTTGACCCTCCATTCACCACAACATTTCTGCAGTGACTGATTTACTCAACCCCACCATCACCTCCACTTGTGATCCCCAACAGACCCGGTCCCCTCTCGAGCTGCTCAAGCCTATTCAATGTCCTCCAATGAGAAGGAAAAAATACAGTACGGTTTATTATACAAAACCTTCATTTCTTCTGGTTAAAATCTACATCATTCTATGCTTCTGTCTCAGTTACACACCACCTCATTAAAACCAAAATAAGACAAAAGATGTTTTATCAAGCCAAGTTACTCGTATCGATGGCATTGCAGTTAATGTTGTTTGTATACATTTCAGCAAGGCCTTCGACACGGTCCCGTGTTGGAAACTGATAAAGTTGGTAAAAGCTCATAGGATCCAGAATTACTTGACAAGCTGGATCCAAAATTGGCTTCATGGCAGGCGGCAGAGGGTGGTTGTGGAAGGCTATTTGTGTGACTGTTCAGTGGCATACGACAGGGATCACTATGGGTCTGTTATTGTTTGTGTTTATTTATAAATAACAAAAATAAGAAGGTGGGGGGATGATAAGTAAGGTTTTGGATGACAGGTAGATTGGCTAGGTGGTTCATGGTGAGGAGGATATTGTTGATCTATACTTCCAGGCAGATCTGTGACAAATGGAATTTGACCCTGATAAGTGTGAGGTAATACACTTTGGAGAAGTAAGGAGACAAGGGAGTACTCAATGAATGGCAGAACATTAAGAAGCTCAGAAGAACAGAGGGGTAGTGGGTGCTTGCCTACAGATTCCAGAAGGTGGTTAAACAGGTTAATAGGTAGTTAAGAAAGTACACAGGACACTTACCTTTATCAGTTGAGAGTGTGGTGCTGGAAAAGCACAGCAGGCCAGGCAGCATCTAAGGAGCAGGAAAATCAATGTTTCGGGCAAAAGCCCTTCATCAGGAATGAAGCTGTGAGCCTACGGGGTGGAGAGATAAATGGGAGGGAGGTGGGGCTGGGGCATAGGTAGCTGAGAATGCAATAGGTAGATGGAGGTTGGGGTAAAGGTAACAGGTGGGAAGGAAGATGGACAGGTAGGACAGGTTCATGAGGGCGGTGCTGAGCTGGAAAGTTGGAACTGGGATAAGGTTGGGGAGTGGGGGGGAAATGAGGAAACTGGTGAAATCCACATTGGAGTGTCTCGAGGCAGAAGATGAGGTGTTTTTATTCCAGACATCGGGTGGTAAAGGAATGGCAATGGAGGAGGCCCTGCATGTCCTCGGCGGAGTGGGAGTTGAAGTGCTTGGCCATAGGCTGATGGGGTTGGTTGGTGCGGGTGTCCCGGAGAAGTTCCCTGAAGCGCTCTGCAATGGGCATCCTGTCTCCCCAATTTAGAGGAGACCCACTTCAACCTCTCATCCTCAACACGCAGCCCTCCACTCCCTCTGCTCCGATCCCATCCTCACCATCAAACCAGCGGACAAGGAGGGTGCAGTGGTAGTTTGGCGCACTGACTTATACACCGCTGAGTCCATGAAAAGATTAGCCATGATCTTATTGAATGGTGGAGCAGGCTCGAAGGGCCGGAAGGCCTACTCCTGCTCCTCGTTCTCATGTTCTTATGTTCCCAGATCATTAGCCTGTCCCTCTGGATTATGAGGCTATCAGACCACAGATAGAGGTGTTTGGACAGATGAGCCAAACATTTGGTCAAAGAGACAGGATTGTCTTAAAGGAGGAAAGCTGAATGAGATGATGAAAAGTGCCGGCCGGGAATTGGGCCCAGGCAGCTGAAGGTATTTTCACTATTTTCATCCCCAAGAAGAACAAACATTCTAAGGAGAGCACAAGCCAACCGTGGTTGATAAGGGAAGTCAGGAATAGCATAAAAGCAAAAGTAAAATCATACAATGTGGTGAGGGTGTGTGGGACGCCAGAGATTTGGGAACACTTTAAAAATCAATCGAGGATAATTCAAAAGAAATAAGGGGTGAGAAGATGAAATATGAGTGCAAGCAAGCTCATATATAAAAAGGAGACCTTGTAGAGGTTTATAAAATCATGAGGGGCATGGATAGGGTAAATAAGCAAGGTCTTTTCCCTGGGGTCAGGGAGTCCAGAACTAGAAGGCATAGGTCTGTTTCCTTTCTGTACATCTCTATGACTCTATGGATGCCAGTTAACCCAACATTCCTGAATTCAGGTGGCAACTTGATAAGTTTGAATTTAAAAATGAAATTGTCATGGGCAGTAGATACAGGGGTCTACCAGCCATGTTTCCCTTCAAGCGACTCACCATCCTGACTTGGAAATATATCACTGTTCCTTCACTGTTACTGGATCAAAATCCTGGGAAATCCCTCTCTGATGGACTGCAGTGGTTCAAGAAAGCAGCTCAGTACCACCTTCTGGAGGGGCAACTAGGGACGGGCAATAAATGCTGGCTCAGCCAACGATGCCCCTGTCTCATGAATGGATACACAAAAAAGCTGCAACAAATATCTAATTCAAATTGTTTAAAGTTAAACTTGTGTAAAGCACAGACATTTTATTTGTATCTCCTGCCTCCTCTTAAGATGCAATGAACATGTTGTTAACAAATACATTCACGTCCTCATAATAAATCCAGGTGATTTCATCACTCACAGTCATTCAAGAAATAAAAACAGAGAATACTAGAAATACAGGGAGAATGTGTTTGGCCATGAGTAACAGATTATAGTTGGATACAATTCTTCTGCTGCTGGTGACCCACACCACCTCACGGATTCCAAGCTCTGAGTTGTTTGATCTTTTGGAAATCTATCCCATGCAGCATGGTGGCTGTGCTATCCAACACAAAACAGGGTATTTCTTGAAGACAAGATTTTCTCTCCAAAAGAGCTGTGTTCTGGGCACTTCTTCAGAAACTACCGTGGTCAGGTGTATTTCTAACAGGTAGATCAGTGGCGGTGAGGTTAACAATGATTTTGCTCTTGTTGGTTCCTTCACCAACTGTGACAGACCCAGTCAGGATTTGGAGATTCAGTGGGTAATGGTGCTACCAGCCAGCTCTTGGTGATGGGCCATGAAGTCCCAAACCCAGAATACCTGCACTGGCTTTTCCACCCTCAGTTGTTTCTTTGCCCATATTGAACCATTTCATGTGAAACATCATGGGAACCCAATGCAATGGTTAGATCCCCAGGGCAACTCATTCCTGACTGTGTACCACTGCACTGCCATCTCTGATGGTCTGTCTTTTTGAATGGTGAGCAGTTTTGTGCCCCTATTCTGAAGAAGCATGTACTGGTTTTGGGGAGGTTACACAGGAGGTTAACAAGAATGGTCTTGGGAATGAAGAACTCACCATTTGAGGAACAGTTTGTGTCTCTGGGTCTGTACTTGATGAAGTATAACAGAAGAACTATGAAGTGCTTCAAGAGGTTAGTCATAGCACACACCAATACCAGCCTCCCAGGTTAGATCCAGGATAGTTCATCTACCCTTACAACAGATCCACAACAGGTCCACAACAGACACCATCTCACTGGCCTACTCTCATTCCCTGGAACACCTGGGAAACAAAGATGTCAATGTCAGACTCCTACTTATTGGTCAGAGCTCTGCCTTCGACATCATAATTCCAACCAAACTCATCACCAAAGTCTGAGGCCTAGCACTCTGCTTCCCCCTCTGGATCCACTCTGTGACTGGATCTAAGAGCTAAGAGAAGCAAGGAGGGGACATGAAAGGTCCTTAGTTGGTAGGATTAGGGAAAACCCTAAGGCTTTCTATAGGTATGTCAGGAATAAAAGAATGACTTGGGTAGGAATACGTCCAGTCAAGGATAGTAGTGGGAAGTTGCGTGTGGAGGCTGAAGAGATTGGGGAGACACTGAATGAATACTTTTCGTCAGTATTCAATCAGGAACAGGACATTGTTGTCAATGTGAGTACCGAGTCACAATTAAGTAGAATGGATGGCTTTGAGGTATGTAGAGAAGAGGTGTTGGAAATCCTGGAAAGGGTGAAAATAGATAAGTCCCCTGGGCCTGATGGCATTTATCCTAGGATTCTCTGGGAAGCAAGGGAGGAGATTGCAGAGCCATTGGCTTTGATTTTTATGTCCTCGTTGTCTACAGGAGTAGTGCCAGAAGATTGGAGGCGAGCAAATGTGGTTCCCTTGTTCAAGAAGGGGAGTACGGATAACCCTAGTAACTATAGGCCGGTGAGTCTCACTTCTGTTGTGGGCAAAATCTTAGAGAGAATTGTAAGGGATAGGATTTATGAACATCTGGATAGGAATAATGTGATCAAGGATAGTCAGCATGGTTTTGTGAAGGGCAGGTCGTGCCTCACAAACCTTATTGAATTCTTTGAGAAGGTGACTAAGGAGGTGGACGAGGGGAAAGCAGTAGATGTAGTGTATATGGATTTTAGTAAGGCGTTTGATAAGGTTCCCCATGGTAGACTACTGCAAAAAATATGGAGGTATGGCTTTGAGGGTGAGTTGGAGGTTTGGATTAGGAGTTGGCTGGCTGGAAGAAGACAGAGGGTAGTAGTTGATGGCAAAGATTCATCTTGGAGTGCCGTCACTAGCGGTGTTCCGCAAGGATCTGTTTTGGGACCATTGCTGTTTGTCATTTTTATAAATGACCTGGAGGAGGGGTTAGAAGGTTGGGTGAGCAAGTTTGCGGATGATACGAAAGTCGGAGGAGTTGTAGACAGTGAGGAAGGATGTGGCAGGTTACAGCAGGATATTGATAAGCTGCAGAATTGGGCAGAAAGGTGGCAAATGGAGTTCAATGTAGCTAAGTGTGAGGTGATTCACTTTGGTAAGAGTAATAAAAAGATGGGGTACTGGGCTAACGGTCGGATACTTGGTAGTGTGGATGAGCAGAGGGATCTTGGTGTCCATGTACACAAATCTTTGAAAGTTGCCACCCAGGTAAATAGTGCAGTGAAGAAGGCATATGGCGTACTGGCTTTTATTGGTAGAGGAATTGAGTTCCAGAGTACTGAGGTCATGATGCAGTTGTATAAGACTCTGGTGCGGCCGCATCTGGAGTATTGTGTGCAGTTTTGGTCGCCATACTATAGGAAGGATGTGGAGGCACTGGAACGGGTGCAGAGGAGGTTTACCAGGATGTTGCCTGGTATGGTAGGAAGATCGTATGAGGAAAGGCTGAGGCACTTGGGGCTGTTTTCATTGGAGAAAAGAAGGTTTGGGGTGACTTGATAGAGGTGTACAAGATGATTAGGGGTTTAGATAAGGTCGACAGTGAGAATCTTTTTCCACGTATGGAGTCAGCTATTACAAGGGGGCATAGCTTTAAATTAAGGGGGGGTAGGTATAGGACAGATGTTAGGGGTAGGTTCTTTACTCAGCGAGTCGTGAGTTCATAGAATGCCCTGCCAGTAGCAGTGGTGGACTCTCCCTCATTATGGGCATTTAAGCGGGCATTGGATAGGCATATGGAGGATAGTGGGCTAGTGTAGGTTAGGTAGGCTTGGATCGGCGCAACATCGAGGGCCGAAGGGCCTGTACTGCGCTGTATTCTTCTATGTTCTATGTTCTATGGATCCTCAACTTCCTGACCCACAGACTGCAGTAGGGATAGGCTCTAACACCTCCTCCACTATAATCCCATAATCCTCAACACTGGTGCCCTGCTAGGCTGCTCACTCAGCCCTTGCTGTACGCCTTATACACTCACGGCTGTGTGCCCAAATTTCACTCCACCTCCATTTACAAACTTGCTGATGGCACCATTATAGCGGGTGAGATCTCAAACAACGAAAAGACAGAGTGTTGGAAAGAGATGGAGTGCTTAATGGGATAGTCTCGAGACAACAATCTCTCCATCAATGTCCGCAAAACGAAGGAGTTGGTGATAGGCTTCAGGAAGTGGAGTGGAGGACATGCCCCTGTCTGGATCAATGATGCTGAGGTGGGGATGGTGGAGAGCATCCAGTTCCTCAGAGTAACAATCACCACCAATCTGTCCTGGTCCATCCATGTTGATGCGGCAGTCAGGAAATCACCGCAATGTTACTATTTCCTTAGAAGACTGAGGAAAATCAGCATGTCTAAATGACTCTTACCAATTTTACAGATGTACCATAGAAAGCATACTAGCTGGATGTATCACAGTACGGTAGAGTAACTGCACTGCCCGAGACCACAAGAAACTACAGAGAATCATGTACACAGCCCAGTCCATCACACACACCTACCTTCCATCCATTGACTCCACCTACACTTCCCGCTGTCTTGGGAAAGCAGCCAATATAATCAAAGACTCTTCCCAACCCGAATGTACTCTCTTCCAGCCTCTTCCATCAGGCAGAAGACATAAAACCTTGTAAACACAAACCAACAGATTCAAGAACAGCTTCTTCACTGATGTTATCATACTTCCGAATGGACATCTCAAGTGTTTAAGTTTATTTCTCTCTGCACCTCCAAAACTGTTCAATTACCCTGATCATAGAATTCCCTACAGTGTGGAGACAGGCTGTTTGTCCCGACAAGTCTACACCGAGCTTCTGAAGAGTAACCCACCCAGACCCAATTCCCTATCCTGTTACTCAACATTTACTCCTAACTAGTGCACATGGTCAACACATCCCGGAATGCTATGGGCCATTTAGCAAGGCCAGTTCACCAGGCCTGTACATCTTCGGACTGTGGGAGGAAACCGGAGCACCAGGAGGAAACCTATGAAGACACGGGAGAATGTGCAAACTCCACACAGACAGATGCCCGAGGCTAGAATCAAACATGGGTCCCTGGCACTGTGAGGCAGCAGTGCTAACCCCTGAGCCACCGTGCCACCTGTAATATTGTACAGTATGGTCGGCCTGACTAGCAAAGAAAACAACACTTTTCACTTTATCTCAGGACATGTGATAATAATAAATCAAATCAAATCAAAAAGAAAAGAAGGGGATCTCAGAATACTGACAGTCCTGGACAGATTGGACATGGAGAAGATGTTTCCACCAGTCGGAGAGACTAGGCCGCAAAAGCATAACCTCAGAGGGAAAGAGACCACCCTTTAGAACTGAAATGAGGAGGAATCTCTTCAGATCGAGTGTGGATACTCTGTGGAACACATTGCACAACAGGGTCCACAGCAGTGGAGGACAAGTCATTGAGTGTGTTTTAGACAGAGATAGGTAGGTTCATAATTAGTCAAAGGTTAGCGGGTGAAGGCAGTCGCACGGGGCTGATAGACAGAACAGTCATGATCGAATGATGGAGCAAACTCGATGGGCTGAGTGGCCTAATTCTGCTCCTATCTTACAGTCCTACGGTCTCTAACATACTTGAATTGTTCAGTTTGCCTTTTCCACTGAGCCTGATCACTTTGAGAAGTGGACTTTCTGTTCCATTCCTGAACCTGTTTACATTTTGTTCATCACATCACCCACAAATCATCATTGTCTGTCATCTCAACTTCCCCAACTTGTAACAACGTGCTCCACAAGAACAGTCACAGGACTGAGCATGACTGACATTACTTGGAGCTGATACTGTAAAACAAACCAGGTCTGCCATGTGTTTACATTGAAGGATGCAGGAAGCAGCAAGGAGCAAGTTACTTGTGGAAAACTCTCAGGGTGGGGGAGTGGTCCTCCTGCACAATCACAGTTTTACATCTGTTTTTAAACCTAAAAAGAAATTGTTATGAGAAAATTCGAGTTTATAATTATACTTCAATAGTTTGTGGGCTCATTTTGGGGGGAAAACAAGCATTTTAACATTAAAATACTACAAAACCCCAATGAACAAAAATATCTAACTCAAAATCTATAAACTCAAACTTTTGCAGCGCACAGAGATTTCATTTGAATCTCCTGCCTCCTCTAAAGCTGCAACGAACATGTTGTTAACAAATACATTCAGCAAGGAGCAAGTTACTTGTGGAAAACTCTCAGGGAGGGGGAGTGGTCTCCTGCACAATCGCAGTTTTACATCTGTTTTTAAATCAACAAATAAATCATTGCAAGAAAATTCCAGTTTATTGTCATACTTAGATACTTTGTAGGTTCAGCTTGGGGTAAAATGTGCATTTGAACATTAAAACACTACAAAACTTCAATAAACAAAAACATCTAAACCAACATGAAAAACTAAAACTTTTGCAAAGGACAGACATTTCATTTGAATCTCCTGCCTCCTCTTAAGCTGCAATGAACATGTTGTTAACAAATACATTCACATCCTCATAACAAATCCAGGTGATTTCATCACACACAATCATTCAAGAAATCAAACCAGAAAATTCTGGAAATATGAGGGGATTGTGTTTGGCCATGAGGTCACAGATTGGAGCTGGATATAATTCTGCTGCTGCTGATGGCCCACAGCACCTCAGGGATTCCCTGTTCTGAGTTCTTTGATCTTTTGGAAAGCGATCCCATTCAGCACGGTGATAGTGCTGCACAGCACAACAGGGGGAATTGTCAATGTGATGACTGGATTTTCTCTCCAAAACAGCTGTGTTCTGGTCCCTTCTTCTGATAATACCATGGTCAGGTATATTTCTGACGGCTGGGTCAGTGGCGATGAGGTTCACTATCTGTTTTGCTCTTGCTGGTTCTTTCACCATCTGTCACTGACCAAGTCAAACTGTTCGATCCTTTAGGACTGAGCCAGTTCAATGGATAATGGTGCTCACCAGCCATCTCTTGGTGATGGACATTGAAGCCCAGAGCTAGAATACCTTCTGTACATTTTCCACCCTCAGTGATTGTTCCAGTTACTCTTTGGCCAGATTGAACCTGTGCCTATGTGACATCATGGGGTCCCAATTCAATGCCAAAATCCCCAGGGCAACTCATTCCTGCCTCTATACCACTGCACTTTAACCTCTGGTGATGTGTCCTGTTGAATGAGGAGGTTGCTGTCTTGGACAGAGGATTAACAGGCTATTGGTTGATGACTCCATGGAATAGCTCTCCCAATTCTGGCTCAAGCCCCGAGTTATTAGTAAGGAATGTTTTGCTTGTTGACAGGACTGTGTGTGCCAGCGTCATTTCCAGTAGCTGGATTAATGCCAGTGGTCCATCTGATTTAATTCTTTGTTGGTCTTTTCTGCAGTGGGAGGGTTGAGAGATGTCTGACACATTAGCCAGAATAAGATGTGCCGCTCAGGTGCATTGGCCTTGCTAAATTGCCTGTGGTGTTAGGTGCATTAGTCAGGGGTAAACATAGGGTAGGGGAATGGGTCTGGGTGGGTTACTCTTCGGAGGGTCGGTGTTAACTTGTTGGGCTGAAAGGCCTATTTCCATGCTGTCGGGAATCTGTAATCTAATCTGATCTAATCTGATCCTAGGCCTGGGCTCACGGATTACACTTTCAGTGGCAGCAACACTACCTTCCCCTTTGATAACTGGTTACTTTTCAAACTGCTGGGAGGTAGACATTGGTGTTTATTAATGATCAATGCTCAAATGTGTGTGGTTTTGATTTGTATAATTGGTTTTAGATCATGGAATGGGAATGTGGCGGGAGTGGTTCTTATAGAGCAGTGAGCCTGAAGTCGGTGGTGGGCAAGTTGTTGGAGGGAATCCTGAGGGACAGGGTGTACATGTGTTTGGAAAGGCAAGGGCTGATTAGGGATAGTCAACATGGCTTTGTGTGTGGGAAATCATGTCTCACAAACTTGATTGAGTTTTTTGAAGAAGTGTTAAAGAGGTTTGATGAGGGCAGAGTGGTAGACATGATCCATATGGACTTCCGTAAGGCGTTCGACAAGGTTCCCCATGGGAGACTGATGAGCAAGGTTAGATCTCACGGAATACAGGGAGAACGAGCCAGTTCGATACAGAACTGGCGCAAAGGCAGAAGACACAAGCTGCTGGTGGAGGGTTGTTTTTGAGCCTGGAGGCCTGTGGCCAGTGGAGTGCCACAAGGATCGGTGCTGGGTCCACTACTTTTCAACATTTATATAAATGATTTGGATGTGAGCATAAGAGGTACAGTTGGTAAGTTTGCAGATGTCACCAAAATTAAAGGTGTAGTGGACAGTGACGAATGTTACCTCAGAGTACAACGGGAACTTGATCAGATGGGCCAATGGACTGAGAAGTGGCAGGTGGAGTTCAATTCAGATAAATGTGAGGTGCTGCACTTTGGGAAAGCAGATCTTCTCAGGATTTATACACTTCATGGTAAGGTCCTAGGGAGTGTTGCTGAACAAAGAGACCTTGGAGTGCAGGTTCATAACTCCTTGAAAGTGGAGTCACAGGTAGATAGGATAGTGAAGAAGGCGTGTGGTATGCTTTTCCTTTATTGGTCAGAGTATTGAGTACAGGAGTTGGGAGGTCATGTTGCGGCTGTACAGGACATTGTTTAGGCCACTGTTGGAATATTGTATGCAATTCTGGTCTCCTTCCTATCGGAAAGACGCTGTGAAACTTGAAAGGGTTCAGAAAAGATTTACAAGGACGTTGCTAGGGTTGGAGGGTTTGAGCTATAGGGAGAGGCTGAACAGACTGGGGCTGTTTTCCCTGGAGTGTCGGAGGTTGAGGAGTGAAGCTAATAAAATTCGAACAGGACTGGACAGGATAAATACAGGAAGGATGATGATCAAGAATGCAGCACCTGAGTCACAGTCAGAGAACAGATAAGGTTACCAGGATGCTGCCTGGTGTGGGGGATTGTAGATTGTGAATGGCACAGATGGAATGGAAAATATGAGCTTTTTTCCATGATGGAGGGGTCCTTTACAAGAAGCACTATTTCCAGGTGTGGGGGCTGGGGGTGGGGGCTGTTTCAACGAGATGCCCAAGTCACATTTTTCACACAAAGGACAGTGATTGTCTGGAATATGCTGACAGGGCAGGGGGGTGAGGTGGGTGGGGTGGGTGTGGGGGGGGGGGGTGGTGAGGTGGAAGCAGACACAACAGCAGCATTCGAGAAGCACCTGGACGAATACATGAATAGGAAGTGAATAGAGGGATATGGATCCTGTAAGTGAAGACAGTTTTAGAATGGAAGGGCAAAATGTGTCAGCACAGGCTCGGAGGGCCGAAGGGCCTGTTCCTGTGCTGTATTGTTCCTTTGGTCTGAAATGAAGAGAAATTTCATCATTAAGAGGATGCTAACCCTGGGGAGTTCTCTGCCTCAGGAAGTGGTTGAGGATAAAGCACTTGGAAGTTACTCTCCATTTCAATAAAAAGTTGCTTTTCTCTTCCTCTGTCCAAAATGGATAACCTCACACGTATTCATGTTTCATCTATCAAATTCTGCCCCATTCACCTCATCTACCCAGATCCATTTTTATATTTCTGATTTGTTCATTGCAATATATTTCCCCAACTATGTGAGCATCATCTGCAAACTAGTCCATAATTCCTTCTGTTCCTGTTTCCAAGTCATTCATAAATATTGGAGATATCTGGGGTCTGCGACACACTCAGTTACAGCTTGCCAACCAGAAAAATACCCATTCAGCCCAACTCCCAGTTTTCTGTTTGTCAGCCAATCCTCCACCCAAGCTCGTAAATCCCAACCAACACCACGTGATATCACCTTGTGAAGTGAAAGAGCTAAAGGCTTCTCTCTGTCAAACTCAAAGTCAGTGCCCAGTGGAAAAGCAACGTTGACAAAACAACCATTCACCAAGGACTCCAGGATATCTACAAACCTTTCTACAGTCAGAGTACAGAGAAGGTTTACCAGGATGTTGCCTGGTGTGGGGGATTGTAGATTGTGAATGGCACAGATGGAATGGAAAATATGAGCTTTTTTCCACGGTCCTTTACAAGAAGCAAAAACACTTTGATCGTTTATGATAAATGTTAAGTCCTGCTTCCTGACGAAGGAACAGCACTCTGAAAGCTTGTATTTCCAAATAAACCTGTTGGACTATAACAAACAAGACAACAGCAAAACAGACAGAATTTAGGTAATTCTCACACTCAAAGACTTCAGCTTCCAGTCTGGTCACCCTGTCCCTTCTTGTCTGTGTTTATGCTTGATGGTACATTTTTATTATTTTCTCAGGGTTTTGGGAACAAAATTCCTCTTTGTTTTTCACTCAAGGAAACCTTATCATTTGGCTCCATCAGTTTGATGTCATTCATTACATTTGAATTGAAGTGTGTCGTGTGAACCAAAAGAGGAAATGAAGATCTAGGTTTGTGTGAAGATTTGTAGCTCGGATGCCAGTTCCCGTAGTTGTGGTTATGTTCACCAAGCTGGGAAGTTGATTTGCAGACATTTTCTCTCCCGTCCAGGGGACATCTTCAAGGTTTGGGATTCTCCAGTGAGGCGCTGTGGTACTGTCTCTTCTGGAATGTATTTGGTTCCGTTCCTGCTGGTTCCAGTTGCTGGTTCCGGTTGTTCGTTGTGGTGGCCGGTATATTGGGTCACGGTCAGTGTGTTTGTTAATGGAGTCCGTGGATGAGTGCCATGCTTCTAGAGATTCTCTGGCTGTCCTCTGTTTAGCTTGTCCTCTGATTGTTGTCATGTCCCAATCAAACTTGTAATCCTTGTCATGTGTGTGTGTGGCTATCAGGGACAGTTGGTTGTGGTGTTTAGTGGCGAGTTGGTGTTCGTGAATGAGGATTGCCAGTTGTCTCTCTGTTTGCCCTGTACAGTGTTTCACGCAGTCTCTGCATCATTACAAGGTTGCATGCAAAGACTGCATGAAGCATTATATAGGAGAAACAGATGGTTATGTCTGAGCCAGGGTGTCCCTGGAGAGGGAGCATGTGGTGGCCACCAACTCCCTCGAGTTGTTCAGGGAAAGATGTGCACCGCACAGAGTGGAGTGCTTTATTTCCCCCTCCAACTCTATTTAGATTTAATCCCTACCCTTCCCTTCACTTTTTTGATCACTCAGCATTGCTCTTTGAGGCGAAGGGCACTGCTTGTCACTGACCACCCTGGCGTTTTCCTTTCTTCCTGATGGTGGAAATAAAGATTTGTACACCTGTTGTCTGTCACTGTGTCTCACACCCACACACACACAACATGGGGGCTGGGGAAAACATATAAAACCAGGAGATTTAAGGTCTCCTCAGAAACAAAATAAACCCACAACTACAGGAGGAAATTAAATGAAGAAGGATTGAAAAGCGAGCACCTGATATATGAACATAAGAAATAGGAGACTTAATAGGCCATTCAGCCCCTCAGGTCTGCCCTGCCATTCAACAGGATCATGGATAATCTGCCCCAGAGCTCAGCTCCATTTGATGGCAGCTCATCATAGCCATTAACTCCCAGATAGTTCAACATCTATCAACCTCCACTTTAAATCCTGTCAGTGACGGCAGCCCCACAACTCTCAATACTACAGGATGCCTCTTGTTCCAAATGCATTATGTTAAACTAATGTTCACATTATTTCACTTCTTTCTTACTTTCACTTCTAAATCTAGTTTTCTCTTTCCCATTTCCTGTCTCTTCAGTTCTATTTCAGAGCTTCCTATATCCATCTCCTTTGCCTGAACTTTCTCTGTTCTTTCTTTCTCATTTTCTGCTCCACTTTATCTTTTTCTGCCTTCTCTAGTGTCTTCATTCTCTCCTTATGCTCCAGCTGCCTTCACTGGAACTGCATCTGCCCTGATTTCACTGCTTCACTCCCTGGAGAATCCGCTTCTTGCATTTCCTCTAAACCCAGCTGCTTGTGCCTTCTTAGCTCTGCCAGCAAACCCTGCCTGTAGGTTGTCCACCAAATCAAACAACATCGTCTTTGAAATAAATCGCGGAGTAAATGTCGATCAATGATTTTGGAAGAAGTTGACGAAGGCCATCTGTTACAAATAATGTTTTCCATGGACCATCATCGCCACCTGGTGGTTGTTATTGAGATACCACATTTTTATTTCATTTCCCTGCACTGCCTATGCCCGCCACCTGGTGGTAGTATTGCTCCACTTACCATTCCCCTCCAAATCCTCTCGTTCCGATAAAGCTGTAAAGTGAAGAGATGGCCCCTTAACTTTGTTTAAGGAATATTGCAGCCTTGCAGATTCAACATCTCATTTAGAATTTTGAAATCGTACTCTATGTCTCTCTATTTTTTCGGGTAGACCTTTTTTTTTGTCTGATTGCTTCTGCGGTTTCCATTTGAACCTCTTTGTCGATGCATGACAATGAACGTACTATAATAAAGCAAAATACTGCAGATGCTGGTGATTTAAAGTACAAAGTGCTGGAGAAACACAGCAGGTACAGTCGAGTCAGTGAACAGAGAAACAGAATTAACATTTCAGTCCAATGTGTCTCTTGTTCAGAACTCCACGCTCAGTTTCTGTTTCTCTCTGCACTGACCCTACCAGACCCTGCTGCGTATCCCCAGCATTCTCTATTTGTGTTTATTCAAATTCTGTCTCATTTTCCCATTTACAATCATTGTTTTTCACATCCTTTAATCTCTGTCATAGAGGCGTACACTAACTCGAACATGCCGGCCAACGTTCCCAAACTAAACAAGTCCTAGGAGCCTGTGACTGCTCCATAACCCTCTGACCGTTTCCTATTCACCTCCCTGTCCAAATGCCTTTTAAATGTTGTCGTTGTATCACTTTGTCTGGCAGCTCGTTCCATCCACGACCCTCACTCTGTGTGAAAATGTTTCACCTCAGATCCCTCTGTAATCTTTCCCTCTCACCTTAAACCTCTCTCTCGTTGTGAACTCCTCTACCCTGAGGGATAAAAAGCTTTGCTATTCGCCCCTTCCATGTTCCTCATGATTTATAAACCTCGATAAAGTCACCCTTCAGCCTCCAACACCCCAGTGAAAAAACCTGTCCAGCCTCTCCTTGTAACTCAAACCCTCCAGTCTGTGTGATATCCTTGTAGATTGTTTCTGAACCCTCTCCAGTTTAATAATATCCATCCTACAGCAGGGTGACGAGAATCTAACACATTGCTCCAGAAGTGTCC
Organism: Chiloscyllium plagiosum; assembly: GCF_037043375.1. Classification (NCBI taxonomy): domain Eukaryota; kingdom Metazoa; phylum Chordata; class Chondrichthyes; order Orectolobiformes; family Hemiscylliidae; genus Chiloscyllium; species Chiloscyllium plagiosum. The sequence continues at coordinate 8,606,425 of NW_028270173.1, read as the reverse complement.
TCACCAACATCCTGTACAACCTCCTGAAACAGTCATGAAGAACATTTCAATCCGTTGTCATTTGGTGATATTTTCCTCCCAAGACCCTCCATGAAGACACGGTGCCCCCTCAATCCTGGGATTGTAACCCTTCACCTTGGGCAAGCTCAGAGACCTCTCCATTTCAGACTCAGGGGCGTGGGCTCTAGCAGCTTTCTCCCCTCTCTGTGTGTGATTGTGTGTGAGAGAGAGAAATAGCCCAGAGGCAGCTCCACTTCCCAAACCCACTCGACCCTCCATCATGATGCTGCCCCCGCGGGGGGTCGGTTCACACAATCCCCACCCGCCCCCTCCCTCCCTTAAATAAATGGGGAAGAGGAGGATCAGAGCGCAGGAAGATCCCAGTCTCTTTCAATCCGCCCCCGGAGAAGGGGAGGGGCGAGGAGAGAGCGACAATCTGCCTGAACCGGTTTAATGAAGGATGAACGGTGACCGGTGCTGTCCAATTCCTGTCCCTCCCTCTCTCCCCCTGCATTACCCCCTGGTTACCGACCGCCCGCGAGCGCCCCCTCTCGGCCCCGCCCTGCCTGAGAGGAGGGCAGATTGCTTTCCCTAAAGGGCAGCACTGACACTAATGGGAGGGGGGGTGGAGTGAGGCGGGGGGGGGGGGGGGGTGCTGACAGTGCAGATACTAAACTTCTCTGCCACGATGCAGGCTCAGTGTGCCAAAAGCTTCGACCTCAAGAGGACAACAAGAGGGAAAGCTGCGGAAAAAACTCAGGAGCAAGACAAATACTTTCAGATGGTCCTTTCATTGGGAATATCACTCGGATTAGTGGGAGGAGCCTGCACACTGCAGTGGGAATGGTGCGAGACACCAACAGCTGGATTATTCCCACAATCAAATGGGGGAGGCTGCACTGGAACGGATCCTTCCACCACATCACAAATCCTCCCCTTTATGGTTGTTACTTTTCTCACCTTTCCCCGTCTCTGTCAGGCTTCAGATAGAGTTATAGAGTCATAGAGATGTACAGCATGGAAACAGACCCTTCGGTCCAACCCGTCCATGCTGACCAGATATCCCAACCCAATCTAGTCCCACCTGCCAGCACCCGGCCCATATCCCTCCAAACCCTTCCTATTCATATACCCACCCAGATGCCTCTTAAATGTTGCAATTGTACCAGCCTCCACCACTTCCTTTGGCAGCTCATTCCATACACGTACCACTCTCTGTGTGAAAAAGTTGCCCCTTAGGTCTCTTTTATATCTTTCCCCTCTCACCCTAAACCTATGCCCTCTAGTTCTGGATTCCTGATCCCAAGGTCACCCCTCAGCCTCCGATGCTCCAGGGAAACAGCCCCAGCCTGTTCAGCATCTCCCTGAAGCTCAAATCTTCCATTCCTGGCAACATCCTTGTAAATCTTTTATGAAACCTTTCAAAGTTTGCAACATCTTTCCGATAGGAAGGCGACTGGAATTGCATACAATATTTCAACAGTGGCCTAACCAATCTCCTGTACAGCCGAAACGTGACCTCCCAACTCCTGTACTCAATACTCTGACCAATAAAGGAAAGCATACTAAACGCCTTCTTCACTATCCTATCTACCTGCGACTCCATTTTCAAGGAGCTATGAACCTGCACTCCAAGGTCTCCTTGTTCAGAAACACTCCCCAGTACCTTACCATTAAGTGTATAAGCCCTGCTAAGATTTGCTTTCCCAAAATACAGCACCTCGCTTTTATCTGGATTAAACTCCATCTGCCACTTCTCAGCCTGTTGGCCAATCTGGTCAAGATCCTGTTGTCATCTGATTTATTTTTCACTTTTTCACATTTTGGCAATAGGCCACAGATTTGTAACGTTATCTCTGTTCCCAGATGCTACTTGACCTGCTGAGCAATTGTAAACCTTTTCTGATTTTATTTCAATGTCAGGCATCTGCAGTATTTTTGGGTTATGATCGTCCATGATGAATGATATTTGGCTGCAGTACCGGTGATGGCCAGCTGGTGGCAATCCTACACCACTAGTACCGTCGCCGTTTAGAAATTGCAGCGACGTCTGTGACCTGCAGGACCGCTCGCCGCCAGAGGGTGGTACTATTCCCACGTTTATTCTTCAACGGAATCAGTCCGGAAACGGGACTCCTCAGTGAGACTGGGGAAATGGAGATCTTGTGGACCATTGGTGGTGGTCCTGAAAATGCTGGAGATTGCAGCAGATTGAATGCAAAAGGACGGGCAGCATCTGTGGAGAGAGAAGCAGAGTTAGTGGTTCGAGACCAGAACGACTTCTTCAGAACTGAAAGGGGCTGGAAAATGGCGTGATCTTGTGTTGATGGCAGAGGGGGAGGAAGAGAGAGAGTAACAGATAGTGAAGGTTCCCAGAGCAAAAGACAAAAGAAGTGATGATGGTGTAAAAGAGATATAGAGATATAATATATATATAAATGTTTGGTGTCAAATGACAAAAATATGTCTGTGCAGCAAGAGTAGAGATTTCTAGAATGCCTACCATGTGGAAAGAGGTGAGGCCTGGGAGAGGCCCCAGCTTCAGTGGGGATAGGATGGGAATGGTGGCTGTGAAAGGCATGTCTTCATCACTGTTGGGATGGGAGAGGTGTACCCACTGGGCATTGCATGGCACTGTCCTGGAAAGGAGGAGACTTGGGCCGTCGGAGCTGTGTGTTGGGAAAAGGGGGAAATGTCCCATCGGAACATTGAAGCTCATTGGGAAGCTCCCTCCATTTGATTGAAAGGTAAAGAGGTACCGAAGGCTGTCGGATGCTCTCCCCAGTCACTGGGACCAGAGAACGGGCGGCTTGTTATTCCCACCCCCATGAGCCTCTCTCCCCCCGGGCCCCACCAGGTAATGCCAGCAATGAGGAATTTAGGGGATATGGGGACATCTCCACAGTGTCAATATAAAACATAAGCATTGCAGATTCTGGGAATGCAGCAGCTCCGTGAGAGATGAGAGTAATTGATAAATCTTATGTCCCGTCCAGGAATACAGGGACAGGGATCTGATCTCATCCATTCCTAACGGGATGTTTAATTAGACCCACCTCGAGGTTTTCGACTGTGTGTACAGGGAATACGGAATGTCTATTCTCATGGACAGGGGAATGCTGACAGGTGGGGACTAGATTGGGTTGGGATATCTGGTCGGGATGGGTTGGACCGAAGGGTCTGTTTCCACGCTGTACATCTCTATGACTCTAAAGGGGGGATTTGAGAGGACAGCTCCATGAGTATATTGTCCATTTCGGATCTCATTGACCACCTCCCAGTGTCCGAACATTCTGTCGAGCTGTTCCAGAGGGTGAACACTTCCAACCGTTGGCTGTAAATTTCTTGATGATTGAAAGGCAAGTGATCTGTGTTTGTTCCCAAAGAAAATACTGCTTCTTTTTCCTTGTTTTATCTTTATTTTTGTTGCTGTTGAAAAGAAGTTAACTTTGTAAACGTTGAAATGTTTTCTACCATGTGAATCTCTCACATTGAACAGAGAGAACTTGGGTGGGAGGGTGAGCTGTGAGGAGGATACAGAGATGTTTCAGTGTGATTTGGACACGTTGAGTGAGTGGGAAAACGTACAGCAGATGAGATATGATATGGGTAAATGTGAGGTTATTCACTTTGTAGCACAAACAGAAAGACAATTGATAGGGAAAAGGGGATGTGCAATGAGACTTGGATGTCCTTGTATACCGTTGCTGAATGTACGTGGGCAGGTGCAGCAGGAGGTGAAGGAAGCAAATGATAAGTTAGCGTTCATAGTGAGAGGATAGTGTACAGGGACAGGGATGAGTTGCTGCAGCTGTACAGGGCGTCCGACCTGCCCAGCTCCTTTTCCACCTATCCACTCCACCCTCTCCTCCCTGACCTATCACCTTCATCTCCTCCCCAACTCACCCATTGTACTCTATGCTACTTTCTCCCCATCCCCACCCTCCTCTAGCTTATCTCTCCACGCTTCAGGCTCTCTGCCTTTATTCCTGATGAAGGCCTTTTGCCCGAAACGTCGATTTCGCTGCACTTTGGATGCTGCCTGAACTGCTGTGCTCTTCCAGCACCACTGATCCAGAATCTGGTTTCCAGCATCTGCAGTCATTGTTTTTACCTTGGTGCGACCACGCCTGGAGTATTCTGTGTGGTTTTGGTTTCTTTATCTGAGGAAAGAAGTACTGACTGTGAGGGCATTGAAATATGGTTTGCCAGACTGAATCATGGGATAGCAGGACGGACATGTGAAAAGAAACTGGATCTGTCAGGGCGATATTCCCTGGACTTCAGACAAGGAAGCATCTTATAGAAATCTATAAAATTCTAACAGGACTGGACAGGATAAATACAGGAAGGGTGATAATCAAGAATGCAGCACCTGACTCACAGTCAGAGCACAGAGAAGGTTTACCAGGATATTGCCTGGTGTGGGGGATTGTAGCTATGAAGAAAGTCTGGATAGAATGGGTTTGTTTTCATTGGAACACTGGAGGTTGAGGGGTGAATTGATGGAAGTTTATAAGATTGTAAAGGGCACAGATAGAATAGAAAATATTTGTTTTCCCAAGCTGGAGGTGGGACTGGCTTGAGAGTACAGTTTCAAGGTGGGGGGTGTGGGTGGGGGGGGGGGGGGGGGGGGGTGTGGGGGGGTGGAGTCACATTTTTCACACAAAGGACAGTGAATGCCAGAGGTGGTGGTGGAAGCAGACACAACAGCAGCATTCGAGAAGCACCTGGATGAATACATAAATAGGAAGTGAATAGAGGGATATGGATCCTGTAAGTGAAGACAGTTTTAGTATGGAAGGGCAAATGTATCAGCACAGGCTCGGAGGGCCGAAGGGCCTGTTCCTGTGCTGTATTGTTCTTTGGTCTGAAATCAAGAGGAATTTCATCTTCCAGAGAATGCTAAGCCTGGGGAGTTCTCTGCCTCACAAAGTGGTTGAGCCTAAAGCATTGCATGTGTTAATGAAGGCATTAGACAAAGGTCTTGGGGCTAAAGGGGATGTGGGGGAAAGTGAGAACAGGCGACTGAGTTGAAAAAATCACCCATGGTTCAATTGAATGCTGCAGAAATTTTAAAGGGTCAAATGGCCTCCTCCTGTTCCTAATTCCTATGTGTGTATGTCTATGAGAAAATGTAATGTTATGCTGCGTGTTAGGGAAAGATTAACATTCCATTAGACAGAGTTAAAAGATGGTTATGGTGTTTAGGACATACAGCCTGTGTAGATTGACTGCCATTGCAGCTGTAGGTACAGGAATCAATCAGAGATAAGATGATGTATAACAGCAATACATTTATGAATGGGAGTTTCCAATAAAGGGTCACCTGTGGGCCCCCAGAAACATTCCTTTCATTGCCCTGTCACTACGTGCACTGTGAAGTCCAGTTCCTGGCTGGCAGCACTTGGTCTGGTGCACGGCCCAGCTTTAATATGGGAATCCTGGGAGCTTCCTACTGTGGGAAGCACCTTCACTAGTGTGAGGGAACATTGTGTGAGTGAGATAACTTGGAATCACTGTTCATGTTTAATGAGATGAGCTATGGAGAACGGTGTGAAAACCTCACTAATGCACGTGGAATGATACATCCATGGAACTTCCCGAAATAGACATTTATCTCATACTTGATAACATTTGCTTGATGGATCTACACTCTAGAACACACACTGAACTATATTTCAACAGCTTTTTTTGCTACAAATCACACAACACCAGGTTATAGCCCAACAGGTTTATTTGGAAGTACAGGCTTTCAGAACGCTGCTCCTTTGTCAGGCAGCTAGTGGGGCAGGATCATAGGACACAGAACTTATGCTGAAAGATCAAAGTATTTTTGCAGTAGAGCAGAGAGAAGGAAACTGGCATTGTCAGAAAGATCATCAGGAACAGGCCATTCAGCCCCTCGACCCTGATCCACCATTTGATGAGATCAGTTGTGGTCCTATCTCAGCTTCAACTGCATTTCCTGCCTGCTCCTTATAATTCTTTAACCCGCTAATTAGAAATCTATGTCCACCTTAAGTTTACTCAATGTCCCAGCATGCACTGTACTCTGGTAGTGAATTCCACATCCTCATGTCCCTTTGAAAGAAGTCATTTTTCCTGATTTCTGTTTTAAAGCTAGTCTACATTGTCTGAAAAGCTATGACCTCTCATTCCAGGAAGCATCCTCTCTCTATTTTATTTCTCAATCCCCGATATTATCTTATATACTCACTTAGATCTCCTTTCACTTCTTACCTCCAGAGAGTATAGGCCAAACCTACTCCATGTCATAAGACAATATTCTCATCTCTGGAATCAATCTGGTGAATTTCTTCTGAACTGCCTCCAGGACAATTATATTCCTCCTCAAGTATGCAGACTAAAATTGTACAATTATACTCCGGGTGTGGTCTCATTAATGCCTTGCACAGTTGCTGCAACGTTTACCTATTTTATACTCTACTCCTTTAGGAATAAATGACAGGATTCCATTTGCTTTCCTTATTACCTGCTGTACCTACACACGACTTTTCTGTGATTCACACCCAAGGATATCCAGAGCCCTCTGCACTGAAGCACTCAGAAGTTTCTCTCCATTTCAATAAGAAGTTGCCTTTCTCTTCCTCTGTCCAAAATGGATAACCACACACGTATTCACATTCCATCTATCAAACTCTGCCCCATTCACCCCATCGATCCAGATCCATTTTTCTTCATTACAATATATTTTCCCACCTCTTTTGGCACCATCTGAAAATTTGTTCATAATTTATTCTATCCCTGTTTCCAAGTCATTCATAAAGATTGGATATATCTGGGGTCTGTGACACACACAGTTACAGCTTGCCAACCAGAAAAAGACACATTCAGCCCAACTCCCAGTTTTCTGTTTGTCAGCCAATCCTCCAACCAAGCTCATCAATTCCCATGGACAAACCAACGTCATCCATAGAATTCCATGCCAGGACTGCCACAAACACTACGTAGGACAAACAGGAAGAAAGTTAGCCACCAGGATACATGTGCACCAGCTCGCCACAAAAAGACACGACACCCTCTCCCTCATAGCCCTACACACGGATGAAAAGAACCACCATTTCGACTGAGACAACACATCTATCCTGGGACAGGCTAAGCAAATATAGGCCAGAGAATTCCTAGAGGCCTGGCACCCCAACCACAACGCCATAAACAAGCACATAGATCTAGATGCCATCTATCAACCCCTCAGAAAACGAACAGGAAATGACATCACCACAACCCCCAGGAACCCCATCCAGGAGAAAGATATAAATAGAAAGCAGGAGACAACAGCTTCTCTTCACTTGGAGGTCACCACTGATGATGTTACCTAGCTAGGTAACGAAACGTCTGGATATCAAACCTACAGCTCAGCGAGCAAACCTACACCCTAAGTCATAAATTCCCACCAACACCATGTGATATCACATTGTGAAGTGAAAGAGCTAAAGAATTCTCTCTGTCAAACTCAAAGTCAGTGCCCAGTGGAAAAGCAACTTGGAAAAAACAACCATTCACCAAGAACTCCAGGATATCTACAAACCTTTTGACTGCTCAACAAACAAGACAACAGCAAAACAGACAGGATTCAGATAGTTAAAAATCACACAACACCAGGTTATAGTCCAACAGGTTTAATTAAACGTGTTGGACTATAACCTGGTGTTGTGTAATTTTTAACTTTGTACACCCCAGTCCAACACCGGCATCTCCAAATCAGGATTCAGATAATTCCCACAACTCAAAGACTTGAAACTTCAGCTTCCCCAGTGGATCAGACACCCTGTCCCTTCTGGTCTGTGGTTATACTTGATGGTGCATTTTTATTATTTTCTCAGGGCCATTGGGAACAAAATTCCTCTTTTTTGCACTGACGAAATCCTTATCATTTGGCTCCATAATTTTGATCTCATTTGCTACATTTGAATTGAAGTGTGTCGTGTGAAACAGAAGAGGAAATGAAGATCTAGGTTTGTGTGAAGATTTGTAGCTCGGATGCCAGTTCCCGTAGTTGTGGGTATGTTCACCAAGCTGGGAAGTTGATTTGCAGACGTTTTGTTCCCCGTCCAGGGGACATCTTCAGTGCTTTGGATTCTCCTGTGAAGTGCTGCTGTACTGTGTCTTCTGTATTTATTTGGTTCCGTTCCTGCTGCTTCCAGTTGCTGGTTCCGGTTGTTCGTTGTGGTGGCCAGTATATTGGGTCACGGTCAGTGTGTTTGTTAATGGAGTCCGTGGATGAGTGCTATATTTCTAGAAATTCTCGAATGTTTCATGCAGTTTTTACAAGAAGGTAACTTGTAAAAATGCAAAGACTGCATGAAACACCATCGAGACAGACAATTGCAATCCACATCCATGAACACCAAGTAGCCACAAAACACCATGACCAACTGTCCCAAGTGGCCATATGAACAGATGACAGGGACCACAACTTCAACTGGGACAGCACAATGATCATTGGACAAGCTAAACAGAGGTACAGCCAGAGAATCTCTAGAAGCAAAGCACTCATCCACGGACTCCATCAACAAACACACAGACCGTGACCCAATATACCGGCCACTAAAACGAACAACCGGAACCAGCAACCGGAAGCAGCAGGAAAGGAACCAAATAAATTCCAGAAGACACCTCACAGCAGCACCTCACAGGAGGATCCAAAGCACTGAATGTCCCCGAGTCAGGGGATGAAACATCTGCCTTAACTTTTTCTGATCTTTCTTATTTTCTGCTCCACCTTATCTTTTTCTGCCTTCTCTAGTTTCCTCATTCTCTCTGTCTGCTCCAGCTGCCTTCACTGGAACTGCATCTGGTTCCACTGTTTCACTCCCTGGAGAATCCGCTTCTCTCGTGTTTCCTCTAAACCCAGGTGCTGTGCCTTCTTAGCTCTGCCAGCTAATCCTGCCTCTAGATTGTCCATCAAATCAAACAACATCTTTGAAATGATGAAAGTCTATCAATGATTTTTGAGGAAATTGACTGAAGACATTGCACAAATAATGTTTTCCATGGACCGTCATCGCCATCTGGTGGTTGTCATTGGGACACCCCAATTTTATTTTTCCCTACACTGCCTATTTCCGCCACCTGGCGGTGCCATTACTCCACTTACCATTTTCCTCCAAATCGTCTCGCTCCCATGAAACTGGAAGGTGAAGAGATAGCCCCTCACCTGTGGTTTAGGAATATTGCAGTCTTCCAGAAATATTATGTTGTATTCTATGTTCCTCTATATTTTTTAAGTGCAGAGCATTTTTTGTCTGAATGCTTCCGCAGTTTCCATTTGAACCTCTTGTCGACGAATCGTTTCGTTGCGTTCAACATTACAATAATATTAACGCAAAATACTGCAGGTTCTTGTGGTTGAACGTGCAAAGTGTTGGAGAAACACAGCAGGTTCTGTATGTTCATTGGACAGAGAAACAGAATTAATATTTCAGTCCACTGTCTGTGAGTTTGTGTGTGTGTGTGTGTGTGTGTGTGAGAGAGAGAGAGAGCGAGAGAGAGAGAAACAGCCCAGAGAAAGCTCCGGCTCCAGATGCCCCACTTCCCAAAGCCACTCGACCCTCCATCATGATGCTGCCCCCGCGGGGGTCGGTTCACACAATCCCACCCGCACGCCCCCTCCCTCCCTTACATAAATGGGGAAGAGGAGGATCAGAGTGCAGGAAGATCCCAGTCTCTTTCAATCCGCCCCCGGAGAAAGGGTGAGGTGGGGGTGGGTGGGAGAGAGAGAGAGAGCGACAATCTGCCTGAACCGGTTTAGTGAAGGATGAACGGTGACCGGTGCTGTCCAATTCCTGTCCCTCCCTCTCTCCCCCCGCATTACCCCCCGGGTACCGACCGCCCGCGAGCGCCCCCTCTCGGCCTCGCCCTGCCTGTGAGGAGGGCAGATTGCTTTCCCTAAAAGGCAGCACTGACACTAATGGGGGGGTGGGGGGTGGGGCTTTCCAACATTGAGCCACTTTAATGGGAATCACTTTCCATTCCAGACTGAGACATTGCATTGAAGTTCTAACAGGCACCGTGATGGATTGGGACCCGTGTCCATCCGGGAATTATTCCTCTAGTGAGGTTCCCACTGCACCGCCATCTCCCCATTACAGGGGCACAGGAACAGGAATAGGCCATTCGGCCCCTTGGGTATGTTCTACCATTCAATGAGATAATGATTGAGCTTGTCCCCAGTCCATGTTCCTGACTTTAGCCCGAATCCCGTAACCCCTTTGACCCAAAAAATGCATCTCTTTCAGATTTAAAATGAACAATTTATCCAACAGGAGGAGATCACGTGACTTTAGGTGTGGAGGCGGGGAGAGGGATAATACATTGTGATACACAGGATGGAGCAGTTGGGAAGGACAAACTGAACGGACCAGCAGCTGTTCCCTGTCCTGTTCCAGACTCAGATGGACTTCCATAAAAACCGAAAGAACCCGCGGATGCTGTAAACCGGAACCAAAACAGAAATTGTTGGAAAAAGCTCAGCAGGTCTGACAGCATCCGGGAAATTCTTCAGTCTCCTTCCACAATCCAAAGAGATGCCGCCAGACCTGCTGAGCTTTTCCAGCAATTTCTGATTTCCTCCAGTTTGTCTGATGTCCTTTTGGGGTAACAGTGCAGATACTAAACTTCTCTGCCACGATGCAGGCTCAATGTGCCAAAAGCTTCGACCTCAAGAGGACAGCAAGAGGGAAACCTGCAGGAAAAAAACTCAGGAGAAAGAAAAATACTTTCAGATGGTCCTTTCCTTGGGAATATCTTTCGGATTAGCGGGAGGAGCTGCACACTGCAGTGGGAAAGGAGAGGGTGGACGCTAGGAAATTGTTTCCGTTAGGCGAGGAGACTAGGACCCGTGGACACAGCCTTAGAATTAGAGGGGGTAAATTCAGACCAGAAATGCGGAGACATTTCTTCAGCCAGAGAGTGGTGGGCCTGTGGACTTCATTGCCACAGAGTGCAGTGGAGGCCGGGATGCTAAATGTCTTCAAGGCAGAGATTGATAAATTCTTGATGTCTCGAGGAATTAAGGGCTACGGGGAGAATGCGGGTAAGTGGAATTGAAATCCCCATCAGCCATGGTTGAATGGCGGAGCGGACTCGATGGGCCGAATAGCCTTACTTCCACTCCTATGTCTTATGGTCTTATGGAATGGTGCGAGAGACAACAGTTGGGTTAATCCCACAATCCAATGGGGGAGGCTGCACTGGAACGGATCCTTCCACCACATCACAAATCCTTCCCTTTATGGTTGTTACTTTTCTCACCTTTCCCCGCCTCTGTCATGCTTCAAATTAGATCTATTTTTCACCTTTTCACATTTTGGCAAAAGGCTACAGATCTGCAACGTTATATCTGTTCAAAGATGCTACTTGATCTGCTGAGCAATTGTAAACCTTTTCTGATTTTATTTCGATGTTGAGTATCTGCAATATTTTACTTTTGGGCTATGACCGCGCATGAATGATATTTGGCTGAAGTACCGGTGACTGCCAGCTGGTGGCAATCCTACACCACGAATGTCATCGCCGTTTAGAATTTACAGTGACGTCTGTGGCCTGCAGTACCCCTCGCCGCCAGAGGATGGTAATACTGCACAGTTAAAAATCACACAACACCAGGTTATAATCCAACAGGTTTAATTGGAAGCACACTTGCTTTCGGAGCGACACTCCTTCATCAAGTGATAGTGGAGGGCTCAATCCTAACACAGAATTTATAGCAAAAATTTACAGTGTGATGTAACTGAAATTATACATTGAAAAATTGATTGTCTGTTAAGCCTTTCATTTGTTAGAATACAGTGATAGTTTCACTTCTTTCATTTGTAAATCACAAAACCCTTCTTTTTAAAGTTGCATTTTCGGGTTACCTGTTAACAATGGTGATACCTACACAATATGCTGAAGGTGTTGGCCCCCTGTGTTCTCTGCCTGTGCCATGATGTTTAGATCGATTCTAATCCAAAAAGTGAGTTCACGGAGTTTTACATAAATTCATGCAGTTTTTGAGCTCAGAGTTCTACATGAACGGATGCAGTTTTTGAGCGAAGTACAATGTAACCCTGCAAGTACAAATTCACCCCACAAAATATATGTGTGCATGTGGCTCTTTGTCTGTTTATGTGTGTGTCTGTCTGTCTGGGTTGGGGGCTGTGAGTGTGAGAAAGTGTATATGTGTGTGTAGTGAGTGCAGAGTGCCTTAATTCTGTGAGGGGGTGCATGTGTGAGTGTGGGAGTGTGTATGTCTGTAAGGGTGTGTGTGGGTGTCTGTGTGTATGTGTGTCCATGTGTATAGGAGTGCCTGCGTGTGTGTGAGAGTGTGTGTGTGTAGGAGTATCTGTGTATGTGTATAGTGCAATGGTGGTCACCTGTAATGTGACATGAACCTGAAGTCCCAGTTGAGGCCCTCCCTATGGGTACCGAACTTAGCTATCAGCCTCTGTTCTGCCACGTTTCTCTGCTGCCTGTCCCGAAGTCCCCGTTGGAGGATGGTCACTCGAAGGTCCGAGGCTGAATGTCCTGGACCACTGAAATGTTCCCCAACTGGGAGGGAACCCTCCTGTCTGTTGGTTGTTGTGCAGTGCTCATTCATCTGTTGTCGTAGCCTTTGCTCAGTTTCCCCAATGTACCAACCCTCCGGGCATCCTTGCCTGCATCATAAAAGATAGACAACGTTGGCTGAGTCACATGAGTACTTGCCATATACAAGGTGGGAGCTGTCCCCACATGTAATGGTGGTATCTATGTCCACACTCTGACACGTCTTGCAGCGCCTACCATGACGGGGTTGTATGGAGTTGTCCTGAGAGCCGGGCAGCTTGCTACGAACATATTTCTGTTTGAGGTTTAGCAGTAGTTTAAAGGCAAGTAGTGGAGCTGTGGGGAAGGTCTTGGTGAGGTGCTCATCCTCATTGATAATGTGTTGCAGGTCACGAAGAACATGGCGTAATATTTCAGCCCCTGGGAAGTACTGAACAACGAAGGGTACGCTGTCAGTTGCAGCATGTGTCTGTCTCCTGAGGAGGTCATTACGGTTCCTTGCTGTGGCATGTTGGAACTGGCGGTCGATGAGTTGAGCATCGTACCCCGTTCTTGTGAGGGCATCCTTGAGTACTTCCAGGTGTCTGTCACGTTCCTCCTTATCTGAGCAGATCCAGTGTATGCGTAGGGCTTGTCCATAGGGGATGACTGTTTTAATATGTTTTGGGTGGAAGCTGGAGAAGTATAGCATTGTGAGGTTGTCTGTGGGTTTGCGGTAGAGTGTGGTGCTGAGGTGTCCATTCTTGATGGAGACACATGTGTCCAAGAATGAGAAAGATAGTCGAGAGTAGTCCATGGTGAGTTTGATGGTGGGATGAAACTTGTTGATGTCACTGTGTAGTTTTATCAGTGACTCCTCGCCATAGGTCTAGAGGAAGAAAATGTCATCAATGTACCTGGTGTACAATGTTGGTTGGAGATCCTGCATAGAGAAGGAGTCTTGTTCGAACCTGTGCATAAAAATGTTGGCATATTGGGGTGCAAATTTGGCCCCCATGGCTGTTCCGTGTGTCTGAATGAAGAAATGGTCGTCAAAGGTGAAGACGTTGTGATCAAGGATAAAGTGGATGAGTTGTAGGATGGTGTTTGGAGATTGGTAGTTGTTGGTGTTGAGTACTGAGATTGTGCCGCAATGCCGTCATTATGGGGGATGCTGGTGTAGAGTGCGGAAATGATGAGTGCAGAGTGCAGAATGGTTGATAGCTAAGTTCGGTACCCATAGGGAGGGCCTCAACCGGGACCTTGGGTTCATGTCACATTACAGGTGACCACCATTGCACTACACACACACACAGATATTCCTACACACACACACTCACACACAGGCACTCCTTTTCACACATACACACATACGCGCACACAGACACCCACACACACCCTTACAGACATACACACTCCCCTCACAGACTTAAGACACTCTGCACTCACTACATACATACACACACACTTTCTCACACTCACAACCCCCAACCCAGACAGACACACACACACATAGACAGACAAAGACCCACATGCACACATATATTTTGTGGGGTGAATTTGTACTTGCAGGATTACATTGTACTTCGCTCAAAAACTGCATCCGTTCATGTAGAACTCTGAGCTCAAAAACTGCATGAATTTATGTAAAACTCCGTTAACTCACTTTTTAGATTAGAATCAATCTAAACATCATGGCACAGACAGAGAACACAGGGGACTAACACCTTCAACATATTGTCTAGCTATCACCATTGTTAACAGCTAACCCGAGAATGTAACTTTTTTAAAAAGAAGGGTTTTGTGATTTACACATTAAAGAAGTGAAACTATCACTGTATTCTAACAGATGAAAGGCTTAACAGACAATCAATTTTTCAATGTATAATTTCAGTTACATCACACTGTAAATTTTTGCTATAAATTCTGTGTTAGGATTGAGCCCTCCACTATCACTTGATGAAGGAGTGTCGCTCTGAAAGCTAGTGTGCTTCCAATTAAACCTGTTGGACTATAACCTGGTGTTGTGTGATTTTTAACTTTGTACACCCCAGTCCAACACTGGCATCTCCAAATCAATATTGCACAGATTATTCTTCAAATGGAATCAGACAGGAAACGGGAGTCCTCACTGAAACGGCGAAGTGGAGATCTTGTGGACCGTTGGTGGTGCCCTGAAAATGCTGGAGATTGCAACAGATTGAATGCAGCAGGACGGGCAGCATCTCTGGAGACAGAAGCAGAGTTAATGGTTCGAGTCCAGAAAGACTTCTTCAGAACTGAAAGGGGCTGGAAAATCGTATTAGCTTTTGTTGATGACAGAAAGTGGGGAGCAGAGAGAGGAACGGATTGTGAGGGTGCCCAGAGCAAAAGACAAAGGGAGTGACGATGGTGTAAACTCAATGTGGAGATATAACATAGATGTAAGTGTTCGATGTGAAATGAGAAAAATGTGTCTGTGCAACAAGATCAGAGATCTCCTCCCTCGGGAGCTGAAGTGGGATCAGACCCTCCCACTGATATTCATTGGGCTCCAAGAGACAAGAATCCAGGGATACCAGCTGTTCTCCTCACAAACTGGTCACTGGGCACCCGATGAGAATGCCAGTGTGGATACTGGTGCCCACTCTGACCAATTCACAGATGAGGGCAATGACCAAAGATAAATTTACAGCTTAATTGTGACAGACATTGTGTTTCCTTTATTGCTATGGATCAGACCAAACCCCCTCAAAATAGGTCAAGGAGATAGCCGAGACCCTAATTCTTCATTTTATTTAAAGGGAAGTGTAAGGCGCTGCGTTCCAGATGTGATTTGATTGGTCCAGTGTGAGGCTTTAAGCAAAACACATTTTATTTAGAAATGGCTGTGGGAGATCAGGAGATGGTGGAAAATGACACTGGAATGGGAATGTTTGACCCACTCAACAGGGACGCAGAGTCTATCATGGACAAAGCCAGCCCCAGGACAGAGAGCTGCAACAGCAGCCCCAAGAAAGGGGAACAGGGACAGGAGACCCACATGGATCCTCAGCTCATGGAGCATTCCATACAGTTGGAGATGGGAATAATGCTCCTGGAATGTTGCTACTCCTTTAACAAGATTAGCTTGTCCTTTTTTCTCAGAGGAGTCACAAATGTAGATTCCGATGTGTCCAATTGGGATGGATTTTAGGGCCAACTTGCTTATAGCCAACAAATAATGCCTCAGGCAAAAGGCTTTCAAGGTGTTACTTTTTGAAAAGAAAATGTGTACAGTGAAAGGGAAGTGCCCAGTTCTCCCAGCTCATCTTCTCTCTGGTTTGGTTTGGGTTTAGCAAGATGGCAGCTTTTTGAGGCTGCTGGTCAAGGAAGCAACTCCACGCTGATTCTCTCTCTCTCTCTGACATCCCTCCTGTGAGATCCTGTGTTTGAGTTTAGATTTTTTGCCAAGGGGGTGTTTATGGGGTCTGTTGCAGGTATTTGGAACAGCATTATTGAGTTGTGATAAAGTCAAGTGTTTTTAAATAGTTATGTAATTTAATATTCTGTTCGCGTTTTGATCTTGCAAATGAATTCTGTTTTGTTTACACTAGGTGGTTGGGCCAGCTGCATCACTCCTGGAATATCCACGTCACACCTGCTTAAAACAACCAGAAAGGTTAGGGTCTGGGATACCTTCTTAAACTGCTTTGAGGGGGGTCTGGCCTGGTCCATAACATGCTCCTGGAACCAATCCTGCTCCCAGAGTAGGGGGTTTGCGGATTTTTATGGAACCACGAAGACGGTGATGATCCTGGGATTCCCGACTGGGAACCTTGTCCAGACAGAATCAGGAAGAGAATAATAATGCAGGGTCAGTGATTAATACACCGATCCCATTGAAACCCTGAGGGTCAGGCTGGGTGGGGAGGAGGGATACATTGGGTAACTGAGGAGGGTGATGGAGTGGGGTAAATTGGTGAGGTTTGAGAGGGGAGGTTACACTGGGGAGCTGACTAGAAATTGTCACGTAAAGTGTGTTTAGCAGCACAAACACAGTTAGGGAAGAATAAGTAAAGAAAGTGTTTATCATTTGTAACACATCCATAAAGACAGTGATGGAGAACAACCCCGTCTGGTTTCTGAGGAGAGTTAAAATAGATGGGAGCCGATAGGGGATACCTTGAATCCAGATGTCTCCTTCTCAGTCAGAATCCGAGTGCATTGATGTCGGTACTGGAGGGAACAATGTGAGGGAGACATAATGTGAGGCCTGGGGCAGGCCCCAGCTTCAGTCAGGTTGGGATGGGAATGGCGGCTGTGAAAGGCAAATCTTCATCGCTGTTGGGATGGAAGAGGTGGACCTATTAGGCATTGCATGGCACCGCCCTGGAAAGGAGGTGGGCCCTTGGGGCTGTGTGCTGGAAAAAGGGGGGAAATGTGCCATTGGAAAAACATTAATCTCACCCAGAAGCTCCCTCCGTTTGCTTTGAAGAAAAAGAGGAACCCAAGTCTGCCGGATGCTCTCCCCAGTCACAGAGAACGGGCTGTTTGTTACTCCCACCCCGATGAGCCTCTCTCCCCATGGGCCCCACCAGGTAATGCTGGCAATGAGGAATTTAGGGGATATGGGGACACCCCCACAATGTCAATATAAAGCATGAGCATTGCAGAATTGATGCTGCACCAAGTGTTGAGATGGAGCAGCTCCGTGAGAGATGAGGGTATTGGGTGAATATTGTGTCCCATCTGAGAATACAGGGACAGGGATCTGATCAGTTCTATTCTCAATGGGATGTTTAGTTTAACCCCAGCTCAAGGTGTTCAACTGGGTGTGCAGGGAATACTGAATGTCTATTCTCATGGACAGGGGAATATTACTGTGAAGGGGGGACTTGAGTGGACAGCTCCATGAGTATGTTGTCCATTTCGGATCTCATTGACCCCCCAATGTCCTAACATTCTGTCGAGCTGTTCCAGAGGATGAACACTTTCAATCACTGGCTGTAAATTTGTTGATGATTGAAAGGCAAGTGGTCTGTCTTCCCACAAGAAATATGGCTTCTTTTTCCTTGTTTTATCTTTATTTTTGTTGCTGTTGAAAAGAAGTTAACTTTGTAAATGTTGAAATGTTTTCTACCATGTGAAGCTCTCACATTGAACAGGGAGAATTTGGGTGGGAGGGTGAGCTGTGAGGATACAGAGATGTTTCAGTGTGATTTGGACACGTTGAGTGAGTGGGAAAACGTACAGCAGATGAGACATGATATGGGTAAATTTGAGGTTATTCACTTTGTAGCACAAACAGAAAGGCAATTGATAGGGAAAAGGGGATGTGCAATGAGACTTGGATGTCCTTGTACACCTGTCGCTGAAAGTAAGTTTGCAGGTGTAGCAGGTGAAGGGGGCAAATGATAAGTTAGTGTTCATAGTGAGAGGATAGTGTACAGGGACAGGGATGAGTTGCTGCAGCTGTACAGGGCCTTAGTGGGACCACACCTGGAGTATTCTGTGTGGTTTTGGTTTCTTTATCTGAGGAAAGAAGTACTGACTATGAGGGCATTGAAATATGGTTTGCCAGACTGAATCCTAGGACATGTGAAAAGAAACTGGATCTGTCAGGGCGATATTCCCTGGACTTCAGACAAGGAAGCATCTTATAGAAATCTATAAAATTCTAACAGGATAAATACAGGAAGGGTGATAATCAAGATTGCAGCACCTGAGTCACAGTCAGAGTACAGAGAAGGTTTACCAGGATATTGCCTGGTGTGGTGTAGCTATGAAGTCTGGATAGAATTGGTTTGTTTTCACACGGAACACAGGAGGTTGAGGGCTGACCTGATGGAAGTTTATGAGATTGTGAATGGCAGATAGAATGGAAAATATGAGGGGTTTTCTCAGAGTGGAGGAGTCAATTACTAGAAGGCACAGATTCAACTTGTGGGGACTGGGAGGGTTTGGGAAATATTTAGAAGAGATATGCAAGTCAGATTTTGCACATCAAGAACAGTGAATGCCTGGAATATGCTGCCAGAGGTGATGGTGGAAGCAGACACAACAGCAGCATTTGAGAAGCACCTGGATGAATACATAAATAGGAAGTGAATAGAGGGATATGGATCCTGTAAGTGAAGACAGTTTTAGTATGGAAGGGCAAAATGTGTTGGTGCAGGCTCGGCAGTCTGAAGGGCCTGTTCCTGTGCTGTTTTGCTTTTTTGGTCTAAAATGAAAAGAAATTTCATCTTCCAGAGGATGCTAAGCCTGGGGCGTTCTCTGCCTCACAAAGTGGTTGAGGGTAAAGTATTAAATGTTTTCATGAAGGCTTTAGACATAGGTATTGGGCTGAAGGAGTAAGGGGGATGTGCGAGAAAGTTAGAATAAGGGACTGCATTGAATGATCACCCATAGTTCAGTTGAATGGTGGAGAAATTTCAAAAGATCAAATGGCCTACTCCAGATCCTATTTTCTATGTCTATGAGATAGCGTAATGCTTCGATATGTTTTAGGGAAAGATTAACATTCCATTACACAAAACTGAAAGATGGTATGGTGTTCAGGACATGCAGCCTGTGTAGATTGACTGCCATTGCAGGTGTAGTTACATGAATCAATCAGAAATAAGATGATGTATAACAGCAATACATTTATGAATGGGAGTTTCCAATGAAGGGTCACCTGTGGGCCCCCAGAAGCATTTCTTTCATTGCCCTGTCACTACGGGCACTGTGAAGTGACAATAGTCAGAGTAAGGCATCTTGGAGTCACGGTTCATGTTCAATGAGGTGAGCTAGGGAGAACTGTGAGAAAACTCACTGAATGATCCCATCCATGGAACTTCCCAAAATTGACACTTGTCTGATATTTGATAACATTCGCTTGATGGATCCTCACTCTGCAACACACGCTGAACTATATTTCAACAGCAATGTCTTTTGCTAAAATAAAAATCACAACACCAGGTTTATTTGGAAGTTCAACAGGTTTATTTGGAAGTACAAGCTTTCAGAACACTGCTTCTTCGTCAGGTTGCTTGTGGGGCAGGATCACAGAATTTATAGCTTAAGATTTTTTTTTGCAGTAGAGCAGAGAGAAGGAAGCTGGAATTATCAGAAAGATCATAAGAACTAGGAACAGGAATAGGCCATTCAGGCCCTTGAACCTGCTCCACCATTTGATGAGGTCAGTCATGGTCCGATCTCAGCCTCAACTGCACTTCCTGCCTGCTCCTTCTAACCCTTTCACCGATCAATTAGAAACCTATATCCACCTTACGTTTACTCAATGTCCCAGCATGCACTGTACTCTGGGATAGTGAATTACACATATTCACGACCCTGTGAAAGAAATAATCTTTCCTCTTTTCTGTTTAAAAACTACAATACCTTTTCCTAACAACTATGATCTCATTCCGGGAAGTATCCTCTGGACATTTAATTTCTCAATCCCCTACATCATCTTATATACTCACTGAGATCTCCCCTCACTTAACTCCAGTGCCACTATATTCGTCCTCAAGGATATGGGAACTACAATTGTACACAATCCTCAGGTCTTATTAATGCCTTGTACAATTGTAGCAACACTCACCTACTTTCATACCCTATTCCTTTAGTAATAAATGTCAGGATTCCATTTGCTTTCCTGGTTACCTGCTGTAGCTACATTTGACTTTTTTGCGATTCACACCCAAGGATATCCAGATCCCTCTGCACTGAAGCACTCAGATGTTTCTCTCCATTTCAATAAAAAGTTGCTTTTCTTTTCCTCTGTCCAAAATGGATAACCTCACACACATTCACGTTTCATCTATCAAATTCTGCCCATTCACCTCATCTATCCATATGCATTTTTATATTTCTTATTTATTCATTGCAATATGTTTTCTCACCTCTTTTTGCATCATCTGTAAATTTGTCCATAATTCCTTCTATCCTTCCATCCAAGTCATTCATAACGAGTGGAAATATTTGGGGTTTGTGACATGCTATCAGTTACATTTTGACAAACAGAAAATGGCCCAATTTGCCCAACTCTTGGCTTTCTGTTTGTCAGCCAATCCTCGATCCAAGCTCAAATTCCCACCAACACAGTGTGCTATTACCTTGTGAAGTGAAAGAGCGGTGGAGTGTATTATTTCCCCCTCCAAATCGATTTTGATCTAATCCCTGCCCTCCACTTCATATTTGATCACGCAGCATTGTCCTGAGGAAGGGCATCGCTCGTCACTGGCCACTCAGGTGTTTCCTTTCTTCCTGGTGGTGGAATATAAATAAAGATTTACACACATTTTTCTGCGAAAAACAACAAGAAGTGAAAGAGCTAAAGGATTCTCTCTGTCAAAGTCAATGTCAGTGCCCAGTGAAAAAGCAACTTGGGAAAAAACAACCAAGAACTCCAGGATATCTTCAAACCTCTCGACTGCTAAACAAACAAGACAACAGCAAAACAGACAGGATTCAGATAATTCTCACAACTCAAGGAATTTAAACTTCAGCTTCCCCTGTGGATCAAACACCCTGTCCCTTCTGGTCTGTGTTTATACTTGTTGGTACTTTTTTTTATTTTCTCAGGGTTATTGGGAACAAAACTCCTCTTTTTTTCCACTCAAGAAATCCTTATCTCATTTGGCTCCATCAGTTTGATCTCATTCATTACATTTGAAATGAAGTGTGAAACAGAAGAGGAAATGAAGATCAAGGTTTGTGTGAAGATTTGTAGCTCGGGTACCAGTTTCCATGGTTGTGGGTATGTTCACCAAGCTGGGAAGTTGATTTGCAGACGTTTTGTCTCCTGTCTAGGTGAAGTCTTCAGTGCTTTGGATTTTCCTGTGAAGTGCTGCTGTACTGTTTTCTGGAATTTATTTGGTTCGACTCCTGTTGCTGGTTCCTGTTGTTCATTGTAGTGCCCAGTATATTGGTTGGCGGTCTATGTGCTTGTTGATGGGAGTCCATGGCTGAGGGCCATGCTGCTAGAAATTCTCCAATGTTTCATGCAGTCTTTCCAAGAAATCTTGTAAAAATGCTTAGACTGTATGTAACACTATCGAGCACGGACAGACAATTGCAATCCACATCCATGAACACCAACTCGCCACAAAACGCCATGATCAACTATCCCAAGTGGCCATATGAACAGATGACAGGGACAACCTAAACAGAGGTACAGCCAAAGAATTTCTCGAAGCAAAGCACTCATCCACGGACTCCATTAACAAACACACAGACCGTGATCCAATATACCGGCCACTACAACGAACAACCAGAACCAGCAACTGGAAGCAGCAGGAACAGAACCAACTAATTTCCAGAAAACACCTCACAGCAGCGCCTCACAGGAGGATCCAAAGCGCTGAATGTCCCGGAGTCAGGAGATGAAACATCTGCAAAACAACTTCCCAGCTCGGTGAACAGACCCACAACTGTGGTAGGAAATGAAGATATTTGTTGCGATGTATGAAGAGGGATTGAAAAGAGAGGACCTGATATATTTAAATAAGAACATAAGGAATAAGAGAAATAATAGGCCGTTCAGCCCCTCAGGTCTGCACTGCCATTCAACAGGATCATGGGTAACCTGCCCCAGGGCTCAGCTCCATTTTGATGGCAGCTCATCACAGCCATCAACTCTCAGATATTACAACATCTATCAACCTCTACTTTAAATCCTTTCAGTGATGGCACCTCCACAACTCTCAGTACTACATTAGTATTTGATGTCTCTTGTTCCAAATGCATTGTGTTGAACTGATATTCATATTATTTCACTTTTTTCTCCCTTTCACTTCTCAACCAAGTTCTCTTTTCCATTTCAAGCCTTTTCAGTTTGATTTCATAGCTTCATAATTCCATCTCCTTTGCCTTAACTTTCTGTGCTCTTTCTTTCTCATGTTCGGCTCCACCTTATCTTTTTTCTGCTTTCTCAATTTCTTCATTCTCCCCTTATGCTCAAGCTGCCTTCACTGGAACTGCATCTGCCCTGATTTCACTCCCTGGAGAATTGGCTTCACGTATTTCCTCGAAACCCAGGTGCTGTGCTAATACATAGAGTCATAGAGACTCTTTGGTCCAACTCTTCCATGTTGTCCAGATCTCCCAACCCAAACTAATCCTACCTGCCAACATCTGGCCATATCGATCCAAACCCTTCCTATTGATATACCCATCCAGATGCCTTTTAAATGTTGCAATTATAGTCGCCTCCATCACTTCCTCTGGCAGCTCATTCCATACACATAGCACTTTGCGTGAAAACCTTGTGCCTTAGGTCTCTTTTATATCTTACCCCTCTCACCCTAAATCTACACCCTCTACTCCTGGACTCCTCAACCCCAGGGAAAAGACTTTGTCTATTTATCCTATCCAAGCCCTTCATGATTTTATAAACTTCTATAAGGTCACCCCTCAGCCTCCAATGTTCCAGGGAAAACAGCCATTGCCTATCCAACAACTCCCTACAGCTAAAATCCTCCAACTCTGGCAACATCTTTGTAAATCTTTTCTGAACCCTTTCAAGTTTCACAACATCTTTCTGACAGGAAGACCAGAATTGCACGCAATATTCCAACAGTGGCCTCACCAATGTCCTGTACAGCCGCAACATGACTTCCCAACTCCTATACTCAATACTCTGACCAATAAAGGAAAGCATACCAAACGCTTCTTCACAATCCTACCTATGTGCGACTCCACTTTCAAGGAGCTGTGAACCGGCACTCCAAGGTGTCTTTGTCCAGTAACACTCCCCAGGACCTTACCATTAAGTGTATAAGTCCTGCTAAGATTTGTTTTCCTAAAATTTAGCACCTCGCATTTATCTGAATTAAAGACCATCTGCCACTTCTGACCCCATTGGCCCATCTGGTCAAGATCCTGTTTTAATCGGAGGTAATCCTCTTCGCTGTCCACTACACCTCCAATTTTGGTGTCATCTGCAAACTTACTAACTGCACCTCATATGCTCGCATTCAAATCATTTATGTAAATGACAAAAAGTAGAGGTCCCGGCACAGATCCTTGTGGCACTCCACTGATCACAGGCCTCCAATCTGAAAAACAACCCTGCACCACAACCCTCTGTCTTCTACCTTTGAGCCAATTCTGTATCCAAATGGCCATTTCTCCATGTAATCTGAGAGATCTAACCTTGCTAACCAGTATCCCATTGGGAACCTTGTCGAACGTCTCACTGAAGTCCACATAGATCACATCTCCTGCTCTGCCCTCATCAATCCTCTTTGTTACTTCTCAAAAAACTCAATCAAGTTTGAGAGACATGATTTCCCATGCACAAAGCCATGTTGACTATCCCTAATTAGTCCTTGCCTTTCCAAATACATGTACATCCTGTCCCTCAGTATTTCCTCCAACTTGACCACCACTGACGTCAGGCTCACTGGTCTATAGTTCCCTGGCTTGTCCTTACCACCCTTCTTAAACAGTAGCACCACATTAGCCAACCTCCAGACTTTCGGCACTATTTTAAACTAATTGATACAAATGTTTCAGTAAGAGGCACACCAATCACTTCCCTCGCTTCCCACAGAGTTCGAGGGTACTCTTGATCAGGTTCTGGGGATTTATCCACCTTTATGTGTTTCATGTCATCCAACACGTTCTCCTTTGCAATATGGATGATTTTCAAGATATCGCCAGTTTTTCCCTTCATTCTATATCTTCCATGTCCTTTTCCACAGTAAATACAGTTGGAAAATATTCTCTTAGTGTCTCCCCCATCTCCTGCGGCTCCACACAAAAGCCGCTTTGCTGATCTTTGAGATGTCCTATTCTCTCCCTAGTTACCCTTTTGTCCTTAATGTATTTGTAAAAACCCTTCGGATTCTCCTTAACTATTTGCCAAAGCAATCTCATGTCCCCTTTTTGCCCCACTGATTTCCCGCTTAAGTGTACTCCTACTGCATTTTTTTCTCTCAGGATTCACTCGAATTATCCTGTCCATACCTGACATTTGCTTCCTTCTTTTTCTTCACCGAACCCTCAATTTCTTTAATCATCCAGCATTCCCTATACCTACCATCCTTACCTTTCACCCTAACAGGAATACACTTTCTCTGGACTCTCATTATCTCATTTCTGAAGACTTCCCACTTTCTAACCATCCCACTGCCTGCAAACATATGCGCCCAATTAGCTTTTGAAAGTTCTTGCCCAATACCATCAAAATGGCCTTCCTCCAATTTAGAACTTCAACTTTTAGATCTGGTCTACCCTTTTCTATCACTATTTTAAAACTAATAGAATTACGGTCACTGGCCCCAAAGTGCTCCCCTAATGACACCTCAGTCACCTGCCCTGCCTTATTTCTCAAGAGTAGGTCAAGTTTTGCACCTTCTCTAGTAGGTACATCGATATACTGAATCAGAACATTTTCTTGTACACACTTAATTCCTCTCCATCTAAACCCTTAACACTATAGCAGCCCCAGACTACGTTTGGAAAGTTAAAATCCCCTACCATAATCACCCTATTATTCTTACAGATAACTGAGATCTCCTGACAAATTTGTTTCTCAATTTCCACCTAACTATTAGGGGGTCTATAATGCAATCCCAATAATGTGATCCCATTTTGAAATTGTGAATTGTACTCTATGTCCCTCTATATTTTTCATGAAGATCGATTGTGTCTCTGAATGCTTCTGCAGTTTCCATTTGAATCTCTTGTTGATGCATCTTTTCATTGCATTTAACATTACTATAATAATATTAAACCAACATACTGCAGATTCTGGTGATTTAAAGTACAAAACAAAGTGCTGGAGAAAGCAGGTATAGTAGAGTCAGTGAACAGAGAAACAGAATTAACATTTCAGTCCAATCTGTCTCTTGTTCAGAACTCCACGCTCAGTTTGTGTTTTTCTCTGCACTGACCCTACCAGACCTGCTGTGTATCCCCAGCATTCTCTACTTGTATTTATACAATTGTTGTCTCATATCCCTGTTTACCATCACCATGTTTTTTCACATCCTTTAATCTCTGTCATAGAGGCATACAGCAACTCGACCATGCCAGGCAACTTTCCCAAACTAAACAAGTCCTAGGAGCCTTCGTTTACTCCATAACCCTCTCACCGTTTCCTATTCATGTCCCTGTCCAAATGCCTTTAAATGTTGTCGTTGTTTCATTTTGTCTGGCAGCTCATTCCATATACGACCCTCACTCTGTGTGAAAATGATTTACCTCATGTCTCTCTGTAATCTTTCCCTCTCACCTTAAACCTCTCTGTCTAGTTTTGAACTCCCCCACCCTAAGGGGAAAAAATCATTGCTGCTCATCCTATCCATGTCCCTCATGATTTCTCAACCTCGATAAAGGTCACCCTTCAGCCTCCAACACCCCAGTGAAAAAACCTGTCCAGCCTCTCCTTGTAACTCAAACCCTCCAGTCTGTGTGATATCCTTGTAGATTGTTTCTGAACCCTTTCCAGTTTAATAATATCCATCCTACAGCAGGGTGACGAGAATCTAACACATTGCTCCAGAAGTGTCCTCACCAACATCCTGTACAACCTCCTGAAACAGCCATGAAGAACATTTAAATCCGTTGTCATCTGGTGATATTTTCCTCCCAAGACCCTCCATGAAGACACGGTGCCCCCTCAGTCCTGGGATTGTAACCCTTCACCTTGGGCAAGCTCAGAGACCTCTCCATTTCAGACTCAGGGGCGCGGGCTCCAGCAGCTTCCTTTCAGCCTCATCGCCCACGTCTTGTTTCCGGCAGATTCCTGTTTCCCGCCCGGTCTTGGTTCACAGCCTTTCTCCCCTCTCTGTGTGTGATTGTGTGAGAGAGAGAAATAGCCCAGAGGCAGCTCCGGCTCCAAATGCCCCACTTCCCAAACCCACTCGACCCTCCATCATGATGCTGTCCCGCCCCCTCCCCGCGGGGGATCGGTTCACACAATCCCCACCCGCCCCCTCCATTCCTCAAATAAATGGGGAAGAGGAGGGAGAGAGTGCAGGAAGATCCCAGTCTCTCCCTTCACCCGCCCAAAGCCGCCATTATTGTGAGCAGAGCCGTTCCCGCCACTCACCGCCATCTTAACCGTCACCTCCGCCCGCGAGCGCACATTCAAATTTGAATCTAACCGTCGCGCCTGCGCGAGAGCCCGAGCCCGCCCCAAACGGCTGGAGCCGAACCGCCCGCGAGCGCCCCCTCTCGGCCCCGCCCTGCCTGTGAGGAGGGCAGATTGCTTTCCCTGAAGGGCAGCACTGACACTAATGGGGGGGGGGGGAGGGATAACAACATTGGGCCACTTTAATCCATTCCAGATTGAGATACTACATTTTAAGTTCGAACAGGCACCATGATGGTTTGGACCCCATGTCCACCTGAGAATTAAAACCGAAAGAACTGCAGATGCTGGAAATCAGAGACAAAAACAGAAATTGCTGGAAAAGCTCAGTAGGTCTGGCAGCATCTGTGGAGAGAAATCAGAGTTACGTTTCGGCTCCGGACGAGGAAGGAAATGAACCACCCGGGTTCCTGAGAAATACCTTCGAGCCGTGTGCACTTTTACCACCGAGATCTGTCAAATCCGGGCCTGGTGCTGGGATCACCTGGTGAAGCCTGAGGGCCATCCGGGGAACAGGAGCCTGGCCTGGCTCGGCTTGGCTCTGGATTCCCCTGTCCTGGAGGAAGGGGACATGCCTCATCCTCTTCTCCAGCTGAAAGCATTGGGCTCGAAAACCCCAGGCCCATGTGTCCCAATTTGAGCAAGGCGCAGGGACAGGGCACTCGGGGCCCAGGATGACTTGGGGAGGTCCGGGTTTGTCCAGCTCGGCTCACACAGCGGGATCCATTTATTTGTGAAAAGAACAGACAATGAAGGGAGAAAGAGCAGAGACTGGTGACGGGGGTTACTGGGGGGGACATTGGTCTTAGCCTCGAACTCCATCCTTGGGGGTGAATTCTCTCTCACGTCCTGGTTGTGAGCCTGGATTTATCGTTGTCTGTCTGTTGTCTGACCAAGGTCATGGGCTCAGGGACAGGAGAGCAGGAAAGTGGCTGAAGATGTTCCTGAAGGGACTGGATAAGGTGAGTGGAGCAGATTCACAAGTGGAGTCATGTTCGTTGGGAATAACATCGACTTGAAGCTGTGAGGTTTTTTAGTGTTGGTGTGTATCCATCATGTAATAAGGGAAGATCCGTCTTTGTTATTTAATCTGTCTGGTATTTCTTCCTGTGTTAAAATGGAACCAGTTGTGAGGTGGAGCAACCTCCTTGAATTCCTGCCTTGTCACTTTTCTGAGAAAAAAGAGCAAGGGAGATCATTGACAACCTGAGAGAGGCCACTTCTGAGAGGAGACACTTCAAACGGGCTCACCCTGGGCACTGACCACCCTCCCCGGAATGGGGCTTGAACCCACCACCTTCCCACTTCGAGGGGAGAGAGCTCGACCCATGGAGGCCCCCTCTCTCACTGCGCCTCACGATGGGCACTTGGAATTCTCCAGCTGTTAACAGGAACAGGATATTCCTGAGGTGCTGTTGCAGTGGGACCCTTTCCCTCAAACCCAAAGCCACCCTGAACCCACCTCTGCTAGTGACAGAAAGCACAGCGTATTCCCAGGAAGTCTCACGTTCCCTGTCTGCAGGTTCCTGGAAAACACGCAGGAATCAGGGGAGAGAAAAGCTGAGCCCTCACAGGAAGTGAGAGTGGGTTCAGCTGCTCCCCTGAGCTCAGTGCAATGAACTTGATCAATATCTGTCCCTGACACTGAAGAGCAACTCAGAAAGGAAATGGTCAGCTCACGCCCACCCTCCTGTTATTTGGATCGTGCTGTGCGCAGAGTGGGCAGACTGTGGCGCCACCTCAGAGTGATATCAAGCAACATCTGAACCTCCCCCATGGCAGATGAACAATTCAGAGACCTGACAGAGAGTGATCCAGTGGGAGAGGTGCTGGGCTCAGGGTTGGAGACAGTGTTCCTGTCTGTATTCCCATGTGGAGCTCTCAGATTGCAGAGGGACTGAGCAATCTCAGAGTCTGATGAAGGGCTTTTGCCTGGAACATCAATTCTCCTGTTCCTCAGATGCTGCCTGACCGGCTGTGCTTTTCCAGGACTACACTCTCGACTCTGATCTCCAGCATCTGCAGTTCTCACTCTCGCCCAATCTCAGACTGTGATCACCTGCCAGCAGCTTCCTCTGATTTCTGTCTGCAGTCTCTCTCTCTCTCTCTCTCTCTCTGAGCCTCCCAAGCTGGCCCACGGTCAATACAATGGGAGGCTGTGGTTTCCCAGTTTCACCCAGAGACATCACTGCCTCACCTCGGTCTGCACAGGGGTGACAGGCAGCTTGAGAAACTCAGCCTGAATAGCCCCATCCCAGCCCAGTCTGAGGGAGGTTGAAGGAACACAGAGGGGAGGGAGAGACCCTGCAGTTTATGTACCCCACTGTAAAAGTAGGGTTGTAGGTCAAACGAAGCAGACAACGCTGTTTAATGTGAAATAACAAAGCAGCAGTGAGAACAACAAAAGTAACAAAAGGGAACCAGCACTTTTCAGATAGAGTCTTATTCGTAAAACATAGAAACAGACCCTTCGGTCCAACTCATCCACACCAAGCAGATGTCCTAAATTAATCTAGCCCCACTTGCCACACATCCACATTCGTTCTTCCTATTCACATACCCACCCAGATGCCCTTTAAATGTTGTAATTGTACAAGTCTCATCCACTTCCTCTGGCAGCTCAGTCCATACACTCACCATCCTCTGCATGAAAACGACAATTCCCCATGGATCCCTTTTAAATTTTTCCCCTCTCACCTTAAACCTCTGCCATCTAGTTTTGGACACCTCAGCCCAGGGAAAAGACTTTGACTATTCACCCTATCCATGCCCTTCATAATTTTATGAAACTCTATAAAGTCCCCCTCAGGCTTCGACACTCCAGGGAAAACAGCGCCACCATGTTCAGCATCTCCTTGTAGGTCAAACCCTCCAACCCCAGCAACATCCTTGTAAATCTTTTCTGAACATTTTAAAGTTTCACATCATCCTTCCTATAGCAGGGAGACCAGAATTGAATGCAGTATTCCAGTAGTGGCTGAACAGACTGTACAGATACAACGTGATCTCCCAACTCCAATACTCAATGCACTGACCAATAAGGGCACGCGAATGGCTCAAACTCCGCTTTCTCAGTGAGAGCACTGTGTTTACTTCTGTCTGGCCCTTTGATGAACCTGGTTAACTCTGAGAGGGAAAGTGTTTAAGAGGGGCATTGCAATGGCAGCCCACAAGGAGGGGGCTTCTTAAACATTCATTCATGGGGATGTGGGCATCGCTGGCTGGGATCAGCTCTCCGGGTTCTCAAGTACACCCTCTTCGGGGTCTCCCTCCCCCCGGGTCCCCCTCCTGATCCTCCCCATTTTACATTACCACCCCCTCCTCCCCCAAAGGCTGAGCTCCCACAGGTGAGTGATGGAGGACATTAAGTCCCTTAAGTGGTGACTGGGATCTTCTCAAGGTCATCCCCGGCTGGGGAGGGGGTCCTTGCAGCCATCCTGGTTCCCCATCCCCCTCCCCCTCCTTCCTCTCCAAGGGTACTGAGGCCAATGGGATGCTCCACATGCTGACCACTCAGAGACCAGCTTCCCAATTGGCCTCAGTGCCATTCCTGGGATTTCCCGAGAGATTCCTTTGCCCTGACTCCGAGCGGCAGCAATTTATAACGAGGAAAGGTCTGGTGTAAACTGGGCAATGTCAAAACATCAAATGACCTTCCTCTCAACAACAAGGAAGAGTTGCATTTGTGTAGCGCCTGTCCCAGCGGCAGGCTCGGTGACGTGCTTCCCTCCCTTTCCCCCGCTCTCTCACTTGCTCGGGCTGCTCTGGCTCGGCTCCACATCGGAAGTAGATGACGAGCAGGGCCGTGGTGGGCACTGACAGCCCCAGGCTCAGGAAGACGGTGCCGAGTACAGGGGCCAGGCGGCCACCAGCTCCGTCCGCTCCCTTCTCCGAGTCAGGCATGGGGCTGGGGGAGCTCTCCTGGGCTGTGGGGGTGGGGAGGACTGTCTGCTCTGAGTGTCTCACTCCCTCTGGTCGGTGCAGCCGAGCAGGGCTGGGGGCTGCCCTCTCTCCCTCTGTGTGTGTGTGAATAATAGCAGGAATAATAGCAGCCCATCATACCTGCTATTTTGTAAAATATTCATTTATATTGAAAAAAATTTGAGTTGTTTCTTACAAAACTACAAAATTAATACAAAATAGTTTATCCACTTTACAATATAATAACATCATCAATATAAAATTAAGAAAACTAACTACTAATCTACTGTACAAACTACCAAAACACAAAATAGGATACAGGAAAGAAGACTCTAAAAAGAAAACCACAGTATCGTACATTACTCACAATAACAAAAAAAAGAGAAAGGAAAAAACTAATTAAATAAATCACATTCAAAATAAAATTATATTAAGTCATAACAAAACCCATATTTATACGGGATTCCTCCTCCCAGGGGCCCCCGAACCAACAAGCACCATCCCCACGGCTAAACAAAGGCCCTGAACATCTGGCCGATACATCTGCATTGGTGTAGTTCAAAAAGGGCTGCCATGTTCTGTAAAATAATTCAGTTTTTTGGTGCACCATATTCGTAAGGAAGTCAAGGGGAATATATTCCATGACTATCCTATGACAATTCGAAAGTTCTGGAGGACTTTCGGATCCCAACTTACTGAAATGTTTTTCCTAGCACAAAAGGAAAGGACAGTGAACCACTTCTTCCCGGATGCATCGAGAGAGGGGAAATTTGGAAAGCCCAAAAAAAGAGACACAGGGTCCAACCCAAATCTCCATTCCCAAAATCTTTGCCAAGGCATTCGCTATGCTGTTCCAATATCTGCAAATTTTATGGCATTCTGGATTAGTGGTGCTGGAAGAGCACAGCAGTTCAGGCAGCATCCAAAGTGCAGCGAAATCGACGTTTTGGGCAAAAGCCCTTCACCAGGAATAAAGCTTTCTCCTGAGGATGTAGTACAGAGTGGGTCCTTTGCAATTCTGAGAGAGTGTGGCCCTCAGCTGAGACAGGGCTGACTGTGGAGAGGTTAGGTGCCGGCGCATTGCTGCGAGCGTGGAGCGGAGGATCTTGAAGGAGAACTGTTGCTGGTGTTTTTGAATCTGTAGTCTGTACTGTTTGTCCTGTTCGGGTCTGAACTCTGCTGGTTTAAAGGTGGTCCAGAGTCCGTGTGGGATGAGTTGGTTACGGAGGCAGGCACTGAGGAAGCAAATGTGGCTGTGGTACCGAGTTTGTTTCAGGACATGGTTGAAGAGCTTCAGAGGAAATGACATGGGAGTTGCAGTGGGAGAGGGACTCCCTGAGATTCTTGTAGAGAGAGAGGAGGAAAACTTCTTCAAGGCAGGCATCCTTGCAAGAGGATTCGCAGTAGGGTTAAAATCAACGAGCTAAAAAAAATGACTGCAGATGCTGGAAACCAGATTCTGGATTAGTGGTGCTGGAAGAGCACAGCAGTTCAGGCAGCATCCAAGGAGCAGCAAAATCGACGTTTCGGGCAAAAGCCCTTCATCAGGAATAAATCTTATGGCATGTCCACAAACAGTGAGTGAGAGTACCCACTTCTATTTTACATTTAGGGCATTGGAGATGCTTCTGCTTTGAACTTTGCACATCGGTTTGGTGCCATATGAGCCCTATGAAGTATTTTCTATTGAATAGCCTGAGTTCTATGACATCTTCATGGCATTTTCCCAGATATCCTCCCACATCTCGAAGGAGATTTCCATCCCTAATTCTTGATTCCAGATTTTATATAACCGTTCCATGTCCTTCAATACCGTATTACCTTGTGAGTGGTAGACAGTACTGACCCAGGGCGCATCCATTGGCCGCAGCACTCTCCTTTCCGAATCTGATTTGTATGGATTAATCATCAATGTGGTCTTTTTTTGTCTGAAGTCTTGTACTTGAAAATATTGAAAAAGGTCCTTGCTTCTGACACAACTGTTTGAAGGATATCATGACCTCCCCATCGAACAGATCTCCCAAACAGGAGGTGCCTCTGGACTCCCAGATTTTAAATCCAGCATCAGTCAGGCCTGGCTGAAATTCCAACGTTCTCACTATAGGGGTAAAAGGAGAAGTTTTTTGTAAATTATCCTCATCCTGTCATGTCATCCTCCAAGCTTTGATTGTATTTCATACAATTCGATTTTTACAGTAATCTGTAATAACTCTCATCTTATCCATAAATAATAGATTGATGAGGGGGCATTTTGTTTGGGAAGCCTCAATATCCAGCCAGGTAAAAACAATGACTGCAGATGCTGGAAACCAGATTCTGGATCAGTGGTGCTGGAAGAGCACAGCAGTTCAGGCAGCATCCAAAGTGCAGCGAAATCGACGTTTCGGGCAAAAGCCCTTCATCAGGAATAAAGGCAGTGAGCCTGAAGTGTGGAGAGATAAGCTAGAGGAGGGTGGGGGTAGGGAGAAAGTAGCATAGAGTACAATGGGTGAGTGGGGGAGGGGATGAAGGTGATAGGTCAGGGAGGAGAGGGTGGAGTGGATAGGTGGAAAAGGAGCTAAGCAGGTCGGACAAGTCCGGACAAGTCATGGGGACAGTGCTGAGCTGGAAGTTTGGAACTCGGGTGAGGTGGGGGAAGGGGAAATGAGGAAACTGTTGAAGTCCACATTGATGCCCTGGGGTTCAAGTGTTCCGACACGGAAGATGAGGCGTTCTGGTGGTGAGGGAGCGGCAGTGAAGGAGGCCCAGGACCTCCATGTCCTCGGCAGAGTGGGAGGGGGAGTTGAAATGTTGGGCCACGGGGCGGTTTGGTTGATTGGTGCAGGTGTCTCGGAGATGTTCCCTAAAGCGCTCTCCTAGGAGGCATCCAGTCTCCCCAATGTAGAGGAGACCGCATTGGGAGCAACGGATACAATAAATGATATTGGTGGATTTGCAGGTTAAACTTTGATGGATGTGGAAGGCTCCTTTAGGGCCTTGGATAGAGGTGAGGGAGGAGGTGTGGGCACAGGTTTTACAGTTCCTGCGGTGGCAGGGGAAAGTGCCAGGATGGGAGGGTGGGTTGTAGGTAGTTACGGAGGGAACGGTCTTTGTGGAAGGTGGAAAGGGGTGGGGAGGGAAATATATCCCTGGTGGTGGGGTCTTTTTGGAGGTGGCGGAAATGTCGGCGGATGATTTGGTTTATGCAAAGGTTTGTAGGGTGGAAGGTGAGCACCAGGGGCATTCTGTCCTTGTTACGGTCGGAGGGGTGGGATCTGAGGGCGGAGGTGCGGGATGTGAACGAGATGCGTTGGAGGGCATCTTTAACCATGTGGGAAGGGAAATTGCGGTCTCTAAAGAAGGAGGCCATCTGGTGTGTTCTGTGGTGGAACTGGTCCTCCTGGGAGCAGATACGGCGGAGGCGGAGGAATTGGGAATACGGGATAGGCTGGGAAGAGGTGTAATCCAGGTAGCTGTGGGAGTCGGTGGGTTTGAAAAATATGCCTACGCAGAAGAAGTCTGGAGAGGAATGCAGTGGTGTTTGTCGAGGTTCATCCCGAGCAGCGCCGTGACGCTGTGCTCAACTCTGCACAGAACCTAACTGCTTTTGTGATTAGATTAGATTAGATTAGATTAGATTACAGTGTGGAAACTGGCCCTTCGGCCCAACAAGTCCACACCGACCCGCCGAAGCACGACCCACCCATACCCCTACATTTACCCCTTACCTAACACTACAGGCAATTTAGCATGGCCAATTCACCTAACCTGCACATCTTTATGACTCTGGGAGGAAACCGGAGCACCTGGAGGGACCCCACACAGACACGGGGAGAATGTGCAAACTCCACACAGACAGTCGCCTGAGGCGGGAATTGAACCCGGGTCTCTGGCGCTGTGAGGCAGCAGTGCTAACCACTGTGCCTCCGTGCCGCCCATAAATCAGGGCTCAAGATCCTCTGATGATGCAGGCTCTGCGCTCAGTCCCGTCCTGGGTGACCCACCTTCTGGATCAGGGAATCACCCTGTGCCAGGCGATTTTCTTTCCCCACTGCACCTTGGCAGCAGCTGCCCTGAGCTGTAGTGCGTCCCTCAGCACGTAGTCCGGGACCTTGGAATGTGCCAGTCTGTAACACTCGGTCAGGGTCAACTCCTTGTTCTGGACCAACAGGTTTCAGGCAGATCAAGGATTGTCTTTCACCAAGCAATATTTTGTCTTTAAATAGAAACCCCATTGGGTCATATTTAACCTCATGGCCCTCACTATGTTCTTCCTTTTCACTTCTGCCTCCCTTTCCAGTCGCTGTGTTTGAGTCTGAGACTTTAATGTTGCAGATTGCCTCTCCCTGCTGTTCCCTTATACTGACAGGAGCCAGTTCCAGGCTCTGTTCAGCTGATCAGAGACATTGGAGAAAGTTCTCACCTTTTCCCTGGACGATGCCCAACTCCTTGTATTTGTTTGGGATCTTTCAGCGGGAATGATACCCACCCGATCCCACCGGGAATGACCTCTTCCTGACATTAAAGAGGATCTGGGGCTCAGTTCTTACTATCTGGTATTTTGTTGACGATTTTCCACGTTTTCCAACAGATGTGTAAAGAATAAACATGATCGCAGCAACAGCTCGACCCTGGACACTGACTTTTCAGTGAATTTACAAATTGATCGATGATCCTCGGAGCCTTTTCAGACACACGGTACAGGACCGCCCCCGCCTGGCGGGAGACGGTACTGCGGCCCAATAGCCTTCAGTAACAGTTCCATCCAGCAGATGGCGGTGACACACAAACAAATCCTGGGGACGCTGGAAATCAGAAATAAAATCAGAAAATGCTGCAAATCCTCAGCAGGTCAGGCAGCATCTGTGCACAGAGAACCAGAGTTAACGGGGAGTTAAACACTGGGGATATTGCATATCCTGACAGAGATTCTGTGTAAATCTCCGCCCCAATGATACAAGCAGCTCAGTGGAGGATGCTATGTAAATGCAGTTTTGTTGCACCCTCCAGTGTTTGGATTTCTCCCTCAGGATTTCATGTTCCGGGTGCAGAGTGAGAAACACAGAGAAATCCCAGCTCCAGACTGGGAAACAGGTGAAGAGATGGAGGATGGGACTGAAGGAGGGAGTAAATGAAGGAAGGAGAGACACAAGATATTTAATTTACTTTTTATTTTCACCATCTGACATTTATATTTGTATCTGATTTATTGACAGTTTGTTTGTGATGTTACAAAGTATAATCTCAGAATTCAATAACACATTCAGTAACATCCTGTTGTCAATGGGAGGTTTCTGACCCCAATCCCTGACCCAGACCCTAAACCCGGGGGTCATTGTGACGTCAGGGAGGCCCCGCCTCTTTAACAGCTGATTCTTAGAAACTTGTTTAAATCCCAAACCTCGAAGAAAGGATAAAGTTTCCCAGTGAATTTATTCCCAGTGAAGGTGTGGAGATGGGACTTGGTGTCCGCGTTGTAAAATGAAACTGTCCCAGATTCATAACTGAGATAAACTCCCACCTTCCTGGGGATCTGACCGACAGGGAGAGGGGATCGAGGAGAGGAGTTTATATAAAACTGATCCCTATCCTGCCCCATGATCCAGAATCCATTCTCTGGGATCAGACTGACCCATCTCTTCCTCTCCACAGACTCT
The DNA here is from genome assembly GCF_037043375.1 of Chiloscyllium plagiosum. Taxonomy (NCBI): domain Eukaryota; kingdom Metazoa; phylum Chordata; class Chondrichthyes; order Orectolobiformes; family Hemiscylliidae; genus Chiloscyllium; species Chiloscyllium plagiosum. Next base: position 8,570,284 of record NW_028270173.1, on the reverse strand, counting down.
GAGGCTACTCCCAGATTCCAGTCCCGATTCCCCCCCACCTCCACCTCCCAGTAATGTCTCCCCGATGTGAATCCCTCTGATCCCAGGGCACAGGGACGGTCTGTAAACCTCTTCTCGGTGTCAGGGAGACTCCTCCGGGTCCGGGTCCATCTCAAACTCTTCAGATCCTCAGAGACCTCGAGCCGGGGATTCGCTGTTTCCACATCCAGGGTCACAGAGACTGGGAGAGAAACACAGAGAGTTAGAGACAGTCCCTGGGTCTGGATATGTGGGGTGGGGGAGGTGTGAGTGGGGGAGGAAGGGGGGTGTGGGTGGATGGGAGGGGGATGTGTGTGTGGGGGGGGGGAGAGGGTGTTTGTGTGGGGGGGAGGGGTGTGTGTGTGTGTGTGTGTAGAGGGGAGGGGTTTGTGTGTGTGTGTGTGTGTGTGAGGAGGCCTGTGACCAGTGGAGTGCCACAAGGATCAATGCTGGGCCCTCGACTTTTTGTCATTTACATAAATGTTTTGGATGCGAGCATAAGGGGTACAGTTTGCAGATGACACCAAAATTGGAGGTGTAGTGGACAGGGTTACCTCAGATTACAAGAAGATCTGGACCAGATGGGCCAATGGGCTGAGAAGTGGCAGATGGAGTTTAATTCAGATAAATGTGAGGCGCTGCATTTTGCGAAAGCAAATCTTAGCAGGACTTATACACTTAATGGTAAGGTCCAAGGGAATGTTGCTGAACAAAGAGACCTTGGAGTGCACACCTGCCTGATCAGCCTGGACCAGGAGAAAGCCTTTGACAGGATATCACACACGTATATGAGAGATGTTCTCTCCAAAATGGGCTTTGGGGAGGGAATCTGCAATTGGATCAGACTGCTCTACAACAACATTGTCAGTGCAGTCTCAATCAACGGGTGGGAATCAGATAGCTTCCCAGTCAGATCTGGAGTCAGGCAGGGCTGCCCCCTCTCTCCTGCCTTGTTTGTGTGCTGCATAGAGCCATTTGCCGAGTCCATCAGGAAGGATGTGAGCCTGAGAGGGGTGACTATTCCTGGCAGCGGGGGCCTGCAGGTTAAGGCCTCCCTGTACATGGATGACGTCGCCGTTTTCTGCTCGGATCCGCTGTCTGTGCGCAGACTCATGTGCATTTGTGACCAGTTCGAACGGGCCTCAGGAGCCAAGGTAAACCGAGGCAAGAGCGAGGCCATGCTCTTCGGGAACTGGGCCGACCAATCCTCGATCCCCTTCACCGTCAGGACCGACCACCTGAAGGTGCTGGGTATTTGGTTCGGAGGGGCTGGGGCATGCACCAAGTCTTGGGAGGAGCATATCAGCAAAGTGAGGCAGAAACTGGGCAGATGGAAGCTACGGTCGCTCTCCATCGCGGGAAAAAACCTGGTCATCAGGTGTGAGGCACTGTCATTGCTATTATACGTGGCACAGGTCTGGCCTATTCCCAGAACCTGTGCCGCTGCAGTCACCCGGGCCATCTTCCAGTTTATATGGAGGTCAAAGATGGACCGGGTCCGAAGGGACTCACTGTATAAAGATCTGGGCAACGGGGGAAAAAATACACCCAATGCCACCCTCACCCTGATGGCCACCTTTGTGTGTGGCTGCATCAAGCTGTGCGTGGATCCCCGGTACGCAAACACCAAGTGTCACTACGTACTGAGGTTCTACCTGTCCCCGGTGTTGCGAAGGATGGGCCTGGCCTCGCTGCCGCGGAACGCTCCGAGTAGTTGGACCGTTCCGAATCACCTGTCCTTTGTGGAGAAATTTATGAAGAAAAACACCTCTGACCACAAGTCCATCAGGAAGTGGTCAGCACGTAGTGTCCTTGAGACCCTTCGGGAAAAGGAGAGGGCGGATCCTATCGAGCGGTTCCCTGAGCAGACTGTCAAAGCCATTTGGCAGAATGACTCATTGCCAGAACTTTCCAACAAACACCAAGACATGGCTTGGCTGGTGGTGAGAAGGGCTCTGCCTGTGAGATCCTTTATGCACGCCCGGACTCTCAGCCGCACCGCACGCTGCCCTCGAAGCGGCTGCGGGGGGGACGAGACTGTCACACACCTCCTTCTGGAATGTGCCTACGCAGAGGAAGTCTGGAGAGGAATGCAGTGGTGTTTGTCGAGGTTCGTCCCAAGCAGCGCCGTGACGCGGGACTCCGTGCTCTACGGTCTGTTCCCCAGGACGAAAACCGAGACGAACATCAACTGTGCCTGGAGGATCATCAACTCGGTGAAGGACGCTCTCTGGGTGGTCCGAAACCTGCTGATCTTCCAGCTGAAGGAGTTGACCCCGACTGAGTGTTGCAGACTGGCACATTCCATGGTCCAGGACTACGTGTTGAGGGACGCGCTGAAGCTTGGGGCAGCTGCCGCCAAGGCGCGGTGGGGAAAGACCACTGTGTAACATCTGCCTGCCTAACGAAGAACAGGGGGCCCATGCAGTCATTTGGGCTCTGCTGACGCCTCAGCTAATCATATGGGCATATGATCAAAAATGTACAGACCTGTATAAAAATGATAAATTCTGATCTCTGTATGTACATGTTTACATATGTATGGCATGACCAACTGTACAGACAATCAAATTATTTATGAATAAAGTATATTTTTGAAATAAAAAAAAGAGACCTTGGAGTGTAGGTTCATAGCTCATTGAAAGTGGAATTACAGGTAGATAGGATAGTGAAGAAGGCGTTTGGTATGCTTTCCTTTATTGGTCAGAGTATTGAGTACAGGGGTTGGGAGGTCATGTTGTGGCTCTACAGGACATTGGTTAGGCCACTGTTGGAATATTGCGTGCAATTCTGGTCTCCTTCCTATCGGAAAGGTGTTGTGAAACTTGAAAGGGTTCAGAAAAGATTTCCAAGGATGTTGCCAGGGTTGGAGGATTTGAGCCACAGGTTGAACAGGCTGGGGCTGCTTTCCCTGGAGCGTCAGATGCTGAGGGGTGACCTTATAGAGGTTTACAAAATTATGACGGGCATGGATAGGGTAAATGGGCAAAGTCTTTTCCCTGAGGTGGGGGTGTCCAGAACTAGAGGACATAGGTTTAGGTTGAGAGGGGAAAGATATGAAAGAGACCTAAGGGGCAATTTTTTCACACAGAAGGTAGTACGTGTATGGAATGAGCTGCCAGAGGAAGTGGTGGAGGCTGGTACAATTACAACATTTAAAAGGCATTTGGATGGGTATATGACTAGGAGGGATACAGGTGGGGTGCTGACAGGTGGGACTAGATTGGGTTGGAATATCTGGTCGGCATGGACGTGTTGGACCGAAGGGTCTGTTTCCATGCTGTACATCTCTATGACTCTCTGACTCTAAATTCTAACTTACATCGTCCTTCTCCCAAGTGAAGACAGAAGCAAGATAGTAAATTAACACCCTGTGTCTCTCCTCCAGCTCCATACCTGGATTGCTCCTTGATCCCTACATTTTCCTGGTTATTCTCTTCCCCTTAAAATACTGATGAAATATCTTGGAATTCTCCCTCATTTTAGCCACTAGTGTTTTCTCATGCACCTACTTTGCTCTCTCAATTACTTTCTTAAATTCCCAGCTGCTCTTTCAGTACTCCATGAGGGCCTTGTAATTCCCAGCTCTTACACTCCAACCACATTGAAAGGGCCACCTTTCCAATAGCTCTTCCTGATTACATGCTGCCCCTGAGTGCTAGTTTTCTGCATTTCATGCGCAAATACTCTCAAGTGCCATTGTGGTGCACCTTTCTGCAGTTTTTCTCCATTTAAATAATTCTTTGTTCTTTTGTTTTCTCTTCAAAATAAAGAACTTTCCCAAATTAATCCTCCATTTGCCAACTTTATACCAGTTACTTGAACCATCAATGTCTCTGTGAATTGTTTGTATCCACCTGTTTTAGAATTGTCTGCAAATTTGGTGACAGTGCATTAACTTCTTTCCTCCAAATCATTAATATTTATTGTAAACATTTGCAGTCACAGCACTGATCCCTGTGGAACCCCACTGGTCACAGGTCACCAACCTGTAAAAGCACTCCTTATCCCCACCTGCTGTTTCCTGCCCATAAGCCAATTCTTTCTCCATCCCATAATCCTGCCAACAGTACCATGGCCTCTTAATCTTTCTTGAAGTATCTTGTTGAATGCTTCTAGAAGTCCAAATAAAACTCTACTGGCTCCCTTCCATTCCATTCCCTCTAGTTGAGATCTCCTCAAAAGCTTTCATAACTGAGACAGATATTAATTTCCTTTCATAAAACCATGCTGACTCTGCTTGATGAGGTTATGATTTTCTGAATATTCTACTGTTACTTCCACAGTAACCAACTGCAATACTTTTCCAATAATAGATCATGGGATAATCTACCTATAGTTACCTGCTTTTTGCCTCCTTCCCTTATTAAACAGATGTGTCATATCAGCAGTTTTCCAATCCTCTGGTACTTTTCCAGAATTGAGCAATTTAAGGAGAATTACAACAAATGCCTTCACTATCTCTGTAGTGACCTGTTTTAGAATCCTCAGATGTAAGCCATCAGGGCCAAGCAACCTCTCTGTCTTTCGCCCCATTAGTTTGTCTCACACTATTTCAACATTATACTCTGGGGAGAAAGTGAGGTCTGCAGATGCTGGAGATCAGAGCTGAAAATGTGTTGCTGGAACAGCGCAGCAGGTCAGGCAGCATCCAGGGAACAGGAGAATCGACGTTTCGGGCATAAGCCCTTCTTCAGGAATTTTCCTGAACAAGGGCTTATGCCCGAAACGTCGATTCTCCTGTTCCCTGGATGCTGCCTGACCTGCTGCGCTGTTTCAGCAACACATTTTCAACATTATACTCTGCCCAACTACCTTAAATTTATCTTGCTCTTAGATCCTTTCCTCTTACTCAAGATATATAATAATGCTGAGAGCTGAGGTGAACCTCCTTAAATGTCTACCCCTGCTTGTTTACTGTCATTCCTCCTCATCTATTCACCCAGTTCACTTCAGATAACTCTACCCTCGTTTCATTGTAATTGTTGTGTTCTGACCAGTCCCTTGTAAAGTTTTAGCAAAAGCTTCCTACTTCTACATTGCATTCCCTTTGAAATAAAGGCCAACATACCCACTGAACTTAGATGCTGGTTCTTTGTGATTCATGGATAAGGATTCCCAGATCCCTCAGTTCCATAGCTCCCTGCAGCCTTTGTACATTTAAATAATATCCAGCTCCTCTATTCTTCCTGCCAATGTCCTTAACCTAAAGTTCCTTTACATTATATGTCATCTGGCAAAAGTATTGTCCACTAACTCAACCTGACCATAATCCTCTGCAGACTCCTTATGTCATCCACACCACTTGCTTTCCCAACTTTTTTTGTTTCACCTATAAACTTGGCATTCACCTTCCACAACCAAGCCATTTATGTATTTCAAAAATAATTGTGGACCCAGCACTGAACCGTGTGGCTCACCACTAGCTACGAGCTATCCCAATTCTCAGTCTTTTATTAGTTAGACAATCATCTCTCCAGTTGAATGTGTGATGTCTTATCAAATGTCTCCTGAAAATCCAAATATATTACATCCCTATATTTTCTCCCATCTATCCTGCTTAATACCTTCTCAGAGATTTTGAGTGAAGTTGTCAGACATGATTCCACCTTCACAAAAGGGTTGGTTTTGCTGGGAACAACCAACACAGAACAGGACCTGGGGTTGTGGGGCTGGGTAATGGACCATGCGAAATTGTTCAACTCAGTGTAACTGCAAGGTACCAAGGCAGAAGACGAGCTTGTGATGAGCTTCATTGGAGCACTGCAGCAGGCCTGAGATGGAAATTTCAGCATGGAAACATGGAGGGGGGGGGGGGGGGGGGGCTGTGTTGAATTGGCAGGCACCTGGAAGTTCAAGGTCATCTTTATGGTCAGAGAGTAGGTGTTCAGCAATGTGGGCTCTGCTCTGGGTATACTGTGAATAGTTCTGTTTTATCAGGAGAAATATACGCTGGTGTTGGAGGCAGTCCAAAGAAGGTTCACTAGGGCTATTCCAGGGATTGACAGACTATATCGTGAGGAGTGGTTGAGGAGAGTGGGACGATACTGGAAATTATAAATGAAAACAGAAGTTGCTGGAAATGCTCTGCTGGTCTGGCAGCATCTGTGGAGAGAAATCTGAGTGAACATTTTGGGTCGAGTGACCCTTCCTCAGAACAATTCAACTGGGAAAAATAAGGTTTCCACTTGGTGAAGTTTGTAAAGTATGGATGGGTTTGACAGGGAGCCAGGTTTATCTGGGATAATGGGGCAGTGTCAGCTGACCCGTAGGAGATGTTACATCACAAGACTGTTCAACCTGATGATGTCAGTAAATCCCTGAGGTGTACAGGGCACTGCTACAACTGGTCATTGTGATGTCATCACCATGAACATCGAGGGGATTGGCCAGTGATCATGTGATTACCACATCAAAAGTGTGTGCAGTATCTTGGTCGGACAACTTCCCAAAGCTAATATAATCAATGTTATCGATTATGAAATGAATAAAGTATCAACTCTTTGTTTGTAATTAAATCAGAGTTTGTGCATCAGCCTGACCAATGGACCTGTCCCCTGTATTTGCTTGAATAGAACCATTGAAACTAAGAACGGAGCCTCAAGTGGTCTGTGAGAAAATCAAAGAGTGATCAAACTCTGATCAACCTCCCCCTTCTTCAGCCACTGGAGACAGGGAGACTGAGCTGGCAGCTTCATTTCCAGACGTTTTGTCACCCTACTAGGTAACATCTTCAGTGGGCCTCATGTAAAGCAGTGTACATGATTCCTGCTTTCTATTTATATGTTTGGGTTAGTTTGGGTTGGTGATGTCATTTCTCATGGTGATGTAATTTCCTGTTCTTTTTCTCAGGGGTGGGAGATGGGGTCTAACTCGATGTCTTTGTTGATGGAGTTCCGGTTGGAATGCCAAGCTTCTAGGAGTTCTCGTGCATTTCTCTGTTTGGCTTGTCCTAAGATGGATGTATTGTTCCAGTCGAAGTGGTGTCCTTCCTTATCTGTATGTAAGGATACTAGTGACAGAGGATCATGTCGTTTTGTGGCTAGTTGGTGTTCATGTATCCTGGTGGCGAGTTTTCTGCCTGTTTGTCCAATGTAGTGTTTGTTACAATCCTTGCATGGTATTTTGTAAATGACATTAGTTTTGCTTGTTGTCTATATAGGGTCTTTCAAGTTCATGAGCTGCTAGTTTAGTGTGTTGGTGGGTTTGTGGGCTACCATGTTGTCGAGGGGTCTGAGTAGTCTGGCAGTTGTTTCCGAGATGTCTTTGATGTAGGGGTAAGTGGCTAGGGTTTCTGGATGTGTTTTGTCTGCTTGGGTTTGTTGCTGAGAAATTGGCGGACTGTGTTCATTGGCTATCCATTCTTTTTGAATACACGATATAGGTGATTTTCCTCTGCTCTGCCGTAGTTCCTCTGTGCTGCAGTGTGTGTTGGCTCATTGAAGTGACATTCTGATGTAGATAAGGTAGGACATCACTTTGACTGGAACAACACATTGAGTTAGACCCCATCTACTACTCCCTGAGAAAAAGAACAGGAAATGACATCACCACAGGAAATGACATCACCAACCCAAAGACACCCAAACATATAAATCGAAAGCAGGAATTGCCTGAGGCCCAAAACCTACATGTTACCTGGTAGGTTGATGAAACGTCTGGAAATTAATCTCCCAGCTCAGCGTGCAAACCTACATCCAGAATCTCAACCTGAGCTACAAATCTTCTCAAAACTCGTACAGAGCAGTGTCTGAGAGTTCCTGTCTTGGTGAAGGTTTGGGATTGAACAGTCACAGCTGACCAGCTGAAGATGATATTTCACATTCGGGAGACTTCTGCATCACTGTCTAGGCAAGCATTTATTGTCCAACCCTAATTATCCTGGAGGCTGCTCATTAACCCATTGTCATCCATGTAGGGGAGGGACACCCACTGGGCAGTTAGGAGAGGATTTCCAGCATTTTGGCCCAATTCAGCATGGTATATGGCATACAGGACAATTTGCAAGTGATGGTGTTCCTGTCTATCTGCTATCCTTACCCTTCCAGTCAGTTCAGGTTGCATAATTGGAAGTTGCTCTCTGAGGAGGCTTGGTGAGTTTTCTCACACTTTTTTTTAAGTGTACACATTTCTGCAACTGTGTGTCAGTGGTGCAGGGAGTGAATGTTAGAGGTATTAGACGGAGTGCCATTCAAGCAGCATGTTTTGTCCTGGATTGTGTTGAGCTTCTTCAGTACAATTGGGGTTGCAGTCATCCAGGCAAGTGGAGAACCTCTATTATATGCCAAATCTCTGCCTTATCGATGGAGGACTAGTAACTAAGGAGTCAGTAGGTGAGTTGCTGGCTGCAGACCTTTCACTCTCTGACCTGCTCTTGTAGCTATAGTGTGTGTTTGGCAGGTGAGTTCAGTTTCCGGTCAATGGTAACCTCCAGGATGTTGCAAGTGGAGGATGCAGTGATGAATGGAATTGTTACTGAACATCAAGTGTTGGTGGTTACATTCTCTCTTGTTGGAAACGGTCATTGCCTGGCACTCGTGTGGCACAAATGTTACTTGTCACTTGTCAGCTCAAAGCTGAACAGCTGGACAGAGTCATGGCTGCGTTGTATTTGGACATGGATTGTTTCAGGATCTGAGAGGTTGGAAACGGTGCTGTTATTGTGCAATCATTAGTGAATATCTCATCACCTCCACCGTGACCTTATGACGGAGGGAAGTCCATTCATGAAGCAGCTGAAGATGCTTAGGCCGAGCCATTACTCTGACAAACACCTCCAGAAATGTCCGGGAGCTGAGATGGTTGATCTTGAACAATCACAACCATCTTCCCTTGTGTTCAGTATGACTCAAAAAAGTAGAGAGATTTCCACTGATTCCTATTAACTACAGTTTTGCTCATTACAGACTTAGATATTTGCATGAACAAAAATACAAGTTATACAATATATATCAGGCCAAAAGAGGAACTTATCTGAGCTTTACCAGGGTGAGTGGCTTCCTGCATTTCTTTCCATACAAGAAAAGGGAAGAGGCTGCAGAATGTTTCAGTGGAGATGGTACCATCTGTTAGTGAGAGCACACAATTGTCGTCACTGATCCTGTACATATTAAACATTAATTGATTAGAAATTTAGCACAAACACTTTCCTGAGTAATTTCACCAACTTGCACTGAGTTTCAGTAAAGTGCATGTCCTACCTTCTCTTCCGAGATGCCTCCTCCTGAAATAAACAAAACACAATCTGAGTTGACAGAGACTGACTGTCTACATCCAGAAAGCAGCATTACACTCACATTGTTACAAGCTGCTGAGAACTGCCAATTCTGATTGTTGCAGGCATCGAATAGAAAGAGGATGTGACACCAAGGATATTGAAGACCAGAAGAATAAATACAAAATTTGAACAATTACAAAGGATTGAAAGAAACATTAATATATTTTAATGGATAAAAATCTGACTTTGATATTTAAAATTACAATAAAGAAAGGGATTGATTCCATAGATTCAGTAAAGATATTTTCACTTCTAAGGAATCTAAACATGTGAGTCTGTGAACATCATCCTGTTATAAAATAAATCCAATAAGTAAATACAGAACCTGTCAAAAACCAGGCGTGAGGCCTTCGGATCAGGAGACCTACTCAAATGACCTTCGCAGAGCCATTAAGCCAGCCAAGGACCAACACTGATCTAAACCAGAGACCCAGACAGACACCCGGCGACTATGGCAAGGACTGATTGACATCACAGGTTCTAAAAAGAGACAGTGCAAGATAGCACACAGTGACATATCCCTCCCAGATCGTCTCAACGTCTTCCATGCTCGCTTTGAGCAAACTTTCGGTGGAGAGGTAGCACCTATTGAGACAAGTCCGGATGAACCTATCCCAACAGCCACTGCATCAGAGGTCAGATCAGTTTTCCTTCCTGTGAATCCAATGAAAGCAATAGGACCAGACGGAGTACCAGGCCGTGCACTCAGAGCATGCACAGATCAACTGGCAGAAGTCTTCTTGGACATCTTCAACCTCTCCCTGCAGCAGGCCACTGTCCCTGCCTGTTTCAAGAGGGCCAACATCATCCCTGTATCTAAGAAGGCTCATACAGCATGTCTCAATGACTACCACCCAGTGGCCCTAACTTTGGTGGTCATGTCATTAATCAACTCCACCCTCCCCATTACTCTTGACCCACTCCAATTTGCCTATTGGACCAATAGATCCATGTCAGATGCCATATCAGTGTCCTTCACTCCTCCCTGTAACACCTTGACACCAAGAACAGCTACATAAGAATCCTACTCATTGACTACAGTTCAGCCTTCAACACGACTATCCCCTCGAGACTGATTTACTAAACTTAGTGATCTCGGCCTAAGCCCCACTCTCTGCAACTGTATCCTCAGTTTCCTGACCCACAGGTCATAATCAGTGAAGATTGGGGACAATATTTCATCCTCACTAACACTCAACACTGGAGTCCCCCCAGTGGTGGGTACTCAGCCCCCTACTGTACTCACTGTATATCCATGACTGTGTCACCAAATACCAGACTAATGTCATTTACAAGTTCGATGATGATACCATTACAGTCAGTTGACTCTCAGATGGCGATGAAACAGACTACAGATGGGAGGTGGAAGACTTAGAAAAATGATGCACTGAGAACAACCTAGCTCTCAATGCCGGAAAACCAAAGAACTTATTATTGACTTTCGGTGGGATGTTATTCATGCCTCCCCAGCACATTAACAGCACAGAGGTGGAACGAGTGGAGAGTGTCAAGCTCCTGGGAGTGGTCATCCACAACAAACTTTCTTGGACTCTTCAAGTGGACGCACTGGTTACAAAGGCCCAACAACATCTCTTCTTCCTCAGGCAGCTGAGGAAATTTGGCATGACAGCGAATACCCTTGCCAAGTTTTGTAGGTGTGCCATGGAGAGCATTCTGTCTGGATGTATCACTACCTGGTATGGCAACTGTACCATTCAAGATTGGAGGCAGTTACAGAGAGTGGTGAACTTGGCCCGGACAATCACAAAGGCCAACCTCCCATCTATGGAATCTATCTACCAGGCCCGCTGTCAAGGAAAGGCCGCCAGCATTCTCAAAGATCCATCCCACCCTGACAATGTTTTCCTACAATCTCTACCATTGGGGAGAAGGTACAGAAGTCTGAACACACGCACCAACTGGTTTTGCAACAGTTTCTTGTTAGAATACTGAATGGACTCACAAACTCTGAACATTCCCCTGCACCTGTATTTTTGTTTTTGCTGCTGTTTGCCTATTATTTACTGTCTATGTGACTTAACTCTGTGATCTGCCTGTATTGCTCGCAACACAAAGCTTTTCACTGTGCCTCGGTGCACGTGACAATAAATTCATTTCAATTCAATTCCATGGGGAATTCAGGAGAAATGTCTTGATCAAGAAAGTGATGAGAATGTGGAACCCACAGTCACACAGTGTGATTGAGACAAATATATTGAACAGGAAAGTGGAGAATCTAATGTTGCAGAAAGCAGCAGAGGGAGACAGTGACGGAGGATGGGTGTCTTTCACTGAATTAAACTGAAACATAATCCCTCACCTTCAGAAATATCACTCCGTCTGTTTGTTCCAATTGTTTTTCCAAGTTTGAGAGTTTCTGCTGAAGAGAATTTAAATTCTTTTGAATTTCACAAAGATTTTGCTCCATTGGTTTGAGAATGTTTTCCTCTTGTTCCCTGAGATCTCGGAGTAAACTCTGCTCTTTCTCAGTCAGCATCTGGTGCATTTTAGTGAACTCGGATTTGATGTGAGTTTGCAGGCTGCTGGATTCCTCCTGTCAGGGGAAATATAAAAACAATATGTTTCTGCAAAAAATAAATGAACAAATCAAATGTTGAAGCCAAACCCGGGGAGATTTTACCTGAATTTGGGAAATCTTCTGTTTCTGCTCCCGCTCCACTTCTAGAGCTGCTGATTTTTTCTCTGTGAGAGAATCCAAGGAAGATTTCACCCGATCCTGGGATTGGGAGAGAAAATCAGAAAATAAAAGTGTTAGACCATGAAAATGTGATGAAATAATCAGGGGATGGAATCTGTTTCCTTTTACCTTGTAGAGTCCAACAGCTTCTTTAACCGGGATGAAGCGGTGCTCCCTGTGTTCCCGGGAATCTCTACAAATCACACAGACCAATTTCTTGTCAGTTTCACAAAACAGCTTCAGTTCTTCCTGATGTTCCTCACAGTGATGTTTACTTTCCTTCTCTTGTGGATTCAGATTTAATGTTCGAGCTTTCTCGGCCAGATTCGCTAAGGCCCGGTTTCCTCTGAGGGATCTGTCCGGAAACTCCTGTCTACATTCCGGGCAGGAGTTTATCTCCTGCTTTTCCAAACTCTGGGTGATACAGGAGCGGCAGAAGTTGTGTCCACACTCCAGTGTTACCGGATCGGTGAAGAAATCCAGACAAATGGGACAGATTACCTCCTCGGTCAAACTCAGGACCTGCTGTCTGAAAGCCATGTTCACCCTCAGCACTTCCTGATGCAAACCCCTTTCAGTTTCGCTGTCCCTGCGCTGCTGAACACATTCAGCTCAGGCAGCACCGAGATGGTGATAGTTCACACAGGGCTTCCTTTCTGTATCCACCGGCACCGTCCATCATTCGCCGTCGGCTGGATGTGACTGGAGCATTCCGTTTTCATGAAATGAGTAACAGACCCCAACCCCACAACGCTGAGCGGAAAATATTCTCCCTACATTCTCTCCCACTGATCTCTGTTGGTACATAACTCACTGAAAGAAAATTATGTTGTATTTTTGGTGGTGGTTTCTCAGCCTTTAAATATAAATTGTGTATTGTTCAGCTCCTGGCCCTCCCATCAAGTGTTTGGTCCTGGCAAAACCATGGGAATCCCTGAAGCCGGGAGGTGAGAGGGAAGGTCGGATGGGAGTGGTGTGGGTGGGTGGAGAGAGGATGGCAGGGGGTGGGGATGTTGTCCTGGGAGTGACTGGCAGCTTGCTGCTCTCCTTCATATCCTTCAGACCCAAAGCAGCCCCAGGCACGGATGGCCAAGTTGTGTTGGTCTTTGTGGGAAACACAAGCTGAAACATATTGTCCAGCGCCTCCTCACCTCTCCCTTACAATCCACCAGGATTCTCTCAGTCCTCACTTTGGGAGTCACTGCACAGAACTGAAGGGCCTCATCCCTGGTCCCATTCTGGGAAATCTCCCCTTGCACCATCCCTTCGGCCTTGACATCCTTCCGAAAGGGCAGGCCCAGAATTGGCTGCAGCCTGGGCGGGAGACCAGTGGGAATCCTGTTGGTGTCATTTCCACTATTTCTCTGGGCTCACTGCTGGATCCCACTAAATACCGCAGACAGTCCAGGGAATCCGCACCAGGGATATTCAACCCCAAGGGTTTCCATCAAACCGGACACACGGCAGCAATTCTCCCTCAGAATGTATATCCCTCTCCCGGACACGGGGCAGCGGGAGGGCCTGACAGGACATGAGTCTCCATGAGAGTGTCCTTCTCTTCAATCGGCTGGTGGGATGTGGGACTCATTGCCACATGGAGTCATTGGGGGGATTGTCTGGGCGACCCAGACCCAAGTAAGAGGTGTTTTCCCAATAGGGGCTCCCATAGGCGGTGGAGTCAGATCAGACCCTTCACAGGACGGGGAATGCAGGCGGGTTTGAAACAGTAAGGGATTTAGGGGAAATTGTGTCCCTGGCTCCCAAATTGATCCGAATATAGAAGGATGTATCTCCTTCCATGATGCGGTGGATATTGTCTGGGCTATTGATTGGGACAATGACTTCTTCCATTTCTGAAAGGAATGACCTGATGATGCTGATCCTGTCTCATTGTTGTCATGTCCTCAAGTGTCCTTTGTTCATGATCTCAGTCTCTGTTGGAGGCTCTGGTGTTGGGAAGGATGTTGGGAAGCTTGAAAAAGTTCAGAAAAGATTTGGAGGCCAGTGGTCCATCTGATTTAATTCTTTGTTGGTGGTTTCTGCAGTGGGAGGGTTGAGAGATGTCTGACACATTAGCCAGAATAAGATGTGCAGCTCAGGTGCATTGGCCTTGCTAAATTGCCTGTGGTGTTAGGTGCATTAGTCAGGGGTAAACATAGGGTAGGGGAATGGGTCTGGGTGGGTTACTCTTCGGAGGGTCGGTGTTAACTTGTTGGGCTGAAAGGCCCATTTCCAATGCTGTCGGGAATCTGTAGTCTAATCTGATCTAATCTGATCCTTGGCCTGGGCTCACGGATTGCACTTTCAGTGGCAGCAACACTACCTTCCCCTTTGATAACTGGTTACTTTTCAAACTGCTGGGAGGTAGACATTGGTGTTTATTAATGATCGATGCTCAAATGTGTGTGTTTTTGATTTGTATAATTGGTTTTGGATCATGGAATGGGAATGTGGCGGGAGTGGTTCTTATAGAGCAGTGAGCCTGAAGTGGGCAAGTTGTTGGAGGGAATCCTGAGGGACAGGGTGTACATGTGTTTGGAAAGGCAAGGACTGATTAGGGATAGTCAACATGGCTTTGTGCGTGGGAAATCATGTCTCACAAACTTGATTGAGTTTTTTGAAGAAGTGTTAAAGAGGGCAGATCTATATGGACTTCAGTTAGGCATTCGACAAGGTTCCCCATAGGTAAAATCAATAACTGCAGATGCTGGAAATCAGATTCTGGATCAGTGGTGCTGAAAGAACACAGCAATTCAGGCAGCACCCAACGAGCAGCGAAATCGACGTTTCAGGCAAAAACCCTTCATCAGGAATAACGGCAGAGAGTCTGAAGCGTGGAGAGATAAGCTAGGGGAGGGTGGGGGTGGGGAGAGAGTAGCGTAGAGCACAATGGGTGAGTGGGGGAGGAGATGAAGGTGATAGGTCAGGGAGGAGAAGGTGGAGTGGATAGGTGGAAAAGGAGCTAGGCAGGTCGGACAAGTCCGGACAAGTCAAGGGGACAGTGCGGAGCTGGAAGTTTGAAACTAGGATGAGGTGGGGGAAGGGGAAATGAGGAAGCAGTTGAAGTCCACATTGATGCCCTGGGGTTGAAGTGTTCCGAGGCGGAAGATGAGGCGTTCTTCCTTCAGGCGTCTGGTGGTGAAGGAGAGGAGGTGAAGGAGGCCCAGGACCTCCATGTCCTCGACAGAGTGGGAGGGGGAGTTGAAATCTTGGGCCACGGGGCGGTTTGGTTGATTGGTGCGGGTGTCCTGGAGATGTTCCCTAAAGCGCTCTGCTAGGAGGCGCCCAGTCTCCCCAATGTAGAGGAGACCGCATCGGGAGCAACGGATACAATAAATGATATTGGTGGATGTGCAGGTAAACTTTGATGGATGTGGAAGGCTCCTTTAGGGCCTTGGATAGAGGTGAGGGAGGAGGTGTGGGCACAGGTTTTAAAGTTCCTGCGGTGGCAGGGGAAAGTGCCAGGATGGGAGGGTGGGTCGTAGGGGGGCGTGGACCTGACCAGGTGGTCACGGAGGGAACGGTCTTTGCGGAAGACGGAAAGGGGTGGGGATATATCCCTGGTGGTGGGGTCTGTTTGGAGGTGGCGGAAATGTCGGCGGATGATTTGGTTTATGCGAAGGTTTGTTGGGTGGAAGGTGAGCACCAGGGGCGTTCTGTCCTTGTTACGGTTGGAGGGGTGGGGTCTGAGGGCGGAGGTGCGGGATGTGGACGAGATGCGTTGGAGGGCATCTTTAACCACGTGGGAAGGGAAATTGCGGTCTCTAAAGAAGAAGGGCATCTGGTGTGTTCTATGGTGGAACTGGTCCTCCTGGGAGCAGATACGGTGGAGGCGGAGGAATTGGGAATATGGGATTGCATTTTTGCAAGAGATAGGCTGGGATGAGGTGTAATCCAGGTAGCTGTGGGAATCGGTGGGTTTGTAAAAAATGTCAGTGTCAAGTCGGTCGTCACTGATGGAGATGGAGAGGTCCAGGAAGGGGAGGGAGGTGTCAGAGATGGTCCAGGTAAATTTAAGGTCAGGGTGGAATGTGTTGGTGAAGTTGATGAATTGCTTAACCTCCTTGCGGGAGCACGAGGTGGCGCCAATGCAGTCATTAATGTAGCGGAGGAAGAGGTGGGGAGTGGTGCCGGTGTAATTACGGAAGATCAACTGTTCTATGTAGCCAACAAAGAGACAGGCATAGCTGGGGCCCATACGTGTGCCCATGGCTACCCCTTTGGTCTGGAGGAAGTGGGAGGATTCAAAGGAGAAATTGTTAAGGGTGAGGACCAGTTCGGCCAAACGAATGAGAGTGTCGGTGGAAGGGTACTGTTGGGGACGTCTGGAGAGGAAAAAACGGAGGGCTTAGAGGCCCTGGTCATGGCGGATGGAGGTGTAGAGGGATTAGATATCCATGGTGAAGATGAGGCGTTGGGGGCTGGGGAAACGGAAGTCTTGGAGAAGGTGGAGGGCGTGGGTGGTGTCTCAAACGTATGTGGGGAGTTCCTGGACTAGGGGGGAAAGGACAGTGTTGAGGTAGGTAGAGATGAATTCAGTGGGGCAGGAGCATGCTGAGACAATGGGTCGGCCAGGGTGGTCAGGCTTGTGGATCTTGGGAAGGAGGTAGAACCGGGCAGTGCGCCCCTGCTTTGTATCCCCAGCATTCTCTATTTGTGTTTATTCAAATTCTGTCTCATTTTCCCTTTTAACAATCATTCTTTTTCACATCCTTTAATCTCCGTCATAGAGGCGTACACTAATTCGAACATGCCGGCCAACTTTCCTAAACTAAACAAGTCCTAGGAGCCTGTGACTGCTCCATAACCCTCTGACCGTTTCCTATTCATGTCCCTGTCCAAATGCCTTTTAAATGTTGTCGTTGTATCACTTTGTCTGGCAGCTTGTTCCATACACGACCCACACTCTGTGTGAAAATGTTTCCCCTCAGGTCTCTCTGTAATCTTTCCCTCTCACCTTAAACCTCTTTCTCGTTGTGAACTCCTCTACTCTAAGGGATAAAAAGCTTTGCTATTCGCCCCTTCCATGTCCCTCATGATTTATAAACCTCGATAAAGGTCACCCTTCAGCCTCCAACACCCCAGTGAAAAAACCTGTCCAGCCTCTCCTTGTAACTCAAACCCTCCAGTCTGTGTGATATCCTTGTAGATTGTTTCTGAACCCTCTCCAGTTTAATAATATCCATCCTACAGCAGGGTGACGAGAATCTAACACATTGCTCCAGAAGTGTCCTCACCAACATCCTGTACAACCTCCTGAAACAGTCATGAAGAACATTTCAATCCGTTGTCATCTGGTGATATTTTCCTCCCAAGACCCTCCATGAAGACACGGTGCCCCCTCAGTCCTGGGATTGTAACCCTTCACCTTGGGCAAGCTCAGAGACCTCTCCATTTCAGACTCAGGGGCGCGGGCTCCAGCAGCTTCCTTTCAGCCTCATCGCCCACGTCTTGTTTCCAGCAAAGTCCGGTATCCTGCCCGGTCTTGGCTCACAGCCTTTCTCCCCTCTCTGTGTGTGAGTCTGTGTTTGTGTGAGTCTGTGTGTGTGTGTGTGTGTGTCTGTGTGTGTGTGTGTGTGTGTGTCTGTGTGTGTGTGTCTGTGTCTGTGTGTGCCTGTGTCTGTGTGAGTGAGTGAAGTGATTGAGTGTGAGTGTGTGTGAGTGTATCTGTGTGTGATTGTGTGTGTGAGAGAGAGAGAAATAGCTCAGAGGCAGCTCTGGCTCCAGATACCCCACTTCCCAAACCCACTCGACCCTCCACCGTGATGCTGCCCCTGCGGGGGGTCAGTTCACACAATCCCACCCGCCCGCCCCTCCCTCCCTTAAATAAATGGGGAAGAGGAGGATCAGAGTGCAGGAAGATCCCAGTCTCTTTCAATCCGCCCCCGGAGAAAGGGGGAGGTGGGGGTTGGGTGGTGGAGAGAGAGAGAGAGAGCGACAATCTTCCTGAACCGATTTAATGAAGGATGAACGGTGACCGGTGCTGCCTGTGAAGAGAGCAGATTGCTTTCCCTAAAGGGCAGCACTGACACTAATGGTGGGGGGGGGGGGGGGGGGGGAGTGAGGGGGCTTTCCAACATTGAGCCACTTTAATGGGAATCACTTTCCATTCCAGACTGAGACTTTGCATTATCTAACAGGCACCGTGATGGATTGGGACCCGTGTCCATCCGGGAATTATTCCTCTAGTGAGGTTCCCACTGCACCGCCATCTCCCCATTACAGGGGCACAGGAACAGGAATAGGCCATTCGGCCCCTTGGGTCTGTTCTACCATTCAATGAGATCATGACTGAGCTTGTCCCAGGTTCATGTTCCGGACTTTAGCCCGAATCCCGTAACACCTTTGACCCAAAAAATGCATCTATTTCAGATTTAAAATGAACAATTTATCCAACAGGAGGAGATCACGTGGCTTTAGGTGTGGGGGCGGGGAGAGGGATAATACATTGTGGTACACAGGATGGAGCAGTTGGAAAGGACAAACTGAACGGACCAGCAGCTGTTTCCTGTCCTGTTCCAGACTCAGATGGACTTCCATAAAAACCAAGAACCCGCGGATGCTGTAAACCGGAAGCAAAACAGAAATTGTTGGAAAAAGCTCAGCAGGTCTGACAGCATCCGGGAAATTCTCCAGTCTCCTTCCACAATCCAAAGAGATGCCGCCAGACCTGCTGAGCTTTTCCAGCAATTTCTGATTTCCTCCAGTTTGTCTGATGTCCTTTGGGGTAACAGTGCAGATACTAAACTTCTCTGCCACGATGCAGGCTCAATGTGGCAAAAGTTTCGACCTCAAGAGGACAGCAAGAGGGAAACCTGCAGGAAAAAACTCAGGAGAAAGACATACTTTCAGATGGTCCATTGTTTGGATATATCACTCGGATTAGCGGGAGGAGCCTGCACACTGCAGTGGGAATGGTGCGAGAGACAACGGTTGGGTTAATCCCACAATCCAATGGGGAGGCTGCACTGGAACGGATCCTTCCACCACATCACAAATCCTCCCCTTTATGGTTGTTACTTTTCTCACCTTTCCCCGTCTCTGTCATGCTTCAAATCAGATCTATTTTTCACCTTTTCACAATTTGGCAAAAGGCCACAGATCTGCAAAGTTATCTCTGTTCAAAGATGCTCCTTGATCTGCTGAGCAATTGTGAACCTTTTCTGATTTTATTTCGATGTTGAGTATCTGCAGTATTTTACTTTTGGGCGAAGATCGCGCATGAATGATATTTGGCTGCAGTACCGGTGACTGCCAGCTGGTGGCAATCCTACACCACGAATGCCATCGCGTTTAGAATTTACAGTGACGTCTGTGACCTGCACCTTCGTCCTTGAGGATTTCCTGCACTCTGTCTGTGATGTCTTTAACCCTGGCACCAGGAAGGCAACACACCATCCTTAAGTCCTGCCTGCTGCCACAAAAACCCCGGTCAGTTCCTCTCACTATGGAGTCCCCTATTACCACGGCTCTGTGCGATGTCTGACTCTTCCGCTCTGCCTCCACGCCAACTTTTGATTGACAGATCTTTTCCCTCGGGTGGGTGAGTCCAGAACTAGAGGGCATACGTTCAGGGTGAGAAGTGAAAGATCTGAAAGGGAACTAAGGGACAACTTTTTCACGTAGAGTGTGGTACGTGTATGGAATGAGCTGCCAGAGGAAGTGGTGGAGACTGGTACAATTACAGCATTGAAAAGGTACCTGGATGAGTATATGAATAGGAAGGGTTTGGAGGGATATGGACCAAGTGCTGGCTAATGGGCCTAGATTAGGTTGGGATATCTGGTCGGCATGGATGGGTTTGACTGAAGGGTCTGTTTCCATGCTGTATATCTCTATGACTCTATGACCAGAGCTTTATAGAGCCTCAGAAGTACATCTCTGCTTTTATATTCAAGTCCTAGTTGATTAATGAGGGAAGGGACGTGGATGTCATTTACATGGACTTTGGTAAGGCATTTGATAGGGTTCCCTCTGGTAAGCTGATGGAGAAGGTGAAGTCGCACGGGGTCCAGGCTGTTCTTGCTAGATGGATAGAGAACAGGTTGGGCAACAGCAGACAGAGAGTATTAGTGGAGGAGAGGTTCTCAAAATGGAGACCTGTGACCAATGGTGTTCCACAGGGATCCGTGCTGCGATCACTGTTACTTGTGATGTACATAAATGATTTGCAGGAACGTGTGGGTTGCTTCATGAGCAAGTTTGCAGATGAAACTAAGATTGGTGGAGTAGCAGATAGTGAAGGGGTCTGTCAGAGAATACCGCAGAATACAGACAGATTGGTGAGTTGGGCAGAGAAATGGCAGATGGTGTTCACTCCGGACAAATGCGAGGTGATGGACCTTGGAAGATCAAATTCCAAAGTGAACTATAGAGTAAATGGAAAAGTCCTGGGGAAAATTGATGTACAGAGAGATCTTGGTGTTCAGGTCCATTGTTCCCTGAAGGTGGCAACGTACATCAGTAGAGTGGTCAAAAAGGCATACGGTATGCTTTCCTTCATCAGACGGGGTATTGCGTACAAGAGTTGGCAGGTCATGTTACAGTTGTTTCAGACTTTGGTCCGGCCACATTAGGAATTCTACATTCTGGTCCCAACATTCCCGAAAGAATGTGGACCATGGCTAACTATGACGAGAGGTTAAGTAGATTAGGATTATTTTCATTGAAAAGACGGAGGTTGAGGAGGCCCCTGATTGAGGCCCCTGATTGAGAAGTATACACAGGATGGACAGCAAGAAGCTTTTTCTGGATCAGTGGTGCTGGAAGAACACAGCAGTTCAGGCAGCATCCCACGAGCAGCGAAATCGACGTTTCGGGCAAAAGCCCTTCATCAGGAATAAAGGCAGTGAGCCTGAAGCATGGAGAGAACAGCTTATCTCTCCACACTTCAGGCTCACTGCCTTTATTTCTGATGAAGGGCTTTTGCTCTTCCAGCATCACTGATCCAGAATCTGGTTTCCAGCATCTGCAGTCATTGTTTTTACCTCAGCAAGAAGCTTTTCCCCAAAGTGGAGGATTCAATCACTAGGGGTCACATGTTCAAAGTGAGAGGGGCAAAGTTTAGGGGAGATATGTGGAAAGTTCATCAGGCAGAAGGTTGTGGGTGCCTGGAACACATTGTTAGTGGAGGTGGTAGGGACTAGAACAACAACGTCATTGAAGATGTATCCAGGCAGATCCATGAATGGGGAGGGAACAAAACGACACAGAGCTTTTGAAAATAGGTGGCAGGTTGAGACAGAGAAGCTGAATCGGCAGAGGCTTAGAGAGCTGAAGGGCCTGTTCATGTAAATTTCTTTGTTATTTGTTCGTCTCAAAGTAAATGCCAACATTACATTTGCCTTCAAAACTACTGACTCAACCTACAAGTTTGACCTTGAGGGAATGGTGGACTAGAACTCCCAAGTCTCTTTGCACTTCAGGTTTTCAAATGTTCTCCCCATTTAGAAATAGTCTATGCTTCAATTCTTCTTTGGGAGCAGGAAGAACAGCCTGAACTTCAGTTTGACCCGCTATGATCGGGGTGGTATAAACCTCTTTATCATATTCCATAAATGCAATCTTGTGTGTGGCACGGTGGCGCAGTAGTTAGCACTGCTGCCTCGCAGCGCCAGAGACCCCGGCTCAGTTCCCACCTCAGGTGACTGTCTGTGTGGAGTTTGCACATTCTCCCCGTGTCTGCGTGGGTTTCCTCCGGGTGCTCCGGTTTCCTCCCACAGTCCAAAGATGTGCAGGTTGGGTGAATTGGCCATGCTAGATTGCCCACAGTATTAGGTGAAGGGGTAAATGTAGGGGAATGGGTCTGGGTGGGTTGCTCTTCAGAGGGTCGGTGTGGACTTGTTGGGCCGAAGGGCCTGTGTTCATACTGTAAATAATTTAATCTAAGAGATGCTGTTCGTTTGTTGATTAGAGTAAAACTCCAATATGTAATAGTTTCTTTGATCTGCTATTGTACCCTGCATTTGTGAGAAAACACATCTATGTAAAGACATTTCTATGAATAAAGTATAAATTTTAAAATTAAAAGAAATCTTGTACTCTCAAAGCAGATTGCGAACCTCCCACAACCCCGAGGGCAGTCTCATAACACAGTAATACCAAAGCCCCACAAAGAACAGGTCAGACGGAGAGACACCACCAAGGACATCGCTCCTAGGACAGGAACAATGGAAGCCCCTTACTGTTTCAGAAGAGACATTCTCACCAACCCGCAAAGAGCTGGAATCTCCTGATCCCGTTGATACTGTCAGGATGTTGTATTGTATCGAGATTCAGGACATTCGTTCGATAACTGTTTTACAATTATCATCATTGTAACTAGATTACTCCATTTCCAGCTACATTGTATCATTCCCTATTTTCATTAATCTTTTTGTACAAGATTCCTATAAAACCTGGCTTCATCCTCAGCTCGAGGAAGAGAACCCTTGATCTCCCTGTACAGACTGTCAGTTCTGTGTCAGACTAGTCAGTTTCTCTTCCAACCAAATCGCTTGTAATAAACAGCTTGTCAATTTCACCCGATCTGGTTTGTGTGCTCTCTGCCTTTTTGGGTTAATTTCTCCCACAGGGTCGGTATGGCCTTGTTGGGGCCGAAAGGCCTGTTTCCACACTCTCGGGAATCTAATCTAATCAGATATCTATCTTGTGTTTGAACGATCATAAGCACATCTCATTGGTAAACCACGTTCCGTTCTTAGTGTAAGTAAGCAAGTGCCGTAAATCATAGACATGTGGAAACGATGTTTACATTGGAATCACAGGCGACTGTTTTTCAGAGCAACAAAGGGTGTTGAAAACGTGGAATGTGCAGCCAGAGAAGATGGTGCTCTCAGTTTAAGCTCACATCCAAACAATGTTGAGAAATATTTACTTGTACCTGGCACCTTTAATCTTAATCGCTTGGACGAAATAGCTTGTCGATTTCACCCGATCTGGTTGTGTGCTATCTGCTTTATTGGGTAATTTCTCTGACAGTTTGTCGATATGAGTCGACGGCTCCTTTTTCTCTGAACAGGGTAAGCGAACCTGACATTTTAAATACAGCCCAATTCGAACCTGGCGGCCAGTCAGACCAGAGAAAGGCTGGATTGGGAGATGCCAGGGTTGGACTGGGGTGTACAAAGTTAAAAACCACACAACACCAGGTTTGCGAGGTTTGTGAAGGTTTGTAGCTCAGGTTGAGGTTTAGGGTGTAGGT
Source organism: Chiloscyllium plagiosum (assembly GCF_037043375.1). Lineage (NCBI taxonomy): Eukaryota > Metazoa > Chordata > Chondrichthyes > Orectolobiformes > Hemiscylliidae > Chiloscyllium > Chiloscyllium plagiosum. The sequence continues at coordinate 8,547,088 of NW_028270173.1, read as the reverse complement.
TTGTTCGCTGAGCTGTCGGTTTGATACCCAGACGTTTCATTACCTGGCGAGGTAACATCATCAGTGGCGACCTCCAAGTGAAGCGAAGCTGTTGTCTCCTGCTTTCTATTTATATCTTTCTCCTGGATGGGGTTCCTGGGGTTTGTGGTGATGTCATTTCCTGTTCGTTTTCTGAGGAGTTGATAGATGGCATCTAGATCTATGTGTTTGTTTATGGCGTTGTGGTTGGAGTGCCAGGCCTCTAGGAATTCTCTGGCATGTCTTTGCTTAGTCTGTCCCAGGATAGATGTGTTGTCCCAGTCGAAATGGTGTTTTTTTTCATCCGTGTGTAGGGCTACGAGGGAGAGAGGGTCGTGTCTTTTTGTGGCTAGCTGGTGTTCGTGTGTCCTGGTGGCTAACTTTCTTCCTGTTTGTCCTATGTAGTGTTTGTGGCAGTCCTTGCATGGAATTTTGTAGATGACGTTGGTTTTGTCCTTGGGTTGTATGGGTCTTTTAAAATTCTGATTTCTGTATGTAAATTTTTACGTATGTATGGCATGACCAACTGTACATAAAATCAAATTATTTTATGAATAAAGAAGATGTTTGAAATTTTAAAAATCCTTTCTGACATAAATCTCTCAATAGAATTTTACACTGCATCAATTGGCATTTCAAAGTAGTGATTGTGGGGTGTTGGTTAAACTGAAGACAGCATCTAAAGGGACAGGATTTGTCTGGGAACTGGGGTGAGATGGCGATGGTGCTCAGCTTGAGAGAAGTATTACATTGGTTTGTGTCACTGGAAAGCAAGTGACAGAGTGAGAAGGGGCTGAGTGGGAACTGCCCAGATTGCCACATTCAGATCAAACAATGTTGAGAAAAAGGGCTTTGAGGTTTGTATCTTGACCAAACTTTGCTCCACCCCAGCTGGGACTTGAACCCACTATCCTGGTTTTGGGAGGCCAGTGACTTATCCATTGGGACACTGGGGCTGTCCAAAATTTGTGGGGGTGTGGTGATTGTAACTTGACCTTTTACCTCTAGGTAATTACTGCCAAATTTGATGCTTTTTTGTGGGCCGGCCCTTTCTTTTCAAACACAATCTGATGAAGAGTCATCGAGACTTGAAACATTTGCTCGCTGTCTCTCCATAGATGCTGCCTGACCTGCTGTGATCTCCTAATTTTATCAACTTGAGGAACGAAAAGACAGATTGAAGTTTGCTTTTTTGTGTGTCAGTAATTAATATTGCAAAGTATCGATTACATGTGAGGAATAATCATCTTTCTAGACGTTTCCTTGGTTGTCCTGAATGTCAGTTTCAGTTATTTCTCCAACCATGATTCCTGGCCACCACCTTGGTCTTGCTGTCTCACCCGACCTTAGTCCTCTCATCCTCATCCTTCCATCACAAAGAAGGCCAGCTCTGATCACTAACCCTGATCTACATCCCACATTCACATTCCAGGTCTGCGGCCTTCTGTATTCCTCCTTGGGAAAAAGAACTATTCCCCAATTCACTGATAACCACACACTCAAAACAAAAAACGTTATCCAGGCCTTTGACCCTCCATTCACCACATCATTTCTGCAGTGACTGATTTACTCAACCCCACCATCACCTCCACTTGTGATCCCCAACAGACCCAGTCCCCTCTCGAGCTGCTCAAGCCTATTCAATGTCCTCCAATGAGAAGGAAAAAATACAGTACGGTTTATTATACAAAACCTTCATTTCTTCTGGTTAAAATCTACATCATTCTATGCTTCTGTCTCAGTTACACACCACCTCATTAAAACCAAAATAAGACAAAAGATGTTTTATCAAGCCAAGTTACTCGTATCGATGGCATTGCAGTTAATGTCGTTTGTATACATTTCAGCAAGGCCTTCGACACGGTCCCGTGTTGGAAACTGATAAAGTTGGTAAAAGCTCATAGGATCCAGAATTACTTGACAAGCTGGATCCAAAATTGGCTTCATGGCAGGCGGCAGAGGGTGGTTGTGGAAGGCTATTTGTGTGACTGTTCAGTGGCATACGACAGGGATCACTATGGGTCTGTTATTGTTTGTGTTTATTTACAAATAACATAAATAAGAAGGTGGGGGGATGATAAGTAAGGTTTTGGATGACAGGTAGATTGGCTAGGTGGTTCATGGTGAGGAGGATATTATTGATCTATACTTCCAGGCAGATCTGTGACAGATGGAATTTGACCCTGATAAGTGTGAGGTAATACACTTTGGAAGAAGTAAGGAGACAAGGGAGTACTCAATGAATGGCAGGACATTAAGAAGCTCAGAAGAACAGAGGGGTAGTGGGTGCTTGCCTACAGATTCCAGAAGGTGGTTAAACAGGTTAATAGGTAGTTAAGAAAGTATACAGGACACTTACCTTTATCAGTTGAGAGTGTGGTGCTGGAAAAGCACAGCAGGCCTGGCAGCATCCAAGGAGCTGGAAAATCAATGTTTCGGGCAAAAGCCCTTCATCAGGAATGAGGCTGGGAGTCTACGGGGTGGAGAGATAAATGGGAGGGAGGTGGGGCTGGGGCATAGGTAGCTGAGAATGCAATAGGTAGATGGAGGTTGGGGTAAAGGTAACAGGTGGGAAGGAAGATGGACAGGTAGGACAGGTTCATGAGGGCGGTGCTGAGCTGGAAAGTTGGAACTGGGATAAGGTTGGGGAGTGGGGGGGAAATGAGGAAACTGGTGAAATCCACATTGGAGTGTCTCGAGGCAGAAGGTGAGGTGTTTTTATTCCAGACATCGGGTGGTAAAGGAATGGCAATGGAGGAGGCCCTGCATGTCCTCGGCGGAGTGGGAGTTGAAGTGCTTGGCCATAGGCTGATGGGGTTGGTTGGTGCGGGTGTCCCGGAGAAGTTCCCTGAAGCGCTCTGCAATGGGCATCCTGTCTCCCCAATTTAGAGGAGACCCACTTCAACCTCTCATCCTCAACTCGCAGCCCTCCACTCCCTCTGCTCCGATCCTATCCTCACCATCAAACCAGCGGACAAGGAAGGTGCAGTGGTAGTTTGGCGCACTGACTTATACACCGCTGAGTCCATGAAAAGATTAGCCATGATCTTATTGAATGGTGGAGCAGGCTCGAAGGGCCGGAAGGCCTACTCCTGCTCCTCGTTCTCATGTTCTTATGTTCCCAGATCATTAGCCTGTCCCTCTGGGTTTTGAGGCTATCAGACCACAGATAGAGGTGTTTGGACAGATGAGCCACACATTTGGTCAAAGAGACAGGATTGTCTTAAAGGAGGAAAGCTAGATGAGATGATGAAAAGTGCCGGCTGGGAATTGGGCCCAGGCAGCTGAAGGTATTTTCACTATTTTCATCCCCAAGAAGAACAAACATTCTAAGGAGAGCACAAGCCAACCGTGGTTGATAAGGGAAGTCAGGAACAGCATAAAAGCAAAAGTAAAATCATACAATGTGGTGAGGGTGTGTGGGACGCCAGAGATTTGGGAACACTTTAAAAATCAATCGAGGATAATTCAAAAGAAATAAGGGGTGAGAAGATGAAATATGAGTGCAAGCAAGCTCATATATAAAAAGGAGACCTTGTAGAGGTTTATGATATCATGAGGGACATGGATAGGGTAAATAGGCAAGGTCTTTTCCCTGGGGTCAGGGAGTCCAGAACTAGAAGGCATAAGTCTGTTTCCTTTCTGTACATCTCTATGACTCTATGGATGCCAGTTAACCCAACATTCCTGAATTCAGGTGGCAATTTGATAAGTTTGAATTTAAAAATAAAATTTTCATGGGCAGTAGATACAGGGGTCCACCAGCCATGTTTCCCTTCAAGCGACTCACCATCCTGACTTGGAAATATATCACTGTTCCTTCACTGTTATTGGATCAAAATCCTGGGAAATCCCTCTCTGATGGACTGCAATGGTTCAAGAAAGCAGCTCAGTACCACCTTCTGGAGGGGCAACTAGGGATGGGCAATAAATGCTGGCTCAGCCAACGATGCCCCTGTCTCATGAATGGATACACAAAAAGGCTGTAACAAATATCTAATTCAAATTGTTTAAAGTTAAACTTTTGTAAACCACAGACATTTTATTTGAATCTCCTGCCTCCTCTAAAGCTGCAATGAACATGTTGTTAACAAATACATTCACGTCCTCATAATAAATCCAGGTGATTTCATCACACACAATCATTCAAGAAATAAAAACAGAGAATACTAGAAATACAGGGGGAATGTGTTTGGCCATGAGGTCACAGATTATAGTTGGATACAATTCTTCTGCTGCTGGTGACCCACACCACCTCACGGATTCCAAGCTCTGAGTTGTTTGATCTTTTGGAAATCTATCCCATGCAGCATGGTGGCTGTGCTATCCAACACAAAACAGGGTATTTCTTGAAGACAAGATTTTCTCTCCAAAAGAGCTGTGTTCTGGGCACTTCTTCAGAAACTACTGTGGTCAGGTGTATTTCTAACAGGTAGATCAGTGGCGGTGAGGTTAACAATGATTTTGCTCTTGTTGGTTCCTTCACCAACTGTGACAGACCCAGTCAGGATTCGGAGATTCAGTGGGTAATGGTGCTACCAGCCAGCTCTTGGTGATGGGCCATGAAGTCCCAAACCCAGAATACCTGCAATGGCTTTTCCACCCTCAGTTGTTCCTTTGCCCATATTGAACCATTTCATGTGAAACAACATGGGATCCCAATGCAATGGTGAGATCCCCAGGGCAACTCATTCCTGACTGTGTACCACTGCACTGCCATCTCTGATGGTCTGTCTTTTTGAATGGTGAGCAGTTTTGTGCCCCAATTCTGAAGAAGCATGTACTGGCTTTGGGGAGGTTACACAGGAGGTTAACAAGAATGGTCTTGGGAATGAAGAACTCACCATTTGAGGAACAGTTTGTGTCTCTGGGTCTGTACTTGATGAAGTATAACAGAAGAACTATGAAGTGCTTCAAGAGGTTAGTCATAGCACACACTAACACCAGCCTCCCAGATTAGATCGACGATAGTTCATCTACCCTTACAACAGATCCACAACAGGTCCACAACAGACACCATCTCACTGGCCTACTCTCATTCCCTGGAACACCTGGGGAACAAAGATGTCAATGTCAGACTCCTACTTATTGGTCACAGCTCTGCCTTCGACACCATAATTCCAACCAAACTCATCACCAAAGTCTGAGGCCTAGCACTCTGCTTCCCCCTCTGGATCCACTCTGTGACTGGATCCTCAACTTCCTGACCCACAGACTGCAGTAGGGATAGGCTCTAACACCTCCTCCACTATAATCCCATAATCCTCAACACTGGTGCCCTGCTAGGCTGCTCACTCAGCCCTTGCTGTACGCCTTATACACTCACGGCTGTGTGCCCAAATTTCACTCCACCTCCATTTACAAACTTGCTGATGACACCATTATAGCGGGTGAGATCTCAAACAACGAAAAGACAGAGTGTTAGAAAGAGATGGAGTGCTTAGTGGGATAGTCTCGAGACAGCAATCTCTCCATCAATGTCCGCAAAACGAAGGAGTTGGTGATAGACTTCAGGAAGTGGAGTGGAGGACACGGCCCTGTCTGGATCAATGATGCTGAGGTGGGGATGGTGGAGAGCATCCAGTTCCTCAGAGTAACAATCACCACCAATCTGTCCTGGTCCATCCATGTTGATGCGACAGTCAGGAAATCACCACAATGTTACTATTTCCTTAGAAGACTGAGGAAAATCAGCATGTCTAAATGACTCTTAGCAATTTTACAGATGTACCATAGAAAGCATACTAGCTGGATGTATCACAGTACGGTATAGTAACTGCGCTGCCCGAGACCACAAGAAACTACAGAGAATCATGTACACAGCCCAGTCCATCACACAAACCTACCTTCCATCCATTGACTCCACCTACACTTCCCGCTGTCTTGGGAAAGCAGCCAATATAATCAAAGACTCTTCCCAACCCGAATGTACTCTCTTCCAGCCTCTTCCATCAGGCAGAAGACATAAAACCTTGTAAACACAAACCAACAGATTCAAGAACAGCTTCTTCACTGATGTTATCATACTTCCGAATGCACATCTCAAGTGTTTAAGTTTATTTCTCTCTGCACCTCCAAAACTGTTCAATTACCCTGATCATAGAATTCCCTACAGTGTGGAGACAGGCTGTTTGTCCCGACAAGTCTACACCGAGCTTCTGAAGAGTAACCCACCCAGACCCAATTCCCTACCCTGTTACTCAACATTTACTCCTGACTAATGCACATGGTCAACACATCCCGGAACGCTATGGGCCATTTAGCAAGGCCAGTTCACCAGGCCTGCACATCTTCGGACTGTGGGAGGAAACCGGAGCACCAGGAGGAAACCTATGAAGACACGGGAGAATGTGCAAACTCCACACAGACAGATGCCCGAGGCTAGAATTAAACATGGGTCCCTGGCACTGTGAGGCAGCAGTGCTAACCCCTGAGCCACCGTGCCACCTGCAATATTGTACAGTATGGTCGGCCTGACGAGCAAAGAAAACAACACTTTTCACTTTATCTCAGGACATGTGATAATAATAAATCAAATCAAATCAAAAAGAAAAGAAGGGGATCTCAGAATACTGACAGTCCTGGACAGATTGGACATGGAAAAGATGCTTCCACCAGTTGGAGAGACTAGGCCGCAAAAGCATAACCTCAGAGGGAAAGAGACCACCCTTTAGAACTGAAATGAGGAGGAATTTTTTCAGATCGAGTGTGGAGACTCTGTGGAACACATTGCACAACAGGGTCCACAGCAGTGGAGGACAAGTCATTGAGTGTGTTTTAGACAGAGATAGGTAGGTTCATAATTAGTCAAAGGTGAGCGGGTGAAGGCAGTCGCACGGGGCTGATAGACATAACAGTCATGATCGAATGATGGAGCAAACTCAATGGGCTGAGTGGCCTAATTCTGCTCCTATCTTACAGTCCAGTGGTCTCTAACACACTTGAATTGTTCAGTTTGCCTTTTCCACTGAGCCTGATCACTTTGAGAAGTGGACTTTCTGTTCCATTCCGGAACCTGTTCACATTTTGTTCATCACCTCACCCACAAATCATCATTACCTGTCATCTCAACTTCCCCAACTTGTAACAACGTGCTCCACAAGAACAGTCACAGGACTGAGCATGACTGACATTACTTGGAGCTGATACTGTAAAACAAACCAGGTCTGCCATGTGTTTACATTGAAGGATGCAGGAAGCAGCAAGGAGCAAGTTACTTGTGGAAAACTCTCAGGGTGGGGGAGTGGTCCTCCTGCACAATCGCAGTTTTACATCTGTATTTAAACCTAAAAAGAAATTGTTATGAGAAAATTCGAGTTTATAATTATACTTCAATACTTTGTGGGCTCATTTTGGGGGGAAAATACTACAAAACCCCAATGAACAAAAATATCTAACTCAAAATCTATAAACTCAAACTTTTGCAGCGCACAGAGATTTCATTTGAATCTCCTGCCTCCTCTAAAGCTGCAACGAACATGTTGTTAACAAATACATTCAGCAAGGAGCAAGTTACTTGTGGAAAACTCTCAGGGCGGGGGAGTGGTCTCCTGCACAATCGCAGTTTTACATCTGTTTTTAAATCAACAAATAAATCATTGCAAGAAAATTCAAGTTTATTGTTATACTTAGATACTTTGTAGGTTCAGCTTGGGGTAAAATGTGCATTTTAACATTAAAACACTACAAAACTTCAATAAACAAAAACATCTAAACCAACATGTATAAAGTAAAACTTTTGCAAAGCACAGACATTTCATTTGAATCTCCTGCCTCCTCTTAAGCTGCAATGAACATGTTGTTAACAAATACATTCACATCCTCATAACAAATCCAGGTGATTTCATCACACACAATCATTCAAGAAATCAAACCAGAAAATTCTGGAAATATGAGGGGATTGTGTTTGGCCATGAGGACACAGATTGGAGCTGGATATAATTCTGCTGCTGCTGATGGCCCACAGCACCTCAGGGATTCCCTGTTCTGAGTTCTTTGATCTTTTGGAAAGCGATCCCATTCAGCACGGAGATAGTGCTGCACAGCACAACAGGGGGAATTGTCAATGTGTTGACTGGATTTTCTCTCCAAAAGAGCTGTGTTCTGGTCCCTTCTTCTGATAATACCATGCTCAGGTGTATTTCTGACGGCTGGGTCAGTGGTGATGAGGTTAACTATCTGTTTTGCTCTTGCTGGTTCTTTCACCATCTGTCACTGACCAAGTCAAACTGTTCGATCCTTTAGGACTGAGCCGGTTCAATGGATAATGCTGCTCCCAGCCAGCTCTTGGTGATGGACATTGAAGCCCAGAGCTAGAATACCTTCTGTACATTTTCCACCCTCAGTGATTGTTCCAGTTACTCTTTGGCCAGATTGAACCTGTACCTATGTGACATCATGGGGTCCCAATTCAATGCCAAGATCCCCAGGGCAACTCATTCCTGCCTCTATACCACTGCAGTGTAACCTCTGGTGATGTGTCCTGTTGAGGAAGTTGCTGTCTTGGACAGAGGATTAACAGGCTGTTGGTTGATGACTCCATGGAATTGCTCTCCCAATTCTGGCTCAAGCCCTGAGTTATTAGTAAGGAATGTTTCGCTTGTTGACAGGACTGTGTGTGCCAGCGTCATTTCCAGTAGCTGGATTAATGCCATTGGTCCATCTGATTTAATTCATTGTTGGTCCTTTCTGCAGTGGGAGGGTTGAGAGATGTCTGACACATTAGCCAGAATAAGATGTGCAGCTCAGGTGCATTGGCCTTGCTAAATTGCCTGTGGTGTTAGGTGCATTTGTCAGGGGTAAACATAGGGTAGGGGAATGGGTCTGGGTGGGTTACTCTTCGGAGGGTCGGTGTTAACTTGTTGGGCTGAAAGGCCCATTTCCATGCTGTCGGGAATCTGTAATCTAATCTGATCTAATCTGATCCTTGGCCTGGGCTCACGGATTTAACTTTCAGTGGCATCAACACTACCTTCCCCTTTGATAACTGGTTACTTTTCAAACTGCTGGGAGGTAGACATTGGTGTTTATTAATGATCGATGCTCAAATGCCTGTGTTTTTGATTTGTATAATTGGTTTTAGATCATGGAATGGGAATGTGGTGGGAGTGGTTCTTATAGAACAGTGAGCCTGAAGTCGGTGGTGGGAAAGTTGTTGGAGGGAATCCTGAGGGACAGGGTGTACTTGTGTTTGGAAAGGCAAGGACTGATTAGGGATAGTCAACATGGCTTTGTGCGTGGGAAATCATGTCTCACAAACTTGATTGAGTTTTTTGAAGAAGTGTTAAAGAGGGCAGATCTATATGGACTTCAGTTAGGCATTCGACAAAGTTTCCCCATAGGTAAAAACAATAACTGCAGATGCTGGAAATCAGATTCTGGATCAGTGGTGCTGAAAGAGCACAGCAATTCAGGCAGCATCCAACGAGCAGCGAAATCGACGTTTTGGGCAAAAACCCTTCATCAGGAATAAAGGCAGAGAGTCTGAAGCGTGGAGAGATAAGCTAGAGGAGGGTGGGGGTGGGGAGAGAGTAGCGTAGAGTACAATGGGTGAGTGGGGGAGGGGATGAAGGTGATAGGTCAGGGAGGAGAGGGTGGAGTGGATAGGTGGAAAAGGAGCTGGGCAGGTCGGACAAGTCCGGACAATTCAAGGGGACAGTGCGGAGCTGGAAGTTAGAAACTAGGATGAGGTGGGGGAAGGGGAAATGAGGAAGCTGTTGAAGTCCACATTGATGCCCTGGGGTTGAAGTGTTCCGAGGCGGAAGATGAGGCGTTCTTCCTTCAGGCGTCTGGTGGTGAAGGAGAGGAGGTGAAGGAGGCCCAAGACCTCCATGTCCTCGGCAGAGTGGGAGGGGGAGTTGAAATCTTGGGCCACGGGGCAGTTTGGTTGATTGGTGCGGGTGTCCTGGAGATGTTCCCTAAAGCGCTCTGCTAGGAGGCGCCCAGTCTCCCCAACGTAGAGGAGACCGCATCGGGAGCAACGGATACAATAAATGATATTGGTGGATGTGCAGGTAAAACGTTGATGGATGTGGAAGGGTCCTTTAGGGCCTTGGATAGAGGTGAGGGAGGAGGTGTGGGCACAGGTTTTATAGTTCCTGCGGTGGCAGGGGAAAGTGCCAGGATGGGAGGGTGGGTCGTAGGGGGACGTGGACCTGACCAGGTGGTCACGGAGGGAACGGTCTTTGTGGAAGACGGAAAGGGGTGGGGATATATCCCTGGTGGTGGGGTCTGTTTGGAGGTGGCGGAAATGTCGGCGGATGATTTGGTTTATGCGGAGGTTTGTTGGGTGGAAGGTGAGCACCAGGGGCGTTCTGTCCTTGTTACGGTTGGATGGGTGGGGTCTGAGGGCGGAGGTGCGGGATGTGGACGAGATGCGTTGGAGGGCACCTTTAACCACGTGGGAAGGGAAATTGCGGTCTCTAAAGAAGGAGGGCATCTGGTGTGTTCTATGGTGGAACTGGTCCTCCTGGGATTAGATACGGCGGAGGCGGAGGAATTGGGAATACGGGATGGCATTTTTGCAAGAGATAGGCTGGGATGAGGTGTAATCCAGGTAGCTGTGTGAGTCGGTGGGTTTGTAAAAAATGTCAGTGTCAAGTCGGTCGTCACTAATGGAGATGGAGAGGTCCCGGAAGGGGAGGGAGGTGTCAGAGATGGTCCAGGTAAATTTAAGGTCAGGGTGGAATGTGTTGGTGAAGTTGATGAATTGCTCAACCTCCTCGCGGGAGCACGAGGTGGCGCCAATGCAGTCATCAATGTAGCGGAGGAAGAGATGGGGAGTGGTGCCGGTGTAATTACGGAAGATCAACTGTTCTACATAGCCAACAAAGAGACAGGCATAGCTGGGGCCATACGTGTGCCCATGGCTACCCCTTTGGTCTGGAGGAAGTGGGAGGATTCAAAGAAGAAATTGTGAAGGGTGAGGACCAGTTCGGCCAAACGAATGAGAGTGTCGGTGGAAGGGTACTGTTGGGGACGACTGGAGAGGAAAAAACGGAGGGCTTAGAGGCCCTGGTCATGGCGGATGGAGGTGTAGAGGGATTAGATATCCATGGTGAAGATGAGGCGTTGGGGGCTGAGGAAACGGATGTCTTGGAGGAGGTGGAGGGCGTGGGTGGTGTCTCAAACGTATGTGGGGAGTTCCTGGACTAGGAGGGATAGGACAGTGTCAAGGTAGGTAGAGATGAGTTCAGTAGGGCAGGAGCATGCTGAGACAATGGGTCGGCCAGGGTGGTCAGGCTTGTGGATCTTGGGAAGGAGGTAGAACCGGGCAGTGCGCCCCTGCTGTGTATCCCCAGCATTCTCTATTTGTGTTTATTCAAATTCTGTCTCATTTTCCCTTTTAACAATCATTCTTTTTCAAATCCTTTAATCTCTGTCATAGAGGCGTACACTAATTCGAACATGCCGGCCAACTTTCCCAAACTAAACAAGTCCTAGGACCCTGTGACTGCTCCATAACCCTCTGACCGTTTCCTATTCACCTCCCTGTCCAAATGCCTTTTAAATGTTGTCGTTGTATCACTTTGTCTGGCAGCTCGTTCCATACACGACCCTCACTCTGTGTGAAAATGTTTCCCCTCAGGTCTCTCTGTAATCTTTCCCTCTCACCTTAAACCTCTCTCTCGTTGTGAACTCCTCTACCCTAAGGGATAAAAAGCTTTGCTATTCGCCCCTTCCATGTCCCTCATGACTTATAAACCTTGATAAAGGTCACCCTTCAGCCTCCAACGCCGCAGTGAAAAAATCTGTCCAGCCTCTCCTTGTAACTCAAACCCTCCAGTCTGTGTGATATCCTTGTAGATTGTTTCTGAACCCTCTCCAGTTTAATAATATCCATCCTACAGCAGGGTGACGAGAATCTAACACATTGCTCCAGAAATGTCCTCACCAACATCCTGTACAACCTCCTGAAACAGTCATGAAGAACATTTCAATCCGTTGTCATCTGGCAATATTTTCCTCCCAAGACCCTCCATGAAGACACGGTGCCCCCTCAGTCCTGGGATTGTAACCCTTCACCTTGGGCAAGCTCAGAGACCTCTCCATTTCAGACTCAGGGGCGCGGGCTCCAGCAGCTTCCTTTCAGCCTCATCGCCCACGTCTTTTTTCCAGCAGATTCGTGTTTCCCGCCCGGTTTTGGCTCACAGCCTTTCTCCCCTCTCTGTGTGTGAGTCTGTGTGTGTGTGAGAGAGAGAAATAGCCCAGAGGCAGCTCCGGCTCCAGATGCCCCACTTCCCAAACCCACTCGACCCTCCATCATGATGCTGCCCCCGCGGGGGGTCGGTTCACACAATCCCCACCCGCCCGCCCCTCCCTCCCTTAAATAAATGGGGAAGAGGACGATCAGAGTGCAGGAAGATCCCAGTCTCTTTCAATCCGCCCCCGGAGAAAGGGTGAGGTGGGGGTGGGTGGGGGGAGAGAGAGAGAGCGACAATCTGCCTGAACCGGTTTAGTGAAGGATGAACGGTGACCGGTGCTGTCCAATTCCTGTCCCTCCCTCTCTCCCCCGCATTACCCCCCGGTTACCGACCGCCCGCGAGCGCCCCCTCTCGGCCCCGCCCTGCCTGTGAGGAGGGCAGATTGCTTTCCCTAAAGGGCAGCACTGACACTAATGGGGGTGGGGGGGGGGGGGGTGGGGGGAGTGAGGGTGGAGTGAGAGGGTTGGGGGCTTTCCAACATTGAGCCACTTTAATGGGAATCACTTTCCATTCCAGACTGAGACATTGCATTGAAGTTCTAACAGGCACCGTGATGGATTGGGAACCGTGTCCATCCGGGAATTATTCCTCTAGTGAGGTTCCCACTGCACCGCCATCTCCCCATTACAGGGGCACAGGAACAGGAATAGGCCATTCGGCCCCTTGGGTATGTTCTACCATTCAATGAGATCATGACTGATCTTGTCCCAGGTCCATGTTCCTGACTTTAGCCCGAATCCCATAACACATTTGACCCAAAAATGCATCTATTTCAGATTTAAAATGAACAATTTACCCTACAGGAGGAGATCACGTGGCTTTAGGTGTGGGGGCGGGGAGAGGGACAATACATTGTGATACACAGGATGGAGCAGTTGGAAAGGACAAAGTGAACGGACCAGCAGCTGTTTCCTGTCCTGTTCCAGACTCAGATGGACTTCCATAAAAACCGAAAGAACCCGCGGATGCTGTAAATCGGAACCAAAACAGAAATTGTTGGAAAAAGCTCAGCAGGTCTGACAGCATCCGGGAAATTCTCCAGTCTCCTTCCACAATCCAAAGAGATGCCGCCAGACCTGCTGAGCTTTTCCAGCAATTTCTGATTTCCCCCAGTTTGTCTGATGTCCTTTTGGGGTAACAGTGCAGATACTAAACTTCTCTGCCACGATGCAGGCTCAATGTGCCAAAAGCTTCGACCTCAAGAGGACAGCAAAAGGGAAACTTGCAGGAAAAAACTCAGGAGAAAGACAAGTACTTTCAGATGGTCCATTGTTTGGATATATCACTCGGATTAGCGGGAGGAGCCTGCACACTGCAGTGGGAATGGTGCGAGAGACAACAGTTGGGTTAATCCCACAATCCAATGGGGGAGGCTGCACTGGAACGGATCCTTCCACCACATCACAAATCCTCCCCTTTATGGTTGTTACTTTTCTCACCTTTCCCCGTCTCTGTCATGCTTCAAATCAGATCTATTTTTCACCTTTTCACAATTTGGCAAAAGGCCACAGATCTGCAAAGTTATCTCTGTTCAAAGATGCTCCTTGATCTGCTGAGCAATTGTGAACCTTTTCTGATTTTATTTCGATGTTGAGTATCTGCAATATTTTACTTTTGGGCTACGATCGCGCATGAATGATATTTGGCTGCAGTACCGGTGACTGCCAGCTGGTGGCAATCCTACACTACGAATGCCATCGCGTTTAGAAATTACAGTGACGTCTGTGACCTGCACCTTCGTCCTTGAGGATTTCCTGCACTCTGTCTGTGGTGTCTTTAACCCTGGCACCAGGAAGGCAACACACCATCCTTAAGTCCTGCCTGCTGCCACAAAAAACCCCGGTCAGTTCCTCTCACTATGGAGTCCCCTATTACCACGGCTCTGTGCGATGTCTGACTCTTCCGCTCTGCCTCCACGCCAACTTTTGATTGACAGATCTTTTCCCGCGGGTGGGTGAGTCCAGAACTAGAGGGCATACGTTCAGGGTGAGAAGTGAAAGATCTGAAAGGGAACTAAGGGACAACCTTTTCATGCAGAGTGTGGTATGTGTATGGAATGAGCTGTCATTGAAAAGGTACCTGGATGGGTATATGAATAGGAAGGGTTTGGAGGGATATGGGCCAAGTGCTGGCTCATGGGTCTAGATTAGGTTAGGATATCTGGTCGACATGGATGGGTTTGACTGAAGGGTCTGTTTCCATGCTGTATATCTCTGTGACTCTATGACCAGAGCTTTATGGAGCCTCAGAAGTACATCTCTGCTTTTATATTCAAGTCCTAGTTGATTAATCAGGGAAGGAACGTAGATGTCATGTACATGGACTTTGGTAAGGCATTTGATAGGGTTCCCTATGGTAAGCTGATGGAGAAGGTGAAGTCGCACGTAGTCCAGGCTGTTCTAGCTCGATGGATAGAGAACAGGTTGGGCAACAGCAGACAGTGAGTATTAGTGGAGGGGAGCTTCTCAAAATGGAGACCTGTGACCAATGGTGTTCCACAGGGATCCGTGCTGGGATCACTGTTACTTGTGATGTACATAAATGATTTGCAGGAACGTGTGGGTTGCTTCATGAGCAAGTTTGCAGATGAAACTAAGATTGGTGGAGTAGCAGATAGTGAAGGGGTCTGTCAGAGAACACCGCAGAATACAGACAGATTGGGGAGTTGGGCAGAGAAATGGCAGATGGTGTTCACTCCGGACAAATGCGAGGTGATGGACCTTGGAAGATCAAATTCCAGAGTGAACTATAGAGTAAATGAAAAAGTCCTGGGGAAAATTGATGTACAGAGAGATCTTAGTGTTCAGGACCATTGTTCCCTGAAGGTGGCAATGTAGATCAGTAGAGTGGTCAAAAAGGCATACGGTATGCTTTCCTTCATCAGACGGGGTATTGAGTACAAGAGTTGGCAGTTGTTTCAGACTTTGGTTTGGCCACATTAGGAATTCTACGTTCTGGTCCCAACATTCCCGAAAGAATGTGGACCATGGCTAACTATGAAGAGAGGTTAAGTAGATTAGGATTATTTTCATTGAAAAGATGGAGGTGGAGGAGGACCCTGATTGAGGCCTAAAAAATCATGAGAAGTATACACAGGATGGACAGCAAGAAGCTTTTTCTGGATCAGTGGTGCTGGAAGAGCACAGCAGTTCAGGCAGCATCCAACGAGCAGCAAAATCGACGTTTCGGGCAAAAGCCCTTCATCAGGAATAAAGGCAGTGAGCCTGAAGCGTGTAGGCAGTACACATCTGCTGCGGCGAACCCACAGCACTCGAACAGCACCTTCTTGACGAATACCATCCGATCGACTGGTGTACGCTCTTCCACCTTCTTGACAGACACCCGGACGGTATTTCGAACCCCCTGGCCCGGGGTGCGGGCAGCTGTTGAGGCCATAGCTCTGAGGTTGGCTGGTCCCTGAATTGGCGTTAGGCTGAAGCCAGCATGAATATCCACCAATAGCAGGTCAGCACAACCAAACGATCCTCCAACATCCAATCATGATCCAGCGATGAGCTCCGCTAGCTCTGATGACCCGCGACTCGACCCCTGTCCTGATAAGAACAGACACTTGATCTTAGCCAAAAGGCCGAGAAGCGAGGGGTCACATGTTCAAAGTGAGAGGGGCAAAGTTTAGGGGAGTTATGTGGAAAGTTCATCAGGCAGAAGGTTGTGGGTGCCTGGAACACATTGTTAGTGGAGGTGGTAGGGACTAGAACAACAACGTCATTGAAGATGTATCCAGGCAGATACATGAATGGGGAGGGAACAAAACGACACAGAGCTTTTGAAAATAGGTGGCAGGTTTAGACAGAGAAGCTGAATCGGCAGAGGCTTAGAGAGCTGAAGGGCCTGTTCGTGTAAATTTCTTTGTTATTTGTTCATCTCAAAGTAAATGCCAACATTACATTTGCCTTCAAAACTACTGACTCAACCTACAAGTTTGACCTTGAGGGAATGGTGGACTAGAACTCCCAAGTCTCTTTGCACTTCAGGTTTTCAAATGTTCTCCCCATTTAGAAATAGTCTATGCTTCAATTCTTTGGGAGCAGGAAGAACAGCCTGAACTTCAGTTTGACCCGCTATGATCGGGGTGGTATAAACCTCTTTATCATATTCCATAAATGCAATCTTGTGGGTGGCACAGTGGCGCTGTAGTTAGCACTGCTGCCTCACACTGCCAGAGACCCCGCTCAGTTCCCACCTCGGGTGACTGTCTGTGTGGAGTTTGCACATTCTCCCCGTGTCTGCGTGGGTTTCCTCCGGTTTCCTCCCACAGTCCAAAGATGTGCAGGTTAGGTGAATTGGCCATGCTAGATTGCCCACAGTATTAGGTGAAGGGGTAAATGTAGGGGAATGGGTCTGGGTGGGTTGCTCTTCAGAGGGTCAGTGTGGACTTGTTGGGCCGAAGGGCCTGTGTTCATACTGTAAATAATCTAATCTAAGAGGTTCCTTTTGTTTGTTGATTAGAGTAAAACTCCAATATGTAATAGTTTCTTTGATCTGCTATTGTACCCTGCATTTGTGAGAAAACACATCTATGTAAAGACATTTCTATGAATAAAGTATAAATTTTAAAATTAAAAGAAATCTTGTGCTCTCAAAGCAGATTGCGAACCTCCCACAACCCCGAGGTCAGTCTCATAACACAGCAATACCAAAGCCCCACAAAGAACAGGTCAGACAGAGAGACACCACCAAGGACATCGCTCCTAGGACAGGAACAATGGAAGCCCCTTACTGTTTCAGAAGAGACATTCTCACCAACCTGCAAAAAGCTGGAATCTCCTGATCCCGTTGATACTGTCGGGATGTTGTATTGTATCGTATCGAGATTCAGGACATTCGTTCGATAACTGTTTTTCAATTATCACCATTGTAACGAGATTACTCCATTTCCAGATACATTGTATCTTTCCCCATTTTCATTAATCTTTTTGTACAAGATTCCTATAAAACCTGGCTTCATCCTTAGCTGGAGGAAGAGAACCCTTGATCTCCCTGTACAGACTGTCAGTTCTGTGTCAGACTAGTCAGTTTCTCTTCCAACCAAATCGCTTGTAATAAAAAGCTTGTCAATTTAACCCGATCTGGTTTGTGTGCTCTCTGCCTTATTGGGCTAATTTCTCCCACAGGGTCGGTATGGCCTTGTTGGGGCCGAAAGGCCTGTTTCCACACTCTAGGGAATCTAATCTAATCAGATATCTATCTTGTGTTTCAACGATCATAAGCACATCTCATTGGCAAACCACGTTCCGTTATTAGTGTAAGTAAGCAAGTGCCGTAAATCAAAGACATGTGGAAACGATGTTTACACTGGAATCACAGGCGACTGTTTTTCAGAGCAACAAAGGGTGTTGAAAACGTGGAATGTGCAGCCAGAGAAGATGGTGCTCTCAGTTTAAACTCACATCCAAACAATGTTGAGAAATATTTACTTGTACCTGGCACCTTTAATCTTAATCACTTGGACTAAATAGCTTGTCGATTTCACCCGATCTGGTTGTGTGCTATCTGCTTTATTGGGTAATTTCTCTGCAGCTCCGGCTCAGCAGCCTGAAGGAAGAAGATGGCTCGATAACGTCATCTCAGGCTGACGTCATGAGGATCAGCAGATCCTTCTATGCCAGTCTGTATGACGTGAAGCCGACCGACAGCGCGGTCTCCCAAATGTTACTGTCCTCTATCACGGAGGTCTTAGACGACAGAACACAGGACAGGCTGGACCTGCCGCTATCTCTGAACGTGCTGACCAAGGCCCTCGAGTCCTTCAAAAAGAATAAAACTCCCGGAAGCGACGGCTTACCGGTCGAGCTCTATTCCGCTCTGTGGGACTTGATTGGCTAGGACCTGCTGGAGGTGTATGTCAGTATGCTTCGGGCAGGTACCATGAGTGAATCCATGAGGAAAGGCATCATCACCCTTGTCTACAAGCGGAAGGGGGAGAGGGAAGAAATTAGAAATTGGAGACCAATCTCACTGTTGAATGCGGATTACAAAATTCTTTCAAAGGTAATCGCCAACCGGGTCAGGTCTGCTCTGGGGTCGGTGATTCACCCTGACCAAACCTGTGCTGTGCCGGGCAGGAAGATCACTGAGAGTCTCGCACTCCTCAGGGATATGATCGCCTACGTGCAGGACAGAGGGTTGGACACCTGCCTGATCAGCCTGGACCAGGAGAAAGCCTTTGACAGGATATCACACAGGTATATGAGAGATGTTCTCTCCAAAATGGGCTTCGGGGAGGGAATCGCTAATTGGATCAGACTGCTCTACACCAACATTGTCAGTGCAGTCTCAATCAACGGGTGGGAATCAGATAGCTTCCCAGTCAGATCTGGAGTCAGGCAGGGCTGCCCTCTCTCTCCTGCCTTGTTTGTGTGTTGCATAGAGCCACTTCCCGAGTCCATCAGGAAGGATGCGAGCCTGAGAGGGGTGACTATTCCTGGCAGTGGGGGCCTGCAGGTTAAGGCCTCCCTGTACATGGATGACGTCGCCGTTTTCTGCTCGGATCCGCTGTCTGTGCGCAGACTCATGTGCATTTGTGACCAGTTCGAACGAACCTCGGGGCCAAGGTAAACCGAGGCAAGAGCGAGGCCATGCTCTTCGGGAACTGGGCCGACCAATCCTCGATCCCCTTCACCGTCAGGACCGACCACCTGAAGGTGCTGGGTATTTGGTTCGGAGGGGCTGGGGCGTGCGCCAAGTCTTGGGAGGAGCGTGTCAGCAAAGTGAGGCAGAAACTGGGCAGATGGAAACTACGGTCGCTCTCCATCGCGGGAAAAAACCTGGTCATCAGGTGTGAGGCACTGTCATTGCTATTATACGTGGCACAGGTCTGGCCTATTCCCAGAACCTGTGCCGCTGCAGTCACCCGGGCCATCTTCCAGTTTATATGGAGGTCAAAGATGGACCGGGTCCGAAGGGACTCGCTGTACAAAGATCTGGGTAACGGTGAAAAAAACACCCAATGCCACCCTCACCCTGATGGCCACCTTTGTGTGTGGCTGCATCAAGCTGTGCGTGGATCCCCGGTACGCAAACACCAAGTGTCACTACGTACTGAGGTCCTACCTCTCCCCGGTGTTGTGAAGGATGGGCCTGGCCTCGCTGCTGCGGAACGCTCCGAGTAGTTGGACCGTTCCGTATCACCTGTCCTTTGTGGAGAAGTTTATGAAGAACAACACCTTTGACCACAAGTCCATCTGGAAGTGGTCAGCACGTAGTGTCCTTGAGACCCTTCGGGAAAAGGAGAGGGCGGATCCTATCGAGCGGTTCCCTGAGCAGACTGTCAAAGCCATTTGGCAGAATGCCTCATCGCCAGAACTTTCCAACAAGCACCAAGACATGGCTTGGCTGGTGGTGAGAAGGGCTCTGCCTGTGAGATCCTTTATGCACGCCCGGACTCTCAGCCGCACCGCACGCTGCCCTCGAAGCGGCTGCGGGGGGGAAGAGACTGTCACACATCTCCTTCTGGAATGTGCCTACGCAGAGGAAGTCTGGAGAGGAATGCAGTGGTGTCTGTCGAGGTTCGTCCCGAGCAGCGCCGTGATGCGGGACTCCGTGCTCTACGGCCTGTTCCCCGGGACGCACACCGAGACGAACATCAACTGTGCCTGGAGGATCATCAACTCGGTGAAGGACTCTCTCTGGGTGGTCTGAAACCTGCTGATCTTCCAGCTGAAGGAGTTGACCCCGACTGAGTGCTGCAGACTGGCACATTCCAAGGTCCAGGACGATGTGTTGAGGGACGCGCTGAAGCTTGGGGCAGCTGCTGCCAAGGCGCGGTGGGGAAAGACCACTGTGTAACATCTGCCTGCCTAACGAAGAACAGGGGGCCCATGCAGTCATTTGGGCTCTGCTGGCACCTCAGCTAAATACGTAATGGCACAGAGCTGTATATATGAATGATTACTCTGTCTCTGCATACCAAGAAATGGAATGTTTACCAATGTATGGAATGACCAATTGTACAGATCATCCAAATATTTTATGAATAAAGTATATTTTTGAAATTAAAAAAACGTTTGTCGATATTTGTCGACAGCTCCTTCTTCTCTGAACAGGGTAAGCGAACCTGACATTTTAAACATAGCCCAATTCGAACCTGGCGGCCAGCCCTGCCCCAGCCAGTCAGACCAGAGAAAGGCTGGGGGAAGAGACTATTTTCTATTCTCTCTTTCTGTGCAAGGAAAGATATTTTTATAAACTGGGTGGCTAAGGGCTCCCCTGGACTTTCAAATTGGCGCAGATTAGTTATGGAATGTATTCCCCTTGACTTCCTTACAAATATGATGCTCCGAAAGACCGAATTATTTTATAAAATATGGCAGCCCTTCTTGAATTACATAAATACAGATATTTTGGCTATCCTAACAAGGGCTTTTATTTAATTGAGATTACGAACCTGGTTGGTCTGGGGCCCCTTAGGAGAGGAATCCCGCATGAATACAGGTTTTGTTACATTTGATGTTAACACATTCCGAGCATGTATCTCACTACCCAATTTCTATGTTATCCGTTGTTTTTTTTTTCTCTCTCTCTCTTATTTGACTTAAATATACACTCTGGTTAGTTGGAGGTTAGATTAGTAGTTAGTTGAGTTTTTTTTTCTTTCTCGGTATTGTTTTCTTTTGTTAAATTTTGGCAGTTGTATATTTAAGATTTAATTGTATATCAATGTTTGTACTTGAGAGTTTTGTTTATTTTTGTAAACTTGTAAAAATGTTAAATTTCTAATAAAAATATCTATTAAAAAAAATACGCGGTAGACCATTTAGGACAGAGATGAGAAGAAGCTTTTTCACCCAGAGAGTGGTGGCTGTGTGGAATGCTCTGCCCCGGAGGGCAGTGGAGGCTCAGTCTCTGGATTCATTTAAGAAAGAGTTGGATAGAGCTCTCAAGGATAGTGGAATCAAGGGTAATGGAGATAAGGCAGGAACAGGATACTGATTAAGGATGATCAGCCATGAGCATATTGAATGGTGGTGCAGGCTCGAAGGGCAGAATGACCTACTCCTGCACCTATGGTCTATTATCTTGTCTGTTTATCCTATCCATTCCCCTCATGATTTTATAAACCTCTATAAGGTCACCCCTCAGCCTCCGACACTCCAGGGAAAACAGTCCCAGCCTATTCAGTCTCTCCCGAAAGCTCAAATCCTCCAACCCTGGCAACATCCTTGTAAATGTATTTTGAAGCATTTCAAGTTTCACAACATCCTTCCGATAGGAAGGAGAGCAGAAATGGGCACAATACTCCAAACTCTGCCTCACCAATGTCCTGTACAGCCACAACATAAAATCCCAACTCTGATAGTGAAACCTCCAACCAATGAAGGGGAGCTTACGAAATGCCTTCTTAAATCGATCTGCGACTTAACTTTCAAGGAAGCATGAACCGACACTCCAAGGTCTTTATGTTCAGCAACACTCCCTACATTCAGAATCTTGAGGACAGTTCGGACGTAATGAAACTAAGTTAAACAGTAATGGCAGTGTTGGTAATTCTCGAACTAAACAGGGCAGGCAAGAGCACGGCAGGAAGCAAGGGAAGCCTTCGGTGAAATTGCATTGATTTCAAAGCAAGGGGCCTGACAGGTAAGGCAAATGAACTCACAGCATAGATTGGAGACAATAGACTGGTGAGGCGAACGGCTGTGGTTGCTAAGTTGTGAGAGGAGATTCTGAGAGTTAGGATCTCAAGGCATTTGGAGAGGCGAGGACCCATTTGGAACAGTCAGTGTGGCTTTGTATGTGGCAAATGGTGAAAGGTGCTCTCTGGTCTTCCGAAAAATTGTTGGTTTTCCATAGCAGGGAGTTGACTTTCCCCAAGTGTTGGAGGCACTTTCCAAGGTCCAGGACGACATGCTGAGGGACACACTAAAGCTTGAAGGCAGGTGCCAGCAAGACATAATTGGGAAAGACCATTGTCAAAGGTCTCCCTGCTCAAGGTAAGCGGGGGTCCCTTCAGTTATGGGATGTTCCTGGTGCATCAAATACAGTAATTGAGTCACAGAGATGTACTGTATGGAACAGACCCTTCAACTTGTCCATGCCGATCAGATATCCGAAACCAATCTCGTCCCACCTGCCAGCACCCGGCCCGCATCCCTCCAAACCCTTTCTATTCATATACCCATCCAGATGCCTTTGAAGTTGCCTGTACAAATAAGAGATTCCTTTGGTGTGTTTATTGAGAGCATCAAACTCCAATGTTTACTTGATTTCTTCATGGCTGAAAATGTGTTGCTGGAAAAGCGCAGCAGGTCAGGCAGCATCCAAGGAACAGGAGAATTGACGTTTCGGGCATAAGCCCTTCTTCAGATTCCTGAAGAAGGGCTTATGCCTGAAACGTCGATTCTCCTGTTCCTTGGATGCTGCCTGACCTGCTGCGCTTTTCCAGTAACACATTTTCAGCTCTGATCTCCAGCATCTGCAGTCCTCACTTTCTCCTCCTTGATTTCTTCATGTGCTATTTCACAGAACTAAACTGTGTCTGTGACTATTGGAGATGCCGGTGTTGCACTGGGGTGTAGAAAGAGGGTGGGGAGTGGAACAGGCTGCCAGAGGGAGTGGTGGAGTGGAGTACAATTTTGTCATTTAAGAAACATTTGGACAAGTCGATGGATGGGACAGATATGGAGGAGTGTGGACCAAATACAGGCAAATGGGACTAATTTAACTGTGAACACAAATACATTAAGGACAAAAGGATAACTAGGGAGAGGGTAAGGGACCCTCAAAGATCAGCAAGGCGGCCTTTGTGTGGAGCCACAGAAAATGGGAAAGATACTAAACGAGCATTTTGCATCAGTATTTACTGTGGAAAAGGACATGGAAGATATAAAAAGTCGCGAAATAGATGGTGACACCTTGCAAAGTGTTCATATCACAGAGGAGGAAGTGCTGGATGTCTTGAAATGAATAAAGGTGGATAAAACCCCAGGCCCTGATAAGATGTACCCTAGAACTCTGCAGGAAGCTAGGGAAGTGATTGCTGGGCCTCTTACTGAGATATTTGTATCATCGATAGTCACAGGTGAGGTGCTGGAAGACTGGAGGTTGGCTAACATGGTGCCACTGTTTAAGAAGGGTAGTAAGGACGAGCCAGGGAACTATAGACCAGTGAGCCTGACGTCCATGGTGGGCAAGTTGTTGGAGGGAATTCTGAGGGACCGGATGTCCATGTCTTTGGAAAGGCAAGGACTGGTTAGTGATAGTCAACATGGATTTGCGTGTGGGAAATCATGTCTCACAAACTTGATTGAGTTTTTTGGAGAAGTAACAAAGAGGATTGATGAGGGCAGAGCGGTAGACGTGATCTATATGGACTTCAGTAAGGTGTTTGACAAGGTTCCCCAAGGGAGACTGGTTAGCAAGGTCAGGGCTCACAGAATAAAGGGAGAACTAGGCATTTGGTACAGAACTGGTTCAAAGGTAGAAGACAGAGGGTGGTGGTGGGAGGTTGTTTTTCAGACTGGAGGCCTGTGGCCAGTGGAGTGCCACAAGGATCAGTGCTGGGTCCTCTACATTTTGTCATTTACATAAATGATTTGAATGTGAGCATGAGAGATATAGTTAGTAAGTTTGCTTATGACACCAAAATTGGAGGTGTAGTGGACAGTGAAGAAGGTTACCTCAGATTACAACAGAATCTTGATCAGCTGGGTCAATGGGCAGAAGCGGCAGATGGAGTTTAACTCAGATAAATGCGAGGTGCTGCATTTTGAAAGCAAAGCTTAGCAGGGCGTATACACTTAATGGTAAAGTCCTAGAGAGTGTTGCTGAACAAAGAGACCTTGGAGTGCAGGTTCATAGCTCCTTGAAAGAGGAGTCGCAGGTAGATAGGATAGTGAAGGCGGCATTTGGTATGCTTTCTTTTATTGTCAGAGTATTGAGTACAGGAGTTGGGAGGTCATGCTGCGGCTGTACAGGACATTGGTTAGGTCACTGTTGGAATACTGTGTGCAATTCTGGTTTCCTTCCTATCGGAAAGATGTTGTGAAACTTGAAAGGGTTCAGAAAAGATTTACAAGGATTCAGAAAAGATTTACAAGGATGTTGCCAGTGTTGGAGGATTTGAGCTATAGGGAGAGGCTGAACAGGTTGGGGCTGTTTTCCCTGGAGCATCGGAGGCTGAGGGGTGACTTTGTAGAGGTTTATAAAATCATGAGGGGAATGGATAGGATAAATAGACCAAGTTTTTTCCCTGGTGGCATAGTTTAGGGTGAGAGGGTCAATAACCTAAGGGGCAAAGTTTTGACTTCGAGGATGGTACGTGTATGGAATGAGCTGCCAGAGGAAGTGGTGGTGGCTGGTACAATTGCAACCCTTAAAAGGCATTTGGATGTGTATATGAATTGGAAGGATTGAGAGATATGAGCCGGGTGCTGGCAAGTAGGACTAGATTGGGTTGGAGTATCAGGTTGGCATGGACGAGTTGGACCCAAGGGTCTGTTTCCATGCTGTACATCTGTATGACTGTATAAGAGTGTGCAGCATGGCCATTTTGGACCGAAAAGCCTGCCTCCATACTGTGAAGTTGTATGATTAGATGACAGCATCCACCGTCTCCTTTTACCTGGAGCAGGTGGTGAAGAATCAGTGGACAGAGCTGAATATAATCTGTCAAATAAATTGTTGAAAGAGACACTTTGAGCAATACTGTAATAAGGCAGTAAATAGAGGGAAATGGAGCAAATGCGGGCGCAGATTTGGTTATTTGAAGGGCTTAGTCCTCTTATGAAGAGCTTTGAACACAGCGGATGAAGTAAGATGTGCGGCATTATCCGTCGATTTGGGTGAAACTGAATTGAACATAGGTGCGCGGGACAAAGGAAGCCGTATGAAGCACAAGTGTGTGGTATTTACTGAAAAATCTGCTTTTTGCTTGTCAATCAGGGGAGAGCGCGAACGCAGTCCCCCACTACCACAAATTTTGCAGTCGAGTATCCCGCATTTGGGGACATCGCAGGCGTCAGCACACCCGAAGTGCAATGGGATAGCCTCGTCCTGGGAGAACCACTTTTTTTTATTTCAAAAATAGACTTTATTCATAAAATAATTTGATGGTCTGTACAGTTGGTCATGCCATACATATGTAAACATGTACATACAGAGATCAGAATTTATCATTTTTATACAGGTCTGTACATTTTTCGATCATATGCCCATATGATTAGCTGAGGCGTGAGCAGAGCCCAAATGACTGCATGGGCCCCCTGTTCTTCGTTAGGCAGGCAGATGTTACACAGTGGTCTTTCCCCACCGCACATTGGCAGCAGCTGCCCCAAGCCTCAGCACATCCCCCAACACGTAGTCCTGGACCTTGGAATGTGCCAGTCTGCAACACTCAGTCGGGGTCAACTCCTTCAGCTGGAAGATCAGCAGGTTTCGGACCACCCAGAGAGCGTCCTTCACCGAGTTGATGATCCTCCAGGCACAGTTGATGTTCGTCTCAGTGTGCGTCCCGGGGAACAGGCCGTAGAGCACGGAATCCTGGGTCACGGCGCTGCTCGGGACGAACCTCGACAAACACCACTGCATTCCTCTCCAGACTTCCTCTGGAGCATCCTTCACCGAGTTGATGATCCTCCAGGCACAGTTGATGTGAACTGGTTGGGCCGAAGTGCCTGTTTCCATACTCTAGGGAATCTAATCATATATCACAAAGGTAGGGTACAGAAGCATATCAAAGAGACTAATAAACATTGGAGTTTTACTCTAATCAACAAACAAACAAAAGGCATCTCTTATTTGTGCAAGATTGCATTTTCAGAAGGTGATAAAGAGGTTTATACTACCCCGATTATAGCAGGACAAACTGAAGATCAGGCTGTTCTTCCTGCTCCCAAGGTTTCTTATTCTTGGTGCTAATGTTCTCTCTGGAGTGTGTGAGGGAACCCGTCTGATCTGAGCTGCTTTATTTGACAGGAGGCTGGAAGAACACAGCAAGCCAGGCAGCATCAGGAGGTGGAGAAGTCAAGGTTTTGGGTCTAACCCTTCATCAGGACTGGGCTTTGAACTAGTTATCTGGGTCACCTCTGAGTGCTGTTGGGCAGCAACGGTTTGATGTAAGAATGTAATTAGCATAAATTAGTTACTTGATGTTAATTGACATTCTATCTCGGGAAGACTGTTACAAAATACAGTGTTGGATATTGTAATTTCCCTATTGACTGAGCGGACCCGAGGAGCCAAACTGTCTCAATAGCAGTTCGACTGAAACTCAGATCTACTGTTCCACCCGAAACCTTGCAGCATTGTCCTGTCAACACCTATTCAATCAATCAAGTTGAATGGCCTGTATATCTGTCTGACTTGATCCAAGTGAATGCTGCAAGCTTCCTGCCTTCATACCGCAGTTCCCACTGTCCTATTAAAACCTATTCCATATCATCAATCAGGGTAACAGGTGTGCATACCTGTTGGTCTGGCCTGATCCAGCTTCAGTTATCCAGTTTTCCCAGCAGGCCATTCAATTGGCCAATGTTGTTTTCAGAATCCCAAAAGAGCTGTATTTTCTTTAAAAAAGGGACAAGATAGCAGACAATGACATATCCCTCCCAGATCGTCTCAACACCTTCTATGCTCGCTTTGAGCAGAATTTTGGTGGAGAGGTAACACCTATTCCGACAAGTCCTAATGAACCTATCCCAACAGTCACTGCATCAGAGGTCAGATCAGTTTTCCTTCGTGTGAATTCAAGGAGAGCAATGGGACCAGATGGAGTACCAGGCCGACATCTTCCAGCTCTCCCTGCAGCCTGCCCCTGTCGCTGCCTGCTTCAAGAGGGCCAACATCATCCCTGTGCCTAAGAAGGCTCGTGAAGCATGTCTCAATGACTACCGCCCTGTGGCCCGAACTTTGGTGGTCATGAAGTGCTTTGAAAGGCTGGTCATTGCATTAGTCAACACCAGCCTCCCCACTACTCTTTGACCCACTCTAATTTGCCTATCGTTCCAACAGATCCATGTCACTTGCCCTTCACTCCTCCCAAGAACATCTTGATACCAAGAACAGCTATGTAAGACTCCTACTCATTGACTACAGTTCAGCCTTCAACACCATTATTCCCTCGAGACTGATTACTAAACTTAGTGATCTCAGACTGAGCCCCACTCTCTGCAACTGGATCCTCACTTTCCTGACCCACAGGCCACAATCAGTGAAGACTGGGGACAATATTTCATCCTCACTAACACTGGAGGCCCCCCAGGGGTGCGTACTCAGTCCCTACTGTACTCACTGTATACCCATGGCTGCATCACCAAATACCAGACTAATGTCATTTACAAATTTGCTGATCACATCACCACAGTCGATTGAATCTTAGTTGGCGACAAAATTGGTCACAGACGGGGAGGTGGAAGATCTTGAAAAATGGTGCCCTGAGAACAACCTAGCTCTCAATGCCGGCAAAACCAAGGAACTCATTATTGACTTTCGGTGGGATGTTACTCATGTCCCCCCTACACATTAACAGCACAGAGATGGTACGAGTGGAGAGTGGTCATCCACAACAAGTTTTCTTGGACTCTTCATATGAACGCACTGGTTACAAAGGCCCAACAATGTCTCTTCTTCCTCAGGCAGCTGAGGGAATTGGGCATGACGGAAAATACCCTTGCCAACTTTTATAGATGCACCATCGAGAGCATTCTGTCTGGCTGTATCACTACCTGGTATGGCAACTGTACCATTCTAGATCGGAGATGGTTACAGAGAGTGGTGAACTCCGCCGGACAATCACAAAGGCCAACCTCCCATCTATAGAATCCATCTACCAGGCCCGCTGTCAAGGAAAGGCCGCCAGCATTCTCAAAGATCCATCCCACCTGGCATTGTTTTGCTACAACCTCTGACCTGGGTGTGTGTAACACTAATGCTCCTGCTAAGGGCCTGAACATAATCTAGCAGGGCAGTGGAAGCAAATCCCGGTGCATACCAGGACTGCGTTAAAGTGTGCATCATGCCTCTGTTGCCCATTTGAACAATGCCATGGGCTGCGAGGGTCAGTGAGTGTCGGTGGGCTCTTGGGTAAATGATGCGGCCATCAGGGTGTCCGAGCAGCTGTAGGGAAGGAGACTGTGTGGTCCCAATGTGGGGCCCAACTCTCCTTTCCTTGCAGTGGAGAAGCCTGTTGGGCAGCTCGCACTGCCTCCATAGGGTCAGGCAATACAGAGGCCATCCCTATTCTGGGGTGGGCAGGGGGTGAGTGGTGGAAGGCAGTGCGGCCTCCCAGGCTGCAGGTCAGCTGAGGCATTCCCCAGGGTGACACGGTCAGTGGCAGAGGTATGGGCAGCTCATTTTATAATGGCTAGGGCGGAGGGCAAGAGGACCGCTTCCAGGAGGTTAGAGATCAGTGCAGCGTGTCATAGTGGCCTCCCTGCTGACGTGATGAAGCCTCTCTGTTTCCAAAGTGGGCTAAATTCATGGACGACTCTGAAGGCATATCTAGAGTCAGTATCAATATTTGCTGTATGACCTTTTGCAATGATGCAAGCCCTAGTGACCACAAACAGCTCCGCAGCCTGTGCGGATGTGCCATCTGGCAGTGCAGCTGACTCTGGGACTGTGAAAGGTAAACAGACAGCATACCCTGCCAGTGTGCAGTGTCTGAGGGCCTGAAGGATGAGCCATCTGTATAGAGTATGAGGTCAGGATTGTCTAGAGATGTGAACAAGGTCTAAACAGTCGTGGTCGTCCGCGATGGCATTCTGAGTGAGTGGGAGCAGGGTGGTGGGGTTCAAAGCAGGGGCACATTGTAGGGACAGGTTGGCTTTAGACAGTAAAGCAACCTCATAGCTAGTTCTCCGGGTGGCTGTGAAATGTTGGGTTGCTTCAGAATTTAGCAGCAGGGAGACCGAATGGGGAACCAAAACAGTGCATGGGTGATCCAGCACAATATGGGGGTAGCCTTCTCTACTGTTCCCACGGCTGCTGCCACAGCTCTCAGACATGCCAGCATTCCCCATACAACAGGCAGTAAGTGTACAGAGTCAAAAGCAACACAGGCAGCTGTGTTAAAATGCTGGATGCAAACCCCTTGGATTTGTTGACGTACAGGTAGAAGGGCTGAGAGTCGTCTGGGACCCCCAGGGCTGTTTTAGTTCAGTGAATGCCTGTTCCAACTTTGGTGTCCAGGTCACTTTCGCTGGCTGCTTTGGTGAGGATGCCTCCCACAGGGGTTCGTCAATGGCACGGTGGTCTGGGATCCAGTGCCTGCCATTATTCCCCATCCCCAGGAAAGTCTGCTGCTGATCTCTTGTGACTGGCGGGGGAAGCTGGTGATGGTCATGACTCTCTCTCTCTCTCTCTCTCTCTAGATCATGCCCTGAGGCCATGTGAGAGTTTGTACCCCAAGTACTGGACTGGGTATTGGCAGAGTTGTATTTTCTCCATGGAGACCCTGTGTCCATCCTTTGCCAGACAGCAGAGCATCCTGTATCCATGATTCAGTGGAGGTGGAGGCCAGTAACAAGTCGTCTGCGTATTGCAGGAGGGTGCTGTTGCATGGCAGGTGTAAAGTAGAGAGGGTACAGTTTGTGCTGCAGCGGCATAGACTATGTGGCTCTCCGTGTAACCCTGGGGAGGCCTGATCCATGTGTACTGGCAGCCGCTGTATGTAAAAGGGAAAAGGTACTGGCTCTCAGGGGACAGTTTGATGGAGAAAAGGGTTGAGCAGAGGTCAGTTACAGAAAAGCAGGTGGAGGAAGCAGGGATGCTGGTGAGTATGGCGTTAGTGTCTGGGACCACTGGGGAGCAGGGAATCACAATTGCATTGACAGCCCTCAGATCCTGGCGAAAACATCACTTTCCTGGCCTCCCGGGTTTTGGGATGGGTAGGATGGGTGTATTACAGGGATTGCTTGTTGGCACGAGGACACCCTGTTGTAGGAGGGAGTCAATCACCAGCTTGATCCCTTCTACTGCTGCTGGGGACAGTGGGTATTGCTGTAGAGATGGCAGGATGGCTCCCTGTTTGAGTGTGACAGTCTGTGTGGTGGGGCGGACCTCACCTGACCTGTATGGCTGGGATGCTGTGCCCACAGTGCTGCTGGAAGCTCCACTAGCAACAGGGGCTTTTTGTAGGAAGGGGCAGTGCCTGGGGCTTGGGTGGCAAAAGAGGCCTGGAGTGTTGCAGGAGGGCAGCGTACACAAAACTCATCCTGTCCAAGTTGGGCAACCTGTACCGGGGGGTACGGGGCCTGACTAAGGGATGCAGAGTGGAGGGATTACACTTATAAAAGAGAAAGCCCAACCCTGGTCCAAGTGAGGGCGACTCTAAGTGTGTGCGAGCACGAGCAGGCACAGCGGGAGCTGGCAGGGTCGGAGGTTCCAGGGCTGGGGGATATCGTTGCCTGCAGCATGGAGCACTGTGTGTATCCGGGATTTCCAGCAGGAGACCCTGAAGGGAGCAGTGGATGCTGGCATCCAACTCACACAATGTCTGCCCACCCAGGAGGGCCGCTGGGCATGAAGCAGCAATGATTGCAGTATCGGGGACAGTGACAGGTCCGACACTGAAGTTGACAGGCTCAGATAGTAGCCCCACCATGGGTACTCCCTACTCCCTGCTGAGATGCACTAGGTTTCAAATTATGTGGTGCCCGAAACAAAATGTAATGATGTCAGTATCATTTTCTGAAAGTCACTTTGGTGGTTTGAGAGATTTAGAACCGTCTTCAGATGCAGTTTTACAATTTTCTTTTGTATTTTAATTAAGCAATATAAAGTTTACATTTATTCTTGTGCAGAGTCATTCTGTACCTCAGTGCAGGATGCTGAAATGTTACTTACACTGTATTGAATTTTAATTGATTATTTTTTAAATAAACATATGCCGAAAACTCTGACAGAGAAGTAGTGTGTAGTCTGATGCCAATTTAAGTATAGTGCGACTACTTTAACCCACTTTAGTCAATTCTTTGACTAGTTAGAGAGTGTCTGTGGGGCAGTCATGGTGTGTCAGAAGGGTGGGAGAATTAATACCTTATTAATAAAACTTAGGCACAACTTTCGGTTCATAAGCACCAATGGTTCCTTAAAAGAAAAACCATCATAGATCACCAATTGCAAAATAAATCAAGTCATCTCTGGATCTTGAGCTGCAGAGATTGAAACAGACATTCAATCACCAGCAAGCAAATGTGTATGCAAGGCTGAACACATGGAGTCAAGGCTTTTCCAAGGTTCAGTGTATAGGTGCATCCGGGCACCAGGACCCTGTGAGTACTAACATGAATTGCGTACAGGCTGTCTGTCTGTCTCTTCTGTCTCTCTCTCTCTCTCTCTCTCTGTCTCTCTCTCTCTCTCTCTCTCTCTCTCTGTCTCTCCCTCTCTCTCTCTCTCTCTGTCTCTGTCACTGTCTCTCTCACTCCCTCTCTCTCTCTCTGTCCCTCTCTCACTCTCTGTCTCTGTCTCTGTCCCTCTCTCTCTCTGTCTCAGTCTCTGTCTCTCTCTCTCTCTCTTTCTGTCCCTCTCTCTCTCTCTGTGTCTCTGTCCCTCTCCCACTCTCTCTGTCTCTGTCTCTCCCTCTCTCTCTCTCTCTGTCTCTCCCTCTCTCTGTCTCTGTCTCTGTCTCTCCCTCTCTCTCTCTGTCCCTCTCTCTCTCTCTGTCTGTCTCTCCCTCTCTCTCTCTCTGTCTCTGTCTCTCCCTCTCTCTCAATCTGTCTCTGTCACTGTCTCTCTCACTCCCTCTCTCTCTCTCTCTCTGTCCCTCTCTCACTCTCTGTCTCTGTCCCTCTCTCTCTATCTGTCTCTGTCTCTCTCTCTCTTTCTGTCCCTCTCTCTCTCTCTCTCTCTGTCTCTGTCCCTCTCCCACTCTCTCTGTCTCTGTCTCTCCCGCGCTCTCTCTCTCTCTCTGTCTCTCCCTCTCTCTCTCTCTCTGTCTCTGTCTCTCCCTCTCTCTCTCTCTGTCCCTCCCTCTCTATCTCTGTCTCTCTCTGTCACTGTCTCTCTCTGTTTTTCTCTCTCTCTCTCTCTCTGTCCCTCTCTCTCTGTCTCTCTCTCTCCCTCTCTGTCTGTTTCCTGCCCTGTGCAGCTCATCCAACCCCAAGGATCATGTTCCTCAGCAACAAGCTAAGTGTGGGGGTATGAGGGAAAGGGGCTGGGAGGGGCCCTGTTTTGTTTAAACAGTTTTTGGGACTCTGTGATTTTAAGTTTGGGGGGTGGTGCTGAACACTTCCTTAAACATTTCTAAACTCAGGCCACAAGGGTCACTGTACCTACTTTCCCTATTCTGCTGCCGAACAATATTGGCTGGTGACCTGTGTAAACAGGGTATTCCCTACATTACTCTCCGAGCGTCAGTGGTTACCCTGGCACTTGGTACTTCCTTGGGAGAGTCAGTGTCCGCGGATCACTGCCTCAGCAGGACAAGTTCGACTTGTTTCCGGGGCGGTCCTTCTCCTGAGGCTTGGGGTCCCACAGCCTCATGGATCTCTGGTTGGAGCTGGGAATAGAGAACAGCCTGCAGCACTGACAAACACAGCCACAAGCAGGACAAACAGACGGGACAATACAGGACAAACACAAGACAGACAGACAAAACAGCAGGGCCCCTGCCAATTTCCCACCATCTGGGGATCGCTTCGTATTAAAGCGAAAACTTAACCGCGAATCTCTCCACCGACCTTACCATCCTTTCCCTGCCAGACCGTCTTTCCCCTGGCTGGATCAGGATCGGGATACAAGTCCTGGCTGAAGTTGGATCACGCGTGTGCCAAATTGTTTAAAGTTTAGGTGATCAATTTCGGAGCCCAGCCAACTCCCTCCCCAGGCCAAGTCTGCGTTGCTCAGCTTCCGAATTGCCGCAGGAGCTGGCTGCCAAATTCGGTAACATTTTGGTGATGAATTGAGGAGCTGACCCCGACGACCTCCCCAGGCCAAGTCAGTGGGAGCTGAAGGCAATTGGCCGCAGGCATCAGATCAGAATTGGGGTTACCCTCCGCAGTCGTCCAGCACCTGATAAAGGAGCAGCGCTCCGAAAGCTAGTGCTTCCAATTACTGGCACAGCCCAGTCCATCACACAAACCTACCTTCCATCCATTGACTCCACCTACACTTCCCGTTGTCTTGGGAAAGCAGCCAATATAATCAAAGACTCTTCCCAACCCGAATGTACTCTCTTCCAGCCTCTTCCATCAGGCAGAAGACATAAAACCTTGTAAACACAAACCAACAGATTCAAGAACAGCTTCTTCACTGATGTTATCATACTTCCGCATGGACATCTCAAGTGTTTAAGTTTATTTCTCTCTGCACCTCCAAAACTGTTCAATTACCCTGATCATAGAATTCCCTACAGTGTGGAGACAGGCTGTTTGTCCCGACAAGTCTCCACCGAGCTTCTGAAGAGTAACCCACCCAGACCCAATTCCCTACCCTGTTACTCGACATTTACTCCTGACTAATGCACATGGTCAACACATCCCGGAACGCTATGGGCCATTTAGCAAGGCCAGTTCACCAGGCCTGCACATCTTCGGACTGTGGGAGGAAACCGGAGCACCAGGAGGAAACCTATGAAGACATGGGAGAATGTGCAAACTCCACACAGACAGATGCCCGAGGCTAGAATCAAACATGGGTCCCTGGCACTGTGAGGCAGCAGTGCTAACCCCTGAGCCACCGTGCCACCTGTAATATTGTACAGTATGGTCGGCCTGACTAGCAAAGAAAACAACACTTTTCACTTTATCTCAGGACATGTGATAATAATAAATCAAATCAAATCAAAAAGAAAAGAAGGGGATCTCAGAATACTGACAGTCCTGGACAGATTGGACATGGAGAAGATGCTTCCACCAGTCGGAGAGACTAGGCAGCAAAAGCATAACCTCAGAGGGAAAGAGACCACCCTTTAGAACTGAAATGAGGAGGAATCTCTTCAGATCGAGAGTGGATAATCTGTGGAACACATTGCACAACAGGGTCCACAGCAGTGGAGGACAAGTCATTGAGTGTGTTTTAGACAGAGATAGGTAGGTTCATAATTAGTCAAATGTTAGCGGGTGAAGGCAGTCGCACGGGGCTGATAGACATAACAGTCATGATCGAATGATGGAGCAAACTCGATGGGCTGAGTGGCCTAATTCTTTTCCTATCTAACAGTCCTATGGTCTCTAACACACTTGAATTGTTCAGTTTGCCTTTTTCCACTGAGCCTGATCACTTTGAGAAGTGGACTTTCTGTTCCATTCCTGAACCTGTTTACATTTTGTTCATCACCTCACCCACAAATCATCATTATCTGTCATCTCAAATTCCCCAACTTGTAACAACGTGCTCCACAAGAACAGTCACAGGACTGAGCATGACTGACATTACTTGGAGCTGATACTGTAAACCAAACCAGGTCTGCCATGTGTTTACATTGAAGGATGCAGGAAGCAGCAAGGAGCAAGTTACTTGTGGAAAACTCTCAGGGCGGGGGAGTGGTCCTTCTACACAATCACAGTTTTACATCTGTATTTAAACCTAAAAAGAAATTGTTATGAGAAATATCGAGTTTATAATTATACTTCAATAGTTTGTGGGCTCATTTTGGGGGGAAAACAAGCATTTTAACATTAAAATACTACAAAACCCCAATGAACAAAAATATCTAACTCAAAATCTATAAACTCAAACTTCTGCAGAGCACAGAGATTTCATTTGAATCTCCTGCCTCCTCTAAAGCTGCAACGAACATGTTGTTAACAAATACATTCAGCAAGGAGCAAGTTACTTGTGGAAAACTCTCAGGGCAGGGGAGTGGTCCTCCTGCTCAATCGCAGTTTTACATCTGTTTTTAAATCAACAAATAAATCTTTGCAAGAAAATTCCAGTATATTGTCATACTTAGATACTTTGTAGGTTCAGCTTGGGGTAAAATGTGCATTTTAACATTAAAACACTACAAAACTTCAATAAACAAAAACATCTAAACCAACATGTATAAACTAAAACTTTTGCAAAGGACAGACATTTCATTTGAATCTCCTGCCTCCTCTTAAGCTGCAATGAACATGTTGTTAACAAATACATTCACATCCTCATAACAAATCCAGGTGATTTCATCACTCACAGTCATTCAAGAAATCAAACCAGAAAATTCTGGAAATATGAGGGGATTGTGTTTGGCCATGAGGTCACAGATTGGAGCTGGATATAATCCTGCTGCTGCTGATGGCCCACAGCACCTCAGGGATTCCCTGTTCTGAGTTCTTTGATCTTTTGGAAAGCGATCCCATTCAGCACGGTGGTAGTGCTGCACAGCACAACAGGGGGAATTGTCAATGTGATGACTGGATTTTCTCTCCAAAAGAGCTGTGTTCTGGTCCCTTCTTCTGATAATACCATGGTCAGGTGTATTTCTGACGGCTGGGTCAGTGGCGATGAGGTTAACTATCTGTTTTGCTCTTGCTGGTTCTTTCACCATCTGTCACTGACCAAGTGAAACTGTTCGATCCTTTAGGACTGAGCCAGTTCAATGGATAATGGTGCTCACCAGCCAGCTCTTGGTGATGGACATTGAAGCCCAGAGCTAGAATACCTTCTGTACATTTTCCACCCTCAGTGATTGTTCCAGTTACTCTTTGGCCAGATTGAACCTGTACCTATGAGACATCATGGGGTCCCAATTCAATGCCAAGATCCCCAGGGCAATCATTCCTGCCTCAATACCACTGCACTGTAACCTCTGGTGATCTGTCCTGTTGAATGAGGAGGTTGCTGTCTTGGTCTGAGGATTAACAGGCTATTGGTTGATGACTCCATGGAATTGCTCTCCCAATTCTGGCTCAAGCCCCGAGTCATTAGTAAGGAATGTTTCGCTTGTTGACAGGACTGTGTGTGCCAGCGTCATTTCCAGTAGCTGGATTAATGCCAGTGGTCCATCTGATTTAATTCTTTGTTGGTCTTTTCTGCAGTGGGAGGGTTGAGGGATGTCTGGCACATTAGCCAGAATAAGATGTGCAGCTCAGGTGCATTAGCCTTGCTAAATTGCCTGTGGTGTTAGGTGCATTAGTCAGGGATAAACATAGGGTAGGGGAATGGGTCTGGGTGGGTTACTCTTCGGAGGGTCGGTGTTAACTTGTTGGGCTGAAAGGCCCATTTCCATGCTGTCGGGAATCTGTAATCTAATCTGATCTAATCTGATCCTAGGCCTGGGCTCACGGATTACACTTTCAGTGGCATCAACACTACCCTCCCCTTTGATAACTGGTTACTTTTCAAACTGCTGGGAGGTAGACATTGGTGTTTATTAATGATCGATGCTCAAATGTCTGTGTTTTTGATTTGTATAATTGGTTTTAGATCATGGAATAGGAATGTGGCGGGAGTGGTTCTTATAGAGCAGTGAGCCTGAAGTTGTTGGAGGGAATCCTGAGGGACAGGGTGTACATGTGTTTGGAAAGGCAAGGACTGATTAGGGGTAGTCAACATGGCTTTCTGCGTGGGAAATCATGTCTCACAAACTTGATTGAGTTTTTTGAAGAAGTGTTAAAGAGGTTTGATGAGGGCAGAGTGGTAGACATGATCCATATGGACTTCCGTAAGGCATTCGACAAGGTTCCCCATGGGAGACTGATTAGCAAGGTTAGATCTCATGGAATACAGGGAGAACTAGCCAGTTCGATACAGAACTGGCGCAAAGGCAGAAGACACAAGCTGCTGGTGGAGGGTTGTTTTTGAGCCTGGAGGCCTGTGGCCAGTGGAGTGCCACAAGGATCGGTGCTGGGTCCACTACTTTTCAACATTTATATAAATGATTTGGATGTGAGCATAAGAGGTACAGTTGGTAAGTTTGCAGATGACACCAAAATTAAAGGTGTAGTGGACAGTGACGAATGTTACCGCAGAGTACAACGGGAACTTGATCAGATGGGCCAATGGACTGAGAAGTGGCAGGTGGAGTTCAATTCAGATAAATGTGAGGTGCTGCACTTTGGGAAAGCAGATCTTCTCAGGATTTATACACTTCATGGTAAGGTCCTAGGGAGTGTTGTTGAACAAAGAGACCTTGGAGTGCAGGT
This sequence comes from Chiloscyllium plagiosum, assembly GCF_037043375.1. Classification (NCBI taxonomy): domain Eukaryota; kingdom Metazoa; phylum Chordata; class Chondrichthyes; order Orectolobiformes; family Hemiscylliidae; genus Chiloscyllium; species Chiloscyllium plagiosum. Next base: position 8,509,842 of record NW_028270173.1, on the reverse strand, counting down.
TCATAACTCCTTGAAAGTGGAGTCACAGGTAGATAGGATAGTGAAGAAGGCGTTTGGTATGCTTTTCCTTTATTGGTCAGAGTATTGAGTACAGGAGTTGGGAGGTCATGTTGCGGCTGTACAGGACATTGTTTAGGCCACTGTTGGAATATTGTGTGCAGTTCTGGTCTCCTTCCTATCGGAAAGGTGCTGTGAAACTTGAAAGGGTTCAGAAAAGATTTACAAGGACGTTGCTAGGGTTGGAGGGTTTGAGCTATAGGGAGAGGCTGAACAGACTGTTTTCCCTGGAGTGTCGGAGGTTGAGGAGTGAAGCTAATAAAATTCTAACAGGACTGGACAGGATAAAAACAGGAAGGATGATGATCAAGAATGCAGCACCTGAGTCACAGTCAGAGTACAGAGAAGGTTTACCAGGATGTTGCCTGGTGTGGGGGATTGTAGATTGTGAATGGCACAGATGGAATGGAAAATATGAGCTTTTTTCCACAGTGGAGGGGTCCTTTACAAGAAGCAAAAACACATTGATTGTTTATGATAAATGTTAAGTCCTGCTTCCTGACGAAGGAACAGCACTCTGAAAGCTTGTACTTCCAAATAAACCTGTTGGACTATAACAAACAAGACAACAGCAAAACAGACAGAATTTAGGTAATTCTCACACTCAAAGACTTCAGCTTCCAGTCTGGTCACCCTGTCCCTTCTTGTCTGTGTTTATGCTTGATGGTACATTTTTATTATTTTCTCAGGGTTTTGGGAACAAAATTCCTCTTTTTCCCCTCAAGAAAACCTTATCACTTGGTTCCATCATTTTGATCTCATTCATTACATTTGAATTGAAGTGTGTAGTGTGAACCAAAACAGGAAATGAAGATCAAGATTTGTGTGAAGATTTGTAGCTCGGATGCCAGTTCCCGTACTTGTGGGTATGTTCACCAAGCTGGGAAGTTGGTTTGCAGACGTTTCCTCCCCCGTCCAGGGGACATCTTCAGGGTTTGGGATTCTCCAGTGAGGCGCTGTGGTACTGTCTCTTCTGGAATGTATTTGGTTCCGTTCCTGCTGGTTCCAGTTGCTGGTTCCGGTTGTTCGTTGTGGTGGCCGGTATATTGGGTCACGGTCAGTGTGTTTGTTCATGGAGTCCGTGGATGAGTGCCATGCTTCTAGAGATTCTCTGGCTGTCCTCTGTTTAGCTTGTCCTCTGATTGTTGTAATGTCCCAGTCAAATTTGTAATCCTTGTCATCTGTGTGTGTGGCTATCAGGGACAGCTGGTTCTGGTGTTTAGTGGCGAGTTGGTGTTCGTGAATGAGGATTGCCAGTTGTCTCTCTGTTTGCCCTGTACAGTGTTCCACACAGTCTCTGCATCATTACAAGGTTGCATGCAAAGACTGCATGAAGCATTATATAGGAGAAACAGATGGTTATGTCTGAGCCAGGGTGTCCCTGGAGAGGGAGCATGTGGTATCTACCAACTCCCTCGAGCTGTTCAGGGAAAGATGTGCACCGCACAGAGTGGAGTGCTTTATTTCCCCCTCCAACTCTATTTAGATTTAATCCCTCCCCTTCCCTCCACTTTTTTGATCACTCAGCATTGCTCTTTGAGGAGAAGGGCACTGCTTGTCACTGACCACCCTGGCGTTTTCCTTTCTACCTGATGGGGGAAATAGAATAAAGATTTGTACACCTGTTGTCTGTCACTGTGTCTCACACCAGCACACACACAACATGGGGGCTGGGGAAAACATATAAAACCAGGAGATTTAAGGTCTCCTCAGAAACAAAATATACCCACAACTACAGGAGGAAATTAAATGAAGAACGATTGAAAAGCGAGGACCTGATATATGAATATCACAACATAAGAAATAGGAGACTTAATAGGCCATTCAGCCCCTCAGGTCTGCCCTGCCATTCAACAGGATCATGGATAATCTGCCCCAGAGCTCAGCTCCATTTGATGGCAGCTCATCATAGCCATTAACTCCCAGATAGTTCAACATCTATCAACCTCCACTTTAAATCCTGTCAGTGACGACACCTCCACAACTCTCAATACTACAGGATGCCTCTTGTTCCCAATGCATTATGTTAAACTAATGTTCACATTATTTCACTTCTTTCTTACTTTCACTTCTAAATCTAGTTTTCTCTTTTCCATTTCCTGTCTCTTCAGTTGTATTTCAGAGCTTCCTATATCCATCTCCTTTGCCTTAACTTTCTCTGCTCTTTCTTTCTCATTTTCTGCTCCACTTTATCTTTTTCTGCCTTCTCTAGTTTCTTCATTCTCTCCTTATGCTCCAGCTGCCTTCACTGGAACTGCATCTGCCCTGATTTCACTGCTTCACTCCCTGGAGAATCGGCTTCTTGCATTTCCTCTAAACCCAGCTGCTTGTGCCTTCTTAGCTCTGCCAGCGAACCCTGCCTCTAGGTTGCCCACCAAATCAAACAACATCGTCTTTGAAATAAATCGCGGAGTAAATGTCGATCAATGATTTTGGAAGAAGTTGACGAAGGCCATCTGTTACAAATAATGTTTTCCATGGACCATCATCGCCACCTGGTGGTTGTTATTGAGATACCACTTTTTTTATTTATTTCCCTGCACTGCCTATTTCCGCCACCTGGTGGTAGTATTGCTCCACTTACCATTCCCCTCCAAAATCCTCTCGTTCCGATGAGACTGGAAGGTGAAGAGATAGTCAGTCCCTTAACTTTGGTTTAGGAATATTGCAGCCTTCCAGATTCAACATCTCATTTAGAATTTTGAAATCGTACTCTATGTCCCTCTATTTTTTCGGGCAGAGCTTTTTTTGTCTGATTGCTTCTGCGGTTTCCATTTGAACCTCTGTCGATGCATGACAATGAACGTACTATAATAAAGCAAAATACTGCAGATGCTGGTGATTTAAAGTACAAAGTGCTGGAGAAACACAGCAGGTACAGTCGAGTCAGTGAACAGAGAAACAGAATTAACATTTCAGTCCAGTCTGTCTCTTGTTCAGAACTCCACGCTCAGTTTCTGTTTCTCTCTGCACTGACCCTACCATACCCTGCTGTGTATCCCCAGCATTCTCTATTTGTGTTTATTCAAATTCTGTCTCATTTTCCCATTTACAATCATTGTTTTTCACATCCTTTAATCTCTGTCATAGAGGCGTACACTAATTCGAACATGCCGGCCAACGTTCCCAAACTAAACAAATCCTAGGAGCCTGTGTCTGCTCCATAACCCTCTGACCGTTTCCTATTCACCTCCCTGTCCAAATGCCCTTTAAATGTTGTCGTTGTATCACTTTGTCTGGCAGCTCGTTCCATACACGACCCACACTCTGTGTGAAAATGTTTCACCTCAGGTCCCTCTGTAATCTTTCCCTCTCAACTTGAACCTCTCTCGTTGTGAACTCCTCTCCTCTAAGGGATAAAAAGCTTTGCTATTCGCCCCTTCCATGTCCCTCATGATTTATAAATCTCGATAAAGGTCACCCTTCAGCCTCCAACACCCCAGTGAAAACACCTGTCCAGCCTCTCCTTGTAACTCAAACCCTCCAGTCTGTGTGATATCCTTGTAGATTGTTTCTGAACTCTCTCCAGTTTAATAATATCCATCCTACAGCAGGGTGACGAGAATCTAACACATTGCTCCAGAAGTGTCCTCACCAACATCCTGTACAACCTCCTGAAACAGTCATGAAGAACATTTCAATCCGTTGTCATCTGGTGATATTTTCCTCCCAAGACCCTCCATGAAGACACGGTGCCCCCTCAGTCCTGGGATTGTAACCCTTCACCTTGGGCAAGCTCAGAGACCTCTCCATTTCAGACTCAGGGGCGCGGGCTCCAGCAGCTTCCTTTCAGCCTCATCGACCACGTCTTGTTTCCAGCAGATTCCTGTTTCCCGCCCGGTCTTGGCTCACAGCCTTTCTCCCCTCTCTGTGTGTGAGTCCGTGTGTGTGTGTGAGTCTGTGTGTATGTGTGTGTCTGCGTGTGTGTGAGTGTGTGTCTGTGTGTGCGTGTGTCTGTGTGTGTGTCTGTCTGTGTGTGAGTGTGTGTTTGTGAGTGTGTGTGTGTCTGTTTAAGTGTGTTTGCGTCAATGTGTGAGTGAGGGAGAGGTTTCCGGCTTGGTTTTGGCTCACAGCCTTTCTCCCCTCTGTGTGTGTAATTGTGTGTGTGTCTGTGTGTGTATGTGTCTGTGTGTGTGTGTGTGTGTGTGCGTGAGAGAGGGAGAGAAATAGCCCAGAGGTAGCTGCGGCTCCAAATGCCCCACTTCCCAAACCCACTCGACCCTCCATCATGATGCTGCCGCCCCCGCCCCCCCCCCCCCCCCCCCCCCGCGGGGGGGTCGGTTCACACAATCCCCACCCGGCCCCTCCATCCCTTAAATAAATGGGGAAGAGGAGGATCAGAGTGCAGGAAGATCCCAGTCTCTTTCAATCCACCCCGGAGAAAGGGGGAGTTGGGGATGGGTGGGGGAGAGAGAGAGAGAGAGAGAGAGAGAGCGACAATCTGCCTGAACCAGTTTAGTGAAGGATGAACGGTGACCGGTGCTGTCCAATTCCTGTCCCTCCCTCTCTCCCCCCGCATTACCCCCCGGTTACCGACCGCCCGCGAGCGCCCCCTCTCGGCCCCGCCCTGTCTGTGAGGAGGGCAGATTGCTTTCCCTAAAGGGCAGCACTGACACTAATGGGGGGGGGGGGGGGGCGGCTTTCCAACATTGAGCCACTTTAATGGAAATCACTTTCCATTCCAGACTGAGACTTTGCATTATCTAACAGGCACCGTGATGGATTGGGACCCGTGCCCATGCGGGAATTATTCCTCTAGTGAGGTTCCCACTGCACCGCCATCTCCCCCTTACAGGGGCACAGGAACAGGAATAGGCCATTCGGCCCCTTGGGTCTGTTCTACCATTCAATGAGATCATGACTGATCTTGTCCCAGGTCCATGTTCCTTTCGGCAAATCCGGTAAAACGTTTGAACAAAAAGAAAAGCATCTATTTCAGATTTAAAATGAACAATTTACCCTACAGGAGGAGATCACGTGGCTTTAGGTGTGGGGGCGGGGAGAGGGATAATACATTGTGATACACAGGATGGAGCAGTTGGAAAGGACAAACTGAACGGACCAGCAGCTGTTTCCTGTCCTGTTCCAGACTCAGATGGACTTCCATAAAAACCGAAAGAACCCGCGGATGCTGTAAATCGGAACCAAAACAGAAATTGTTGGAAAAAGCTCAGCAGGTCTGACAGCATCCGGGAAATTCTCCAGTCTCCTTCCACAATCCAAAGAGATGCCGCCAGACCTGCTGAGTTTTTCCAACAATTTCTGATTTCCTCCAGTTTGTCTGATGTCCTTTTGGGGTAACAGTGCAGATACTAAACTTCTCTGCCACGATGCAGGCTCAATGTGCCAAAAGCTTCGACCTCAAGAGGACAGCAAGAGGGAAACCTGCAGGAAAAAACTCAGGAGAAAGACAAATACTTTCAGATGGTCCTTTCCTTGGGAATATCACTCGGATTAGCGGGAGGAGCCTGCACACTGCAGTGGGAATGGTGCGAGAGACAACAGTTGGGTTAATCCCACAATCCAATGGGGGAGGCTGCACTGGAACGGATCCTTCCACCACATCACAAATCCTCCCCTTTATGGTTGTTACTTTTCTCACCTTTCCCCGTCTCTGTCATGCTTCAAATAGAGTTATAGAGTCATAGAGATGTACAGCATGGAAACAGACCCTTCGGCCCAACCCGTCCATGCTGACCAGATATCCCAACCCAATCTAGTCTCACCTGCCAGCATCCGGCCCATATCCCTCCAAACCCTTCCTATTCATATACCCATCCAGATGTACCGTCGCCGTTTCGAAATTGCAGCGACGTCTGTGACCTGCAGGACCGCTCGCCGCCAGAGGGTGGTACTATTCCCACGTTTATTCTTCAACAGAATCAGTCCGGAAACGGGACCCCTCAGTGAGACTGGGGAAATGGAGATCTTGTGGACCATTGGTGGTGGTCCTGAAAATGCTGGAGATTGCAGCAGATTGAATGCAACAGGACGGGCAGCATCTGTGGAGAGAGAAGCAGAGTTAATGGTTCGAGTCCAGAACGACTTTTTCAGAACTGAAAGGGGCTGGAAAATGGCGTGATCTTGTGTTGATGGCAGAGGGGGGCGGGGGGGGGAAGAGAGAGACAGTAACAGATAGTGAAGGTTCCCAGAGCAAAAGACAAAAGAAGTGATGATGGTGTAAAAGAGATATAAAATATATATAAATGTTTGGTGTCAAATGACAAAAAATATGTCTGTGCAGCAAGAGTAGAGATTTCTAGAATCCCTACCATGTGGAAACAGGCCCTTGGGCCCAACAAGTCCACACCAACTCTCCAAAATCCATTCCCCTAGCGTATCACTTTATTTTTCCCCCTGAATAATACAACTTGCACATACCTGAATGCAATAGGCAGTTTTGCATGGCTAATTCACCTAACCGGCCCATCTTTGGATTGTGGGAGGAAACCCACACAGAAACGAGGAGAATGTGCAAAAGCCACACAGACAGTTGCCCGAGGGTAGAATCAAACCCAGGTCCCTGGTACTGTAAGGCAGCAGTGCTAACCACTGATCCACCGTGTTAACCACTCAGGAGCTAAAGTGGGATGAGACCTTCCCACTGATATTCATCGGGCTCTGAGTGACAAGAATTCGAGAGACCAGCTGTTCCCCTCACAAACTGGTCAGTGGGCACCAGATGCGAATGCCAGTGTGGATACTGGTGCCCACCCTGACTGAGATACAGATGAGGGCAGTGACCAAAGATAAATTTACAGCCAATTTGTGACAGACATTGTGTTTCCTGTGTCGTTATGGATCAGACCAAACCCCCTCAAAATATACCAGGGAGACAGCCTAGACCCTAAGTGTTCATTTTATATTATTTTATTAAACAAATTACAAAAACAGTTTACAACAAACAGTTACATTTACAGCTGCACACAAGAGACAGCAATTTTAAGTGTTCATTTTATTTGAAGGGAAGTGTTAAGCGCCATGATCCAGATGTGATTTGATTGGTCCATTGCTATGCTTTAAGCAAAACACAATTTATTCAGGAATGGGCTGTGAGAGACCATAAGATGGTGGGAAATGACATTTTAGTGGGAATGGGGCCCAGAGTCTAGGATGGACCAAGCCAGCCCTTTGCGGTCTGCAGTCCAGCTGCCCGAGTGGATCAAGTGGGTTCACATTCATCAGATGGAGCTTCCCCAACAGGTAACCCCGGGCCAGAGCCTCACTGTGTGAGCAGGACTGGCTCTGGGTAACCCTGGGATCCAATGCTGAGGGACTGGGAGCAAGTGGGAGTGGGCCAGGGACTAGGCCGTGACAGATGGCTCTCCAATGGGTAACTCTCCAGCTGTGGGCACTTGGACTTCCCAAATGGAGGCTGGAGATGTTCAAATCGAGGTGTCTATCCCCAGGACAGAGAACAGCAACACGGCCCCGAGAAAGTGACGGTAAACCCAGATGGATCCTTAGCACACGGAACATTCCATATGGTTGGAGATGGGAATATTGCTCCTGGGACCAATCCTGCTCTCAGAGCACGGCTTTGGGGATTTTTACAGAACCATGAAGACAGCGATGATCCTGGGATTCCTGACCGGGAACCTTGTCCAGAGGGAATCAGGAGGAGAATAATAATGCAGAGTCAGTGATTGATGTACCAGTCCCACTGAAACCCCGAGGGTCAGGCCGTGGGGATACAATAGGAATCTGAGGGGGGTGGAGTAGGGTAAATTGGTGAGGTTTGAGAGGGGAGATTACACTGGTGAGCTGACTAGAAATTGTCAAGTAAAGTGGCTTTAGCAGCACAAACACAGTTAGGGAAGATTAAGTGGGGAAAGAGCGCTTATCATTTGTAACCCACCCATAAAGACAGTGATGAACAACAACCCCGTCAGGTTTCTAAGGAAAAGTTAAAATAGATGGGAGCAGGTAGGGGATACCTGGGATCCACACATGTTGCGCCCCCAATCAGAATCTGAGAGTGTTGGCTTCAGTGCTGGAGGGAACCATGTGAAGGAGACGGGGTGTCTGTAAGAGGTGAGGCCTGGGGCAAGCCCCAGCTTCAGTGGGGATAGAATGGGAATGGTGGCTGTGAAAGGCATGTCTTCATCACTGTTGGGATGGGAGAGGTGTACCCACTGGGCATTGCATGGCACTGTCCTGGAAAGGAGGAGACATGGGCCCTCGGAGCTGTGTGCTGGGAAAAGGGGGAAATGTCCCATCGGAACATTGAAGTTCACTGGGAAACTCCCTCCGTTTGCTTGAAAGGTAAAGAGGTACCGAAGGCTGTCGGATGCTCTCCCCAGTCACTGGGACCAGAGAATGGGCGGCTTGTTATTCCCACCCCCATGAGCCTCTCTTCCCCTCTGGGCCCCGCCAGGTAATGCCAGCAATGAGGAATTTAGGGGATATGGGGACACCTCCACAGTGTCAATATAAAACATAAGCATTGCAGATTCTGGGAATGCAGCAGCTCCGTGAGAGATGAGAGTAATTGATGAATATTATGTCCCGTCCAGGAATACAGGGACAGGGATCTGACCTCATCCATTCCAACGGGATGTTTAGTTTGACCCACCTTGAGGTTTTAGACTGGGTGTACACGGAATACGGAATGTCTATTCTCATGGACAGGGGAATGCTGGCAGGTGGGGACTAGATTGGGTTGGGATATCTTGTTGGGATGGGTTGGACCGAAGGGTCTGTTTCCACGCTGTACATCTCTATGACTCTAAAGGGGGGATTTGAGAGGACAGCTCCATGAGTATGTTGTCCATTTCGGATCTCATTGCCCCCCTCCCAGTGTCCGAACATTCTGTCGAGCTGTTCCAGAGGGTGAACACTTCCAACCGTTGGCTGTAAATTTCTTGATGATTGAAAGGCAAGTGATCTCTGTTTGTTCCCGAAGAAAATACTGCTTCTTTTTCCTTGTTTTATCTTTATTTTTGTTGCTGTTGAAAAGAAGTTAACTTTGTAAATGTTGAAATGTTTTCTACCATGTGAAGCTCTCACATTGAACAGAGAGGACTTGGGTGGGAGGGTGAGCTGTGAGGAGGATACAGAGATGTTTCAGTGTGATTTGGACACGTTGAGTGAGTGGGAAAACGTACAGCAGATGAGATATGATATGGGTAAATGTGAGGTTATTCACTTTGTAGCACAAACATAAAGTCTTTGTATACCGTTGCTGAATGTACGTGGGCAGGTGCAGCAGGAGGTGAAGGAAGCAAATGATAAGTTAGCGTTCATAGTGAGAGGATAGTGTACAGGAACAGGGATGAGTTGCTGCAGCTGTACAGGGCGTCCGACCTGCCTAGCTCCTTTTCCACCTATCCACTCCACCCTCTCCTCCCTGACCTATCACCTTCATCTCCTCCCCCACTCACCTATTGTACTCTATGCTACTTTCTCCCCATCCCCACCCTCCCCTAGCTTATCTCTCCACGCTTCAGGCTCTCCGCCTTTATTCCTGATGAAGGGCTTTTGTCCGAAACGTCGATTTCGCTGCACTTTGGATGCTGCCTGAATTGCTGTGCTTTTCCAGCACCACTGATCCAGAATCTGGTTTCCAGCATCTGCAGTCATTGTTTTTACCTTGGTGCGACCACGCCTGGAGTATTCTGTGTGGTTTTGGTTTCTTTATCTGAGGAAAGAAGTATTGACTATGAGGGCATTGAAATATGGTTTGCCAGACTGAATCCTGGGATAGCAGGACGGACATGTGAAAAGAAACTGGATCTGACAGGAAGATATTCCCTGGACTTCAGACAAGGAAGCATCTTATAGAAATCTATAAAATTCTAACAGGACTGGACAGGATAAATACAGGAAGGGTGATAATCAAGAATGCAGCACCAGACTCAGTCAGAGCACAGAGAAGGTTTACCAGGATGTTGCCTGGTGTGGGAGATTGTAGCTATGAAGAAAGTCTGGATAGAATGGGTTTGTTTTCATTGGAACACTGGAGGTTGAGGGGTGAATTGATGGAAATTTATAAGATTGTAAATGGCACAGATAGAATAGAAAATATTTTTTTTTCCCAAGCTGGAGGTGGGACTGACATGAGAGTACAGTTTCAAGGTGGGGGGTGTGGGTGGGATGGGGGGAGTCACATTTTTCACACAAAGGACAGTGAATGCCAGAGGTGGTGGTGGAAGCAGACACAACAGCAACATTCGAGAAGCACCTGGATGAATACATAAATAGGAAGGGAATAGAGGGTTATGGATCCTGTAAGTGAAGACAGTTTTAGTTTGGAAGGGCAAAATGTGTCAGCACAGGCTCGGAGGGCTGAAGGGCCTGTTCCTGTGCTGTATTGTTCTTTGGTCTGAAATCAAGAGAAATTGCATCTTCTCGAGGATGCTAAGCCTGGGGAGTTCTCTGCCTCACAAAGTGGTTGAGCCTAAAGCATTGCATGTGTTAACGAAGGCATTAGACAAAGGTCTTGGGGCTAAAGGGGACGTGGGGGAAAGTGAGAACAGGCGACTTGAGTTGAAAAAAATCACCCATGGTTCAATTGAATGCTGCAGAAATTTTAAAGGGTCAAATGGCCTCCTCCTGTTCCTGATTCCTACGTGTGTATGTCTATGAGAAAATGTAATGTTATGCTGCGTGTTAGGGAAAGATTAACATTCCATTAGACAGAGTTAAAAGATGGTTATGGTGTTTAGGACATACAGCCTGTGTACATTGACTGCCATTGCAGCTGTAGGTACAGGAATCAATCAGAGATAAGATGATGTATAACAGCAATACATTTATGAATGGGAGTTTACAATGAAGGGTCACCTGTGGGCCCCCAGAAACATTCCTTTCATTGCCCTGTCACTGCATGCACTGTGAAGTCCAGCTCCTGGCTGGCCGCACTTGGTCTGGTGCATGGCCCAGCTTTAATATGGGAATCCTGGGAGCTTCCAACTGTGGGAAGCACCTTCACTAGTGTGAGGGAACATTGTGTGAGTGAGATAACTTGGAATCACTGTTCATGTTTAATGAGGTGAGCTATGGAGAACGGTGTGAAAACCTCACTAATGCACGTGGAATGATACATCCATGGAACTTCCCGAAATAGACATTTATCTCATATTTGATAACATTTGCTTGATGGATCTACACTCTAGAACACACACTGAACTTTATTTCAACAGCTTTTTTTGCTGCAAATCACACAACACCAGGTTATAGCCCAACAGGTTTATTTGGAAGTACAAGCTTTCAGAACGCTGCTCCTTTGTCAGGCAGCTAGTGGGGCAGGATCATAGGACACCAGAATTTATGCTGAAAGGTCAAAGTATTTTTGCAGGAGAGCAGAGAGAAGGAAACTGGCATTGTCAGAAAGGTCATAAGAATTAGGAACAGGAACAGGCCATTCAGCCCCTCGAGCCTGATCCACCATTTGATGAGATCAGTTGTGGTCCTATCTCAACTTCAACTGCATTTCCTGCCTGCTCCTTATAATTCTTTAACCAGTTAATTAGAAATCTATGTCCACCTTAAGTTTACTCAATGTCCCAGCATGCACTATACTCTGGTAGTGAATTCCACATCCTCATGTCCCTTTGAAAGAAGTCATTTTTCCTGATTTCTGTTTTAAAGCTCGTCTACATTGTCTGAAAAGCTATGACCTCTCATTCCAGGAAGCATCCTCTCTCTATTTTATTTCTCAATCCCCGATATCGTCTTATATACTCACTTAGATCTTCTTTCACTTCTTACCTCCAGAGAGTATAGGCCAAACCTACTCCATGTCATAAGACAATATTCTCATCTCTGGAATCAATCTAGTAAATTTCTTCTGAACTGCCTCCAGGACAATTATATTCCTCCTCAAGTATCCAGACTAAAATTGTACAATTATACTCCGGGTGTGGTCTCATTAATGCCTTGCACAGTTGCTGCAATGTTTACCTACTTTTATACTCTACTCCTTTAGGAATAAATGACAGGATTCCATTTGCTTTCCTTATTACCTGCTGTACCTACACACGACTTTTCTGTGATTCACACCCAAGGATATCCAGAGCCCTCTGCACTGAAGCACTCAGAAGTTTCTCTCCATTTCAATAAGAAGTTGCCTTTCTCTTCCTCTGTCCAAAATGGATAACCACACACGTATTCACATTCCATCTATCAAACTCTGCCCCAATCACCCCATCGATCCATACACAGTTTTCTTCATTACAATATATTTTCCCACCTCTTTTAGCATCATCTGAAAATTTGTTCATAATTTCTTCTATCCCTGTTTCCAAGTCATTCATAAAGATTGGAGATATCTGGGGTCTGTGACACACACAGTTACAGCTTGTCAACCAGAAAAAGACACATTCAGCCCAACTCCCAGTTTTCTGTTTGTCAGCCAATCCTCCAACCAAGCTCATCAATTCCCATGGACAAACCAACGTCATCCATAGAATTCCATGCCAGGACTGCCACAAACACTACGTAGGACAAACAGGAAGAAAGTTAGCCACCAGGATACATGTGCACCAGCTCGCCACAAAAAGACACGACACCCTCTCCCTCATAGCCCTACACACGGATGAAAAGAACCACCATTTCGACTGGGACAACACATCTGTCCTGGGACAGCCTAAGCAAATATAGGCCAGAGAATTCCTCGAGGCCTGGCACTCCAACCACAACGCCATAAACAAGCACATAGATCTAGATGCCATCTATCAACCCCTCAGAAAACGAACAGGAAATGACATCACCACAACCCCCAGGAACCCCATCCAGGAGAAAGATATAAATAGAAAGCAGGAGCCAACAGCTTCTCTTCACTTGAAGGTCACCACTGATTCTAGCTAGGTAACGAAACGTCTGGATATCAAATCGACAGCTCAGCGAGCAAACCTACACCCTAAATCAGAAATTCCCATCAACACCATGTGATATCACATTGTGAAGTGAAAGAGCTAAAGAATTCTCTCTGTCAAACTCAAAGTCAGTGCCCAGTGGCAAAGCAACTTGGAAAAAACAACCATTCACCAAGAACTCCAGGATATCTACAAACCTTTTGACTGCTAAACAAACAAGACAACAGCAAAACAGACAGGATTCAGATAGTTAAAAATCACACAACACCAGGTTAAAGTCCAACAGGTTTAATTAAACCTGTTGGACTATAACTTGGTGTTGTGTAATTTTTAACTTTGTACACCCCAGTCCAACACCGGCATCTCCAAATCAGGATTCAGATAATTCCCACAACTCAAAGACTTGAAACTTCAGCTTCCCCTGTGGATCAAACACCCTGTCCCTTCTGGTCTGTGTTTATACTTGTTGGTACATTTTTTTATTTTCTCAGGGTTATTGGGAACAAAACTCCTCTTTTTTCACTCAAGAAATCCTTATCATTTGGCTCCATCAGTTTGATCTCAATTCATTACATTTGAACTGAAGTGTGAAACAGAAGAGGAAACGAAGATCAAGGTTTGTGTGAAGATTTGTAGCTCGGGTACCAGTTTCCATGGTTGTGGGTATGTTCACCAAGCTGGGAAGTTGATTTGCAGACGTTTTGTCTCCTGTCCAGGTGAAGTCTTCAGTGCTTTGGATTCTCCTGTGAAGAGCTGCTGTACTGTTTTCTGAAATTTATTTGGTTCGACTCCTGTTGTTCATTGTAGTGCCCAGTACATTGGTTGGCGGTCTATGTCCTTGTTGATGGGAGTCCATGGCTGAAGGCCATGCTGCTAGAAATTCTCCAATGTTTCATGCAGTCTTTCCAAGAAATCTTGTAAAAATGCTTAGACTGTATGTAACACTATCGAGCACAGACAGACAATTGCAATCGACATCCATGAACACCAACTCGCCACAAAACGCCATGACCAACTGTCCAAAGTGGCCATATGAACAGATGACAGGGACAACCTCAGCAGAGGGACAGCCAAAGAATTTCTCAAAGCAAAGAACTCATCCACGGACTCCATTAACAAACACACAGACCGTGATCCAATATACCGGCCACTACAACGAACAACCAGAACCAACAACTGGAAGCAGCAGGAACAGAACCAAATAATTTCCAGAAGACACCAGACAGCAGCGCCTCACAGAAGGATCCAAAGCGCTGAATGTCCCGGAGTCAGGAGATGAAACATCTGCAAAACAACTTCCCAGCTCGGTGAACAGACCCACAACTGTGGTAGGAAATGATGATATTTGTTGCGATGGATGAAGAGGGATTGAAAAGAGAGGACCTGATATATTAAATAAGAACATAAGGAATAAGAGAAATAATAGGCCGTTCAGCCCCTCAGGTCTGCACTGCCATTCAACAGGATCATGGGTAACCTGCCCCAGGGCTCAGCTCCATTTTGATGGCAGCTCATCATAGCCATCAACTCTCAGATATGACAACATCTATCAACCTCTACTTTAAATCTTTTCAGTGATGGCACCTCCACAACTCTCAGTACTACATTAGTATTTGATGTCTCTTGTTCCAAATGCATTGTGTAAAACTGATATTCATATTATTTCACTTTTTTCTCCCTTTCACTTCTCAACCAAGTTCTCTCTTTTCCATTTCATGTCTTTTCAGTTTGATTTCATAGCTTCATAATTCCATCTCCTTTACCTTAACTTTCTGTGCTCTTTCTTTCTCATGTTCTGCTCCACCTTATCTTTTTTCTGCCTTCTCAATTTCTTCATTCTCCCCTTATGCTCAAGCTGCCTTCACTGGAACTGCATCTGCCCTGATTTCACTCCCTGGAGAATTGGCTTCATGTATTTCCTCGAAACCCGGGTGCTGTGCTAATACATAGAGTCATAGAGACCCTTCGGTCCAACTCTTCCGTGTTGTCCAGATCTCCCAACCCAAACTAATCCTACCTGCCAACACCTGGTCCATATCGATCCAAACCCTTCCTATTGATATACCCATCCAGATGCCTTTTAAATGTTGCAATGAAAGTCACCTCCACCACTTCCTCTGGCAGCTCATTCCATACACATACCACTTTGTGTGAAAAAGTTGCACCTTAGGTCTCTTTTATATCTTACCCCTCTCACCCTAAACCTACACCCTCTACTCCTGGACTCCTCAACCCCAGGGAAAAGACTTTGTCTATTTATCCTATCCAAATCCTTCATGATTTTATAAACTTCTACAAGGTCACCCCTCAGCCTCCAATGTTCCAGGGAAAACAGCCATAGCCTATCCAACAACTCCCTACAGCTAAAATCCTCCAATTCTGGCAACATCTTTGTCAATCTTTTCTGAACCCTTTCAAGTTTCACAACATCTTTCTGACAGGAAGACCAGAATTGCACGCAATATTCCAACAATGGCCTCACCAATGTCCTGTACAGCTGCAACAAGACCTCCAAACTCCTGTACTCAATACTCTGACCAATAAAGGAAAGCATACCAAACGCCTTCACAATCTTACCTCTGTGCGACTCCACTTTCAAGGAGCTGTGAACCGGCACTTCAAGGTGTCTTTGTTCAGTTACACTCCCCAGGACCTTACCATTATGTGTATAAATCCGGCTAAGATTTGTTTTCCCAAAATTTAGCACCTCGCATTTATCTGAATTAAAGACCATCTGCCACTTCTGACCCCATTGGCCCATCTGGTCAAGATCCTGTTTTAATCGGAGGTAACCCTCTTCGCTGTCCACTGCACCTCCAATTTTGGTGTCAACTGCAAATTTACTAACTGTACCTCTTATGCTCGCATTCAAATCATTTATGTAAATGACAAAAAGTAGAGGACCCAGCACAGATCCTTGTGGCACTCCACTGGTCACAGGCCTCCAGTCTGAAAAACAACCCTCCACCAAAGGTCTTCTACCTTTGAACCAGTTCTGTATCCAAATGGCCATTTCTCCATGTAATCTGAGAGATCTAACCTTGCTAACCAGTCTCCCATGGGGAACCTTGTCGAACGTCTCACTGAAGTCCACATAGATCACATCTACTGCTCTGCCCTCATCAATCTTCTTTGTTACTTCTCAAAAAACTCAATCAAGTTTGAGAGACATGATTTCCCATGCACAAAGCCATGTTGACTATCCCTAATTAGTCCTTGTCTTTCCAAATACATGTACATCCTGTCCCTCAGTATTTCCTCCAACAACTTGCCCACCACTGACGTCAGGCTCACTGGTCTATAGTTCCCTGGCTTGTCCTTACCACCCTTCTTAAACAGTAGCACCACATTAGCCAACCTCCAGACTTTCGGCACTATTTAAAACTAATTGATACAAATGTTTCAGTGAGAGGCACAACAATCACTTCCCTCACTTCCCACAGAGTTCGAGGGTACTCTTGATCAGGTTCTGGGGATTTATCCACCTTTATGCATTTCATGTCATCCAACACGTCCTCCTTTGCAATATGGATGATTTTCAAGATATCGCCAGTTTTTCCCTACATTCTATATCTTCCATGTCCTTTTCCACAGTAAATACAATTGGAAAATATTCTCTTAGTGTCTCCCCCATCTCCTCGGCTCCACACAAAAGCCGCCTTGCTGATTTTTGAGATGTCCTATTCTCTCCCTAGTTAGCCTTTTGTCCTTAATGTATTTGTAAAAACCCTTTGGATTCTCCTTAACTATTTGCCAAAGCTATCTCATGTCCCCTTTTTGCCCCCCTGATTTCCCTCTTAAGTGTACTCCTACTGCATTTTTTTCTCTCAGGATTCACTCGAATTATCCTGTCTATACCTAACATTTGCTTCCTTCTTTTTCTTCACCGAACCCTCAATTTCTTTAATCATCCAGCATTCCCTATACCTACCATCCTTTCCTTTCACCCTAACAGGAATACACTTTCTCGGGACTCTCATTATCTCATTTCTGAAGACTTCCCACTTTCTAACCATCCCATTGCCTGCAAACATATGTGCCCAATCAGCTTTTGAAAGTTCTTGCCCAATACCATCAAAATGGCCTTCCTCCAATTTAGAACTTCAACTTTTAGATCTGGTCTACCCTTTTCTATCACTATTTTAAAACTAATAGAATTATGGTCACTGGCCCCAAAGTGCTCCCCTAATGACACCTCAGTCACCTGCCCTGCCTTATTTCTCAAGAGTAGGTCAAGTTTTGCACCTTCTCTAGTAGGTATACCGATATACTGAATCAGAACATTTTCTTGTACACACTTAATTCCTCTCCATCTAAACCCTTAACACTATAGCAGCCCCAGACTACGTTTGGAAAGTTAAAATCCCCTACCATAACCACCCTATTATTCTTACAGATAACTGAGATCTCCTGACAAATTTGTTTCTCAATTTCCACCTAACTATGAGGGGGTCTATAATGCAATCCCAATAATGTGATCCCATTTTGAAATTGTGAATTGTACTCTATGTCCCTCTATATTTTTCATGAAGATCGATTTTGTGTCTGAATGCTTCTGCAGTTTCCATTTGAATCTCTTATTGATGCATCTTTTCATTGCATTTAACATTACTATAATATTAAACCAACATACTGCAGATTCTGGTGATTTAAAGTCCAAAACAAAGTGCTGGAGAAAGCAGGTATAGTAGAGTCAGTGGACAGAGAAACAGAATTAACATTTCAGTCCAATCTGTCTCTTGTTCAGAACTCCACACTCAGTTTCTGTTTTTCTCTGCACTGACCCTACCAGACCTGCTGTGTATCCCCAGCATTCTCTACTTGTATTTATACAAATATTGTCTCATATTCCTGTTTACCATCACAATGTTTTTTCACATCCTTTAATCTCTGTCATAGAGGCATACAGCAACTCGAACATGCCAGCCAACTTTCCCAAACTAAACAAGTCCTAGGAGCCTGCGTTTACTCCATAACCCTCTCACCGTTTCCTATTCATGTCCCTGTCCAAATGCCCTTTAAATGTTGTCGTTGTATCATTTTGTCTGGCAGCTCGTTCCATACACGACCCTCACTGGTGTGTGAAAATGATTTACCTCAGGTCTCTCTGTAATCTTTCCCTCTCACCTGAAACCTCTCTGTCTAGTTTGGAACTCCCCCACCCTAAGGGGAAAAAATCATTGCTGCTCATCCTATCCATATCCCTTATGATTTATAAACCTCGATAAAGGTCACCCTTCAGCCTCCAACACCCCAGTGAAAAACCCTGTCCAGCCTCTCCTTGTCACTCAAACCCTCCAGTCTGTGTGATATCCTTGTAGATTGTTTCTGAACCCTCTCCAGTTTAATAATATCCATCCTACAGCAGGGTGACGAGAATCTAACACATTGCTCCAGAAGTGTCCTCACCAACATCATGTACAACCTCCGGAAACAGTCATGAAGAACATTTTAATCCGTTGTCATCTGGCGATATTTTCCTCCCAAGACCCTCCATGAAGATACGATGCCCCCTCAGTCCTGGGATTGTAACCCTTCACCTTGGGCAAGCTCAGAGACCTCTCCATTTCAGACTCAGGGGCGCGGGCTCCAGCAGCTTCCTTTCAGCCTCATCGCCCACGTTTTGTTTCCGGCAGATTCCTGTTTCCTGCCCGGTCTTGGCTCACAGCCTTTCTCCCCCCTCTGTGTGTGATTGTGTGTGTGAGAGAGAGAGAAATAGCCCAGAGGCAGCTCCGGCTCCGAATGCCCCACTTCCCAAACCCACTCGATCCTCCATCATGATGCTGCCCGCCCCCCGCGGGGGGTCGGTTCACACAATCCCCACCCGCCCCCTCCATTCCTCAAATAAATGGAGAAGAGGAGACAGAGAGTGCAGAAAGATCCCAGTCTTTCCCTTCGCCCGCCCAAGGCCGCCATTATTGTCAGCAGAGTCTGTCCCGCCATTCACCGCCATCTTAACCGTCACCGCCGCCCGCGAGCGCACATTCAAATTTGAATCTAACCGTCGCGCCTGCGCGAGAGCCCGCCCCCGCCCCCGCCCCCGCCCCCGCCCCCGCCCCCGCCCCCGCCCCCGCCCCCGCCCCAAACGGCTGGAGCCGAACCGCCCGCGAGCGCCCCCTCTCGGCCCCGCCCTGCCTGTGAGGAGGGCAGATTGCTTTCCCTTAAGGGCAGCACTGACACTAATGGGGGGGGGGGGGAGGGATTACAACATTGGGCCACTTTAATCCATTCCAGATTGAGATACTACATTTTAAGTATGAACAGGCACCATGATGGTTTGGACCCCATGTCCACCTGAGAATTAAAAACCGAAAGAACTGCAGATGCTGGAAATCAGAGACAAAAACAGAAATTGCTGGAAAAGCTCAGTAGGTCTGGCAGCATCTGTGGAGAAAAATCAGAGTTACGTTTCGGCTCCGGACGAGGAAGGAAATGAACCGCCCGGGTTCCTGAGAAATACCTTCGAGACGTGTGCACTTTTACCACCGAGATCTGTCAAATCCGGGCCTGGTGCTGGGATCCCCTGGTGAAGCCTGAGGGCCATCCGGGGAACAGGAGCCTGGCCTGGCTCGGCTTGGTTCTGGATTCCCCTGTCCTGGAGGAAGGGGACACGCCTCATCCTCTTCTCCAGCTGAAAGCATTGGGCTCGAAGACCCCAGGCCCATGTGTCCCATTCTGAGCAAGGCGCAGGGACAGGGCACTCGGGGCCCAGGATGACTTGGGGAGGTCCCGGTTTGTCCAGCTCGGCTCATACAGCGAGATCCATTTATTTGTGAAAAGAACAGGCAATGAAGGGAGAAAGAGCAAAGACTGATGACGGGGGTCACTGGGCGGGACATTGGTCTTAGCCTCGAACTCCATCCTTGGGGATGAATTCTCTCTCACGTCCTGGTTGTGAGCCTGGATTTATCGTTGCCTGTCTGTTGTCTGGCCAAGGTTGTGGGCTCAGGGACAGGAGAGCGGGAAAGTGGCTGAAGATGTTCCTGAAGGGACTGGATAAGGTGAGTGGAGCAGATTCACAAGTGGAGTCATGTTCTTTGGGAATAACATCGACTTGAAGCTGCGAGGTTTTTTAGTGTTGGTGTGTATCCATCATGTAATAAGGGAAGATCTGTCTTTGTTGTTTAATCTGTCTGGTATTTCTTCCTGTGTTAAAATGGAACCAGTTGTGAGGTGGAACAACCACCTTGAATTCCTGCCTTTGCTCTTTTTTTTCTCAGAAAAGTGACAGCCTGAGAGAGGCCACTTCTGAGAGGAGACACTTCAAAGGGGCTCACCCTGGGCACTGACCACCCTCCCCGGAATGGGGCTTGAACCCACCACCTTCCCACTTCGAGAGGAGAGAGCTTGACCCATGGAGGCCCTCTCTCTCACTGCGCCTCACGATGGGCACTTGGAATTCTCCAGCTGTTAACAGGAACAGGATATTCCCAAGGTGCTGTTGCAGTGGGACCCTTTCCCTCAAACCCAAAGCCACCCTGAATCCACCTCTGCTGGTAACAGAAAGCACAGAGTATTCCCGTGAAGTCTCACTTTCCCTGTTTGCAGGTTCCTGGAAAACACGCAAAAATCAGGGGAGAGAAAAGCTGAGCCCTCACAGGAAGTGAGAGTGGGTTCAGCTGCTCCCCTGAGCTCAGTGCAATGAACCTGATCAATATCTGTCCCTGACACTGAAGAGCAACTCGGAAAGGAAATGGTCAGCTCATGCCCGCCCTCCTGTTATTTGGATCGTGCTGTGTACAGATAGGGCAGACTGTGGCGCCACCTCAGAGTGATATCAAGCAACATCTGAACCTCCCCCATGGCAGATGAACAATTCAGAGACCTGACAGAGAGTGATCCAGTGGGAGAGATGCTGGGCTCAGGGTTGGAGACAGTGTTCCTGTCTGTATTCCCATGTGGAGCTCTCAGATTGCAGAGGGACTGAGCAATCTCAGACTCTGATGAAGGGCTTTTGCCTGGAACATCAATTCTCCTGTTCCTCAGATGCTGCCTGACCGGCTGTGCTTTTCCAGGACTACACTCTCGACTCTGATCTCCAGCATCTGCAGTTCTCACTCTCGCCCAATCTCAGACTGTGATCACCTGCCAGCAGCTTCCTCTGATTTCTGTCTGCAGTCTCTCTCTCTCTCTCTCTGAGCCTCCCAAGCTGGCCCACGGTCAATACAACGGGAGGCTGTGGTTTCCCAGTTTCTCCCGGAGACATCACTGCCTCACCTCGGTCTGCACAGAGGAGACAGGCAGCTTGAGAAACTCAGCCTGAATAGCCCCATCCCAGCCCCGTCTGAGGAAGGTTGCAGGAACACAGAGGGGAGGGAGAGAGAGACCCTGCAGTTTATGTACACCACTGTAAAAGTAGGGTTGTAGGTCAAACGAAGCAGACAACGCTGTTTAATGTGAAGTAACAAAGCTGCAGTGAGAACAACAATAGCAACAAAAGGGAACCAGCACTTTTCAGATAGAGTCTTATTCGTACAACATGGAAACAGACCCTTCGGTCCAACTCATCCACACCAAGCAGATGTCCTAAATTAATCTAGCCCCACTTGCCAGCACTTGCCACCCATCCACATTCATTCTTCCTATTCACACACCCACCCAGATGCCCTTGAAATGTTGTAATTGTACAAGACTCATCCACTTCCTCTGGCAGCTCAGTCCATACACTCACCACCCTCTGCATGAAAAAGACAATTCCCCATGGATCCCTTTTAAATTTTTCCCCTCTCACCTTAAACCTCTGCCATCTAATTTTGGACACCCCAGCCCAGGGAAAAGACTTTGACTATTCACCCTATCCATGTCCTTCATAATTTTATGAAACTCTATAAAGTCCACCTCAGGCTCTGACACTCCAGGGAAAACAGCCCCAGCATGTTCAGCATCTCCCTGTAGGTCAAACCCTCCAACCCCAGCAACATCCTTGTAAATCTTTTCTGAACATTTTAAAGTTTCACATCATCCTTCCTATAGCAGGGAGACCAGAATTGAATGCAGTATTCCAGTAGTGGCTGAACAGACTGTACAGATACAACGTGATCTCCCAACTCCGATACTCAATGCACTGACCAATAAAGGCAAGCGAATGGCTCAAACTCCGCTTTCTCAGTGAGAACACTGTGTTTACTTCTGTCTGTCCCTTTGATGAACCTGGCTAACTCTGAGAGGGAAAGTGTTTAAGAGGGACATTGCAATGGCAGCCCACAAGGAGGGGGCTTCTTAAACATTCATTCATGGGGATGTGGGCATCGCTGGCTGGGATCAGCCCTCCCGGTTCTCAAGTACACCCTCTTCTGGGTCTCCCTCCCACCCCGGGTCCCCCTCCTGATCCTCCCTATTTTACATTACCACCCCCTCCTCCCCCAAAGGCTGAGCTCCCACAGGTGAGTGATGGAGGACATTAAGTCCCTTAAGTGGTGACTGGGATCTTCTCAAGGTCATCCCCGGCTGGGGAGTGGGGTCCTTGCAGCCATCCTCGTTCCCCATCCCCCTCCCCCTCCTTTCTCTCCAAGGGTACTGAGGCCAATGGGATGCTCCACATGCTGACCACTCAGGGACCAGCTTCCCAATTGGCCTCAGTGCCATTCCCGGGATTTCCCGAGAGATTCCCGTGCCCTGACTCCGAGCAGCAGCAATTCATAACGAGGAAAGGTCTGGTGTAAACGGGGCAATGTCAAAACATCAAATGACTTTCCTTTCAACAACAAGAAGGAAGAGCTACATTTGTGTAGCGCCTGTCCCAGCGGCAGGCTCGGTGACGTGCTTCCCTCCCTCTCTCTCACCTGCTCGGGCTGCTCTGGCTCGGCTCCACATCGGACGTAGATGACGAGCAGGGCCGTGGTGGGCACTGACAGCCTCAGGCTCAGGAAGACGGTGCCGAGTACAGGGGCCAGGCGGCCACCAGCTCCGTCCGCTCCCTTCTCCGAGTCAGGCATGGGGCTGGGGGAGCTCTCCTGGGCAGTGGGAGTGGGGAGGACTGTCTGCTCTGAGTGTCTCATTCCGTCTGGTAGGTGCAGCCGAACAGGGCTGGGGGCTGCCCTCTCACCCCCGTGTGTGTCTGAGACTGTGCTGTGATCTCACACACACACACACACACACACCCTGTGAACTCCTGTAGCTCTCCGGCTCTCAGTCTGTTCCCTAATTCTCAGCTTTTACATCTGCGCCCACAGCCACTCTCGCCAATCACCCATTTCTGCCTTATCTTCCTGGGTTTCAGTTTCCAGTGAGTGGGAGGCAGCCTCCCTCTTCCTTTCGCCTTTCTTTCCTTTCCCAGACACCCCTCTATCTCCAACATGCCCCACTCCGACCTCACCTCCACCCCTGACAATCTGTGGGGTAAATCATCTGCCACTTTCAGACCCAGGTAAGCCAGGCAGCTTTGGGTAAAACCTGTCTCCACATTTTCTCCTGACCGTCCCTGGTTATATGATAGTATAGAAGCCATTCAGCCCATCATACCTGCTATTTTGTAAAATATTTATTTATATTGAAAAAAAATTGAGTTGTTTCTTACAAAACTACAAAATTAATACAAAATAGTTTATCCACTTTACAATATAATAACAGCATCAATATAAAATTAAGAAAACTAACTACTAATCTACTATACAAACTACCAAATCACAAAATAGGATACAGAAAAGAAGACTGTATATAAAAAGAAAACCACAGTATCATACATTACTCACAATAACTCAAAAAAAAGGAAAAAATAATTAAATAAATCACATTCAAAATAAAATTATATTAAGTCATAACAAAACCCATATTTATACGGGATTCCTCCTCCCAGGAGCCCCCGAACCAACAAGCACCAGCCCCACTGCTAAACAAAGGGCCTGAACATCTGGCCGATACATCTGCATTGGTGTAGTTCAAAAAGGGCTGCCATGTTCTGTAAAATAATTCAGTTTTTTGGTGCACCATATTCGTAAGGAAGTCAAGGGGAATATACTCCATGACTATCCTATGACAATTCGAAAGTTCTGGAGGACTTTCGGATCCCCAACTTACTGAAACGCTTTTCCTAGCACAAAAGGAAAGGACAGTGAACCACTTCTTCCCGGATGCATCGAGAGAGGGGAAATTTGGAAAGCCCAAAAAAAGAAACACAGGGTCCAACCCAAATCTCCATTCCCAAAATCTTTGCCAAGACATTCGCTATGCTGTTCCAATATCTTCAAATCTTATGGCATTCTGGATTAGTGGTGCTGGAAGAGCACAGCAGTTCAGGCAGCATCCAAAGTGCAGCGAAATCGACGTTTGGGGCAAAAGCCCTTCACCAGGAATAAAGCTTTCTCCTGAGGATGTAGTACAGAGTGGGTCCTTTGCAATTCTGAGAGAGTGTGGCCCTCAGCTGAGGCAGGGCTGACTGTGGAGAGGTTAGGTGCCGGCGCATTGCTGCGAGCGTGGAGCAGAGGATCTTGAAGGAGAACTGTTGCTTGTGTTTTTGAATCTGTAGTCTGTACTGTTTGTCCTGTTCGGGTCCGAACTCTGCTGGTTTAAAGGTGGTCCGGAGTCCGTGTGGGATGAGTTGGTTACGGAGGCAGGCACTGAGGAAGCAAATGTGGCTGTGGTACCGAGTTTGTTTCACGACATGGTTGAAGAGCTTCAGAGGAAATGACACGGGAGTTGCAGTGGGAGAGGGACTCCCTGAGATTCTTGTAGAGAGAGAGGAGGAAAACTTCTTCAAGGCCGGCATCCTTGCAAGAGGATTCGCAGTAGGGTTAAAATCAACGAGGTAAAAACAATGACTGCAGATGCTGGAAACCAGATTCTGGATTAGCGGTGCTGGAAGAGCACAACAGTTCAGGCAGCATCCAAGGAGCAGCGAAATCGACGTTTCGGGCAAAAGCCCTTCATCAGGAATAAATCTTATGGCATGTCCACAAACAGTGAGTGAGAGTACCCACTTCTATTTTACATTTAGGGCATTGGAGATGCTTCTGCTTTGAACTTTGCACATCAGTCTGGTGCCATATGAGCCCTATGAAGTATTTTCTATTGAATAGCCTGAGTTCTATGACATCTTCATGGCATTTTCCCAGATATCCTCCCACATCTCGAAGGAGATTTCTATCCCTAATTCTTGATTCCAGATTTTATATAACCGTTCCATGTCCTTCAATACCGTATTACCTTGTGAGTGGTAGACAGTACTGACCCAGGGCGCATCCATTGGCCGCAGCACTCTCCTTTCCGAATCTGATTTGTATGGATTAATCATCAATGTGGTCTTTTTTTGTCTGAAGTCTTGTACTTGAAAATATTAAAAAAGGTCCTTGCTTCTGACACAACTGTTTGAAGGACATCATAACCTCCCCATCGAACAGATCTCCCAAACAGGAGGTGCCTCTGGACTCCCAGATTTTAAATCCAGCATCAGTCAGGCCTGGCTGAAATTCCAACGTTCTCACTATAGGGGTAAAAGGAGAAGTTTTTTGTAAATTATCCTCATCCTGCCATGTCATCCTCCAAGCTTTGATTGTATTTAATACAATTCGATTTTTACAGTAATCTGTAATAACTCTCATCTTATCCATAAATAATAGATTGATGAGGGGACATTTTGCTTGGGAAGCCTCAATATCCAGCCAGGTAAAAACAATGACTGCAGATGCTGGAAACCAGATTCTGGATCAGTGGTGCTGGAAGAGCACAGCAGTTCAGGCAGCATCCAAAGTGCAGCGAAATCGACGTTTCGGGCAAAAGCCCTTCATCAGGAATAAAGGCAGTGAGCCTGAAGCGTGGAGAGATAAGCTAGAGGAGGGTGCGGGTAGGGAGAAAGTAGCATAGAGTACAATGGGTGAGTGGGGGAGGGGATGAAGATGATAGGTCAGGGAGGAGAGGGTGGAGTGGATAGGTGGAAAAGGAGATAGGCAGGTAGGACAAGTCCGGACAAGTCATGGGGACAGTGCTGAGCTGGAAGTTTGGAACTCGGGTGAGGTGGGGGAAGGGGAAATGAGGAAACTGTTTAAGTCCACATTGATGTCCTGGGGTTGAAGTGTTCCAAGACGGAAGATGAGGCGTTCTGGTGGTGAGGGAGCGGCGGTGAAGGAGGCCCAGGACCTCTATGTCCTCGGCAGAGTGGGAGGGGGAGTTGAAATGTTGGGCCACGGGGCGATGTGGTTGATTGGTGCGGGTGTCCCGGAGATGTTCCCTAAAGCGCTCTGCTAGGAGGCGTCCTGTCTCCCCATTGTAGAGGAGACCGCATCGGGAGCAACGGATACAATAAATGATATTGGTGGATTTGCAGGTAAAACTTTGATGGATGTGGAAGGCTCCTTTAGGGCCTTGGATAGAGGTGAGGGAGGAGGTGTGGGCACAGGTTTTACAGTTCCTGTGGTGGCAGGGGAAGGTGCCAGGATGGGAGGGTGGGTTGTAGGGGGTTGTAGGTAGTTACGGAGGGAACGGTCTTTGTGGAAGGTGGAAAGGGATGGGGAGGGAAATATATCCCTGGTGGTGGGGTCTTTTTGGAGGTGGTGGAAATCTCGGCGGATGATTTGGTTTATGCGAAGGTTTGTAGGGTGGAAGGTGAGCACCAGGGGCATTCTGTCCTTGTTACGGTTGGAGGGGTGGGATCTGAGCGCGGAGGTGCGGGATGTGAATGAGATGCGTTGGAGGGCATCTTTAACCATGTGGGAAGGGAAATTGTGGTCTCTAAAGAAGGAGGCCATCTGGTGTGTTCTGTGGTGGAACTGGTCCTCCTGGGAGCAGATACGGCGGAGGCGGAGGAATTGGGAATACAGGATAGGCTGGGAAGAGGTGTAATCCAGGTAGCTGTGGGAGTCGGTGGGTTTGAAAAATATGCCTACGCAGAAGAAGTCTGGAGAGGAATGCAGTGGTGTTTGTCGAGGTTCATCCCGAGCAGCGCCGTAACGCTGTGCTCAACTCTGCACAGTACCTAACTGCTTTTGTGATTAGATTGGATTACATTACATTACAGTGTGGAAACTGGCCCTTCGGCCCAACAAGTCCACACCGACCCGCCGAAGCGCGACCCACCCATACCCCTACATTTACCCCTTACCTAGCACTACAGGCAATTTAGCATGGCCAATTCACCTGACCTGCACATCTTCATGACTGTGGGAGGAAACCAGAGAACCCGGAGGGAACCCACACAGACACGGGGAGAATGTGCAAACTCCACACAGACAGTCGCCTGAGGCGGGAATTGAACCCGGGTCTCTGGCGCTGTGAGGCGGCCGTACTAACCACTGTACCACCGTGCTGCCCATAAATCAGGGCTCAAGATCCTCTGATGATGCAGGCTCTCAGCTCAGTCCCGTCCTGGGAGACCCACCTTCTGGATCAGGGAATCACCCTGTGCCAGGTGATTTTCTTTCCCCACTGCACCTTGGCAGCAGCTGCCCTGAGCTGTAGTGTGTCCCTCAGCACGTAGTCCTGGACCTTGGAATGTGCCAGTCTGCAACATTCGGTCAGGGTCAACTCCTTGTTCTGGACCAACAGGTTTCAGGCAGATCAAGGATTGTCTTTCACCAAGCAATATTTTGTCTTTAAATAGAAACCCCATTGGGTCATATTTAACCTCATGGCCCTCACTATGTTCTTCCTTTTCACTTCTGCCTCCCTTTCCAGTCGCTGTGTTTGAGTCTGAGACTTTAATGTTGCAGATTGCCTCTCCCTGCTGTTCCCTTATACTGACAGGAGCCAGCTACAGGCTCTGTTCAGCTGATCAGAGACATTGGAGAAAGTTCTCACCTTTTCCCTGGACGATGCCCACGGTGGCACAGTGGTTAGCACTGCTGCCTCACAGCGCCAGAGACCCGGGTTCAATTCCCGACTCAGGCGACTGACTGTGTGGAGTTTGCACGTTCTCCCCGTGTCTGCGTGGGTTTCCTCCGGGTGCTCCGGTTTCCTCCCACAGTCCAAAGATGTGCAGGTTAGGTGAATTGGCCATGTTAAATTGCCCTTAGTGTTAGGTCATAAGGGGTAAATGTAGGGGTATGGGTGGGTTGCGCTTCGGCGGGTCGGTGTGGACTTGTTGGGCCGAAGGGCCTGTTTCCACACTGTAAGTAATCTAATCTAATCTCCTTGTGTTTGTTTGGGATCTTTCAGCGGGAATGATACCCACCCGATCCCACCGGGAATGACCTCTTCCTGACATTAAAGAGGATCTGGGGCTCAGTTCTTACTATCTGGTATTTTGTTGACGATTTTCCACGTTTTCCAACAGATGTGTAAAGAATAAACATGATCACAGCAACAGCTCGACCCTGGACACTGACTTTTCAGTGAATTTACAAATTGATCGATGATCCTCGGAGTCTTTTCAGACACACGGTACAGGACCGCCCCCGCCTGGCGGGAGACGGTACTGCGGCCCAATGTCATTCAGTACCAATTCCATCCAGCAGATGGCGGGGACACACAAACAAATCCTGGGGACGCTGGAAATCAGAAATAAAATCAGAAAATGCTTCAAATCCTCAGCAGATCAGGCAGCATCAGAGTTAACGGGCAGTTAAACACTGGGGATATTGCATATCCTGACAGAGATTCTGTGTAAATCTCCGCCCCAATGATACAAGCAGCTCAGTGGAGGATGCTATGTAAATGCAGTTTTGTTACACCCTCCAGTGTTTGGATTTCTCCCTCAGGATTTCATGTTCCGGGTGCAGAGTGAGAAACACAGAGAAATCCCAGCTCCAGACTGGGAAACAAGTGAAGAGATGGAGGATGGGACTGAAGCAGGGAGTAAATGAAGGAAGGAGAGACACAAGATATTTAATTTACTTTTTATTTTCACCATCTGACATTTATATTTGTATCTGATTTATTGACAGTTTGGTTGTGATGTTACAAAGTATAATCTCAGAATTCAATAACACATTCAGTAACATCCTGTTGTCAATGGGAGGTTTCTGACCCCAATCCCTGACCCAGACCCTAAACCCGGGGGTCAATGTGACGTCAGGGAGGCCCCGCCCCTTTAACAGCTGATTCTCAGAAACTGGTTTAAATCCCAGGTCCTGAAGAAAGGATAAAGTTTCCCAGTGAATTTATTCCCAGTGAAGGTGTGGAGATGGGACTTGGTGTCCACGTTGTAAAATGAAACTGTCCCAGATTCATAACTGAGATAAACTCCCACCTTCCTGGGGATCTGACCTACACAGAGAGGGGATTGAGGAGAGGAGTTTGTATAAAATTGACCTCCATCCTGCCCCATGATCCAGAATCCATTCTCCGGGATCAGACTGACCCATCTCTTCCTCTGCACAGACTCGGAGGCTACTCCCAGACTCCAGCCCCGATTCCCCCCCACCTCCACCTCCCAGTAATGTCTCCCCGATGTGAATCCCTCTGATCCCAGGGCACAGGGATGGTCTGTAAACCTCTTCTCGGTGTCAGGGAGACTCCTCCGGGTCCGGGTCCGGGTCCGGGTCCATCTCAAACTCTTCAGATCCTCAGAGAGCTCGAGCCGGGGACTCACTGTTTCCACATCCAGGGTCACAGAGACTGGGAGAGAAACACAGAGAGTTAGAGACAGTCCCTGGGTCTGGATATGTGGGAGGGCTGTGTGTATAGGGGAGGGGGATGTGTGTGTGGGGGGGAGGGGGATGTGTGTGTGGGGGAGGGAGATGTGTGGGGGTGGGGAGGGGGATGTGTGGGGGTGGGGAGGGGGATGTGTGGGGGGGAGAGGGGGATGTGTGGGGGGGAGAGGGATGTGTGTGTGTGTGGGGGGGGGATGTGTGGGGGGGAGAGGGGGATGTGTGGGGGGGAGGGGGATGGGTGTGTGTGGGGGGGAGGGGATGGGTGTGTGTGGGGGGGAGGGGGATGGGTGTGTGTGGGGGGCAGGGGGATGTGTGTTTTGGGGGAGGGGGCTGGGTGTGTGTGGGGGGGAGGGGGATGGGTGTGTGTGGGGGGGAAGGGGGATGGGTGTGTGTGGGGGGGAGGGGGATGGGTGTGTGGGGGGGGAAGGGGATGGGTGTGTGTGGGGGGGAGGGGGATGGGTGTGTGTGGGGGGAGGGGGATGGGTGTGTGTGGGGGAAGGGGGATGTGTGTGTGTGGGGGAGGGGTGTGTGTGGGGGAGGGGTGTGTGGGGGGAGGGGGATGTGTGTGTGGGGGGAGGGGGATGTGTGTGTGTGGGGGGAGGGGGATGTGTGTGTGTGGGGGGGAGGGGTGTGTGTGTGGGCGGGAGGGGTGTGTGTGTGGGGGGGGTAGGGGGTGTGTGTGTGGGGGGGGGATGTGTGTGGGGGGAGGGGGATGTGTGTGTGGGGGGGAGGGGGATGTGTGTGTGTGGGGGGGAGGGGTGTGTGTGTGTGGGGGGGAGGGGTATGTGTGTGTGGGGTGGAGGGGTATGTGTGTGTGGGGGGGAGGGGGATGTGTGTGTGGGGGGGAGGGGGATGTGTGTGTGGGGGAGGGGGTT
Source organism: Chiloscyllium plagiosum (assembly GCF_037043375.1). Classification (NCBI taxonomy): domain Eukaryota; kingdom Metazoa; phylum Chordata; class Chondrichthyes; order Orectolobiformes; family Hemiscylliidae; genus Chiloscyllium; species Chiloscyllium plagiosum. The sequence continues at coordinate 8,479,572 of NW_028270173.1, read as the reverse complement.
GTGTGTGTGGGGGAGAGGCAGATGTGTGGGGGTGAGGGGGATGGGTGTGTGTAGGGGTGAGGGGGATGGGTGTGTGTAGGGGGGAGGGTGATGTGTGTGGTGGGGGGAAGGGGATGTGTGTGTGGGGGAAGGGGGGTGTGTGTGGGGAGGGGGATGTGTATGTGTGTGTGTGGGGGGGGAGGGGTTGTGTGTGTGGGGAGAGGCAGATGTGTGTGTATGTGTGGGGAGGGGGATGGGTGTGTGTGTGGGGGGGAGGGGGATGTGTGTGTATGGGGGGTGGGGGTGTGTATGGGGGGTGGGGGGTGTGTTTGGGTGGGAGGGGGATGTGTGTGGGGGGGGAGGGGGAGGTGTGTGTGGGGGAGGGGTGTGTGGGGGGGGGATGTGTATGTGTGGGGGGAGGGAGTTGTATGTATGGGGGGATGGAGTTGTGTGTGTGGGGGGAGGGGGTTGTGTGTGGGGAGAGGGGGTTGTGTGTGGGGGGGTTGTGTGTGTGTGGGGGGGGAGAGGATGTGTGTGTGGGGTGGAGAGGGATGTGTGTGTGTGTGGGGTGGAGAGGGATGTGTGTGTGTGGGGGAGGGGGATGTGTGTGTGGGGGGGAGGGGGAGGTGTGTGTGGGGGAGGTGTGTGTGGGGGGAGGGGTGTGTGGGGGGGAGGTGTGTGTGGGGGGAGGGGTGTGTGGGGGAGGGGGATGTGTATGTGTGGGGGGAGGGAGTTGTGTGTGTGGGGGGAGGGGGTTGCGTGTGTGGGGGGGAGGGGGTTGTGTGTGTGGGGGGGAGGGGGTTGTGTGTGTGGGGGGGAGGGGATGTGGGGGGGAGTGTGTGTGGGGGGGAACGGGGATGTGTGTGTGTAGGGGGGAGGGGGATGTATGTGTGGGGGGTGTGTGTGTGTGTGTGGGGGGTGTGTGGGGGGGATGCGTGTGTGTGGGGGGAGGGGTGTGTGTGGGGGGAGGGGTGTGTGTATGGGGGAGGGGGAGTGTGTGTGGGGGGAGGGGGAGTGTGTGTGTGGGGGGGAGGGGGAGTGTGTATGTGGGGGGAGGGGGAGTGTGTGTGTGTGGGGGGAGAGGGATGTGTGTGTGGGGGAGGGGGAGGGATGTGTGTGTGGGGGGGAGGGGGAAGGATGTGTGTGTGTAGGGGGGTAGAGTGATGTGTGTGTGTGGGGGAGAGGGGTGTGTGAGGGGGAGGGTTGTCTGTGTGGGGGGGGTGGAGGGAGAGGGATGTGTGTTTGGGGGAGAGGGATGTGTGTGTGAGGGGGAGGGGTGTCTGTGTGGGGGGGTGGAGGAGGGGGATGTGTGTTTGGGGGAGAGGGATGTCTGTGTGCGGGAGGGATGTGTGCGGGGGGGAGGGGGAGGGATGTGTGTGGGGGGGAGGGGGAGGGATGTGTGTGGGGGGGGAGAGGGATGTTTGTGGGGGGGGAGAGGGATGTGTGGGGGGGGGAATGGGGAGGGATGTGTGTGGTGGGGACGGGGAGGGATGTGTGTGGGGGAGAGGGAGGGATGTGTGTGTGGGGGGAGAGAGGGATGTGTGTGTGGGGGGAGAGGGGTGTGTGTGGGGTGAGAGGGGTGTGTGTGGGGTGAGAGGGGTGTGTGAGGGGGAGGGGTGTCTGTGTGGGGTTGTGTGTGGGGGTGGGGGTGTGCGGGGGATGGAGAGGGATGTGTGTGTGGGGGGTAGGGAGATGTTTGTGGGGGGGGAGAGGGATGTGTGTGGGGAGGGTGAGAGGGGTGAGTGTGGGTGTGTGTGTGGAGGGGAGAGGGATGTGTATGTGGGGGGAGGGGGATGTGCTTGTGGGGGGAGGGCGATGTGTGTGGGGGGGAGCGGGATATGTGTGGGGTGGTAGGCGGTTGTGGGTGGGGAGGTGGATGTGTGTGGGGGGAGGGGGATGTGTGTGGGGGGAGGGGGGTGTGGGAGAGGGGGGATATGTGTGGGGGGGAGGGGAATGTGTGGGGGAGGGCTGTCTGTGTGGGGGGAGGGGGATGTATGTGTGGGCGGCAAGGGGATGTGTGTGTGGGGGGGAGGGGGAGGTTTGTGTGTGGGGGGGGAGGGGGATGTGTGTGAGGGGGGGGAAGAGGGATGTGTGTGTGTGGGGGATGTGTGTGGGGGGGAGGGAGATGGGTGTGTGTGGGGAGAGGGGTGTGTGTGTGTGGGGGGGAGAGGGGTGTGTGTGTGGGGGGGGAGAGGGATGTGTGTATGTGGGAGGGGGAGGGATGTGTGTGTGGGGGAGGGGGAGGGATGTGTGTGTGTGGGGGGGGAGAGGGATGTGTGTGAGGGGGTGGGATATGTGTGTAGGGGGAAAGAGTGATGTGTGTGTGGGGGAGGGGGAGTGTGTGGGGGGAGGGGGAGTGTGTGTGTGTGTGGGGAAGGGGAGTGTGTGTGTGGGGGGAGGGGGGTGTGAGCGGGGGTGGGGGAGTGTGTGTGTGGGGGGAGGGGAGTGTGTGTGGGGGGGGTGAGTGGGGGGAGGGGGAGTGTGTGTGGGGGGGAGGAGGAGTGTTAGGGTGGGAGGGGGAGTGTGTGTGTGGGGGGGAGGGGGGGATGTGGGTGTGTGGGGGAGGGGGAGGGATGTGTGTGTGGGGGGAGGGGGAGGGATGTGGGTGTGTTGGGGGGGGAGAGGGATGTGTGTGAGGGGGAGGGATATGTGTGTAGGGGGGAAGAGTGATGTGTGTGTGGGGGGGAGAGGGGTGTGTGAGGGGGAGAGGTGTCTGTGTGGGGGGGTGGAGGGAGAGGGATGTGTGTTTGGGGGAGAGTGATGTGTGTGTGCGGGAGGGATGTGTGTGGGGGGGAGGGGGACGGATGTGTGTGGGGGGGAGGGGGAGGGATGTGTGTGTGGGGGGAGAGGGATGTGTGTGTGGGGTGGAGAGGGATGTTTGTGGGGGGGGAGAGGGATGTGTGTGGGGGGGACGGGGAGGGATGTGTGTGGTGGGGATGGGGAGGGATGTGTGTGGGGGAGGGGGAGGGATGTGTTTGTGTGGGGGGAGAGGGGTGTGTGTGTGTGGGGGGGGGAGAGGGCTGTGTGAGGGGGAGGGGTGTGTGTGGGGGGTTTTGTGGGGGGGTGGGGCTGTGGGGGGGAGGGAGAGGGATGTGTGTGTGGGGGGTAGGGAGATGTTTGTGGGGGGGAGAGGGATGTGTGTGTGGGGGGGGGTGAGAGGGGTGAATGTGGGTGTGTGTGTGGAGGGGAGAGGGATGTGTATGTGGGGTGGAGGGTGATGTGTGTGGGGGCGGGAGCGGGATGTGTGTGGGGTGGTAGGGAGTTGTGGGTGGGGAGGGGGATGTGCGTGTGGGGGAGGGGGATGTTGTGGGGGGAGGGGGATGTGTGTGGCGGGAGGAGGGTGTGGGGGAGAGGGGGATGTGTGTGGCGGGGAGGGGGATGTGTGGGGGGAGGGGGATGTGTGTGGGGGGAGGGGGATGCATGTGGGGTGGAGATGGATGTGTGTGTGTTGGGGGAGGGGATGTGTGTGTGGGGGGGAGGGGGAGGGGATGTGTGTGTGGGGGGGAGGGGGAGGTGTGTGTGTGGGGGGGAGGGGGATGTGTGTGTCGGGGGGGGGAAGAGGGATGTGTGTGTGGGGGGGGGTGTGGGGGAGGGGGATGTGTGTGTGGGGGGGAAGAGGGATGTGTGTGTGGGGGGGATGTGTGTCGGGGGGAGGGGAATGTGTGTGTGGAGCGGGATGTGTGTGGGGGGGAGGGGGAGGGATGTGTGTGGGGGGGGAGCGATGTGTGTGAGGGGGAGGGATGTGTGTGAGGGGGAGGGATGTGTGTGAGGGGGAGGGATGTGTGTGTAGGGGGGTAGATGGATGTGTGTGTGTGGGGGGGAAAGGGATGTTTGTTGGGAGGAAGGGGATGTGTGTGGGGGGGGAGGGGGATGTGTGTGTGGGGGAGCAGGATGTGTGTGTGTGGGGGGGAGGGGATGTGTGCGTGGGGGGAAGGGGTGTGTGTGTGGGGAAGGGGTGTGTGTGTGGGGAAGGGGATGTGTGTGTGGGGGGGGGAGGGGGATGTGTGTGTTGGGTGGGAGGGGGATGTGTGTGGGGGGAGGGGGATGTGTGTGTGTGGGGGGGATGTGTGTGGGGGGTAGGGGGATGTGTGTGGGGGGGAGGGGGATGTGTGTGGGGGGGAGGGGGATGTGTGTGGGGGGGAGGGGGATATGTGTGTGGGGGGAGGGGGATGTGTGTGTGTGGGGGGAAGGGGGATGTGTGTGTGGAGGGGGGGAAGTGCGTGTGTGGGGCGGAGTGGGAGTGTGTGTGTGGGGGGAGGGGATGTGTGTGTGTGGGGGGGAGGGGGATGTGTGTGTTGGGGGGGAGGGGGATGTGTGTGTTGGGGGGGAGGGGGATGTGTGTGGGGGGAGGGGGATGTGTGTGTGGGGGGGATATGTGTGGGGGGTAGGGGGATGTGTGTGGGGGGTAGGGGGATGTGTGTGGGGGGGAGGGGGATGTGTTTGGGGGGGAGGGGGATGGGTGTGTGGGGGGAGAGGGTTGTGTGTGGGGGGCGGAGAGGGATGTGTGTGGGGGGGAGGGGGATGTGTGTGGGGGGAGGGGGATGTGTGTGTGGAGGGGGGGAAGTGCGTGTGTGGGGCGGAGTGGGAGTGTGTGTGTGGGGGGAGGGGGATGGGTGTGTGGGGGGAGAGGGTTGTGTGTGGGGGGCGGAGAGGGTTGTGTGTGTGTGGGGGGAGGGATATTAGTGGTGGAGGGGGAGGGGTGTATGTGTGGGGGGGAGGGGGATGTGTGTGGGGGGAGGGGGATATGTGTGTGGGGGGAGGGGGATGTGTGTGTGTGGGGGGAAGGGGATGTGTGTGTGGAGGGGGGGAAGTGGGTGTGTGGGGCAGAGTGGGAGTGTGTGTGGGGGGAGGGGGATGGGTGTGTGGGGGGAGAGGGTTGTGTGTGGGGGGGGAGGGATATGTGTGGTGGAGGGGGAGGGGTGTATGTGTGGGAGGAGGGGGATGTGTGTGTGTGGGGGGGGGAGGGGATGTGTGTGTGGGGTGGAGAGGTGTGTGTAGGGAAGGGGATGTGTGTGTGTGTGGGGGGGGATGTGTGTGTTGGGGGGAGGGGGATGTGTGTGGGGGGGTAGGAAGATGTGTGTGGGGGGAGGGGGATGTGTGTGGGGGGGGATGTGTGTGGGGGGTAGGGGGATGTGTGTGGGAGGGTAGGGGAATGTGTGTGGGGGGAGGGGGATGTGTGTGCGGGGGGGAGGGGGATGTGTGTGCGGGGGGAGGGGGATGTGTGTGTGTGGGGGGGATGTGCGTGTGTGGGGTGAAGGGGATGGGTGTGTGGGGGGATAGGGGTGTGTGTGGGGGCGGAGAGGGATGTGTGTGTGGCGGGAGGGATGTATGTGAGGGGAGGGGTATGTGTGGGGGAGGGGGAGTGTGTGTGGGGGGAGAGGGGTGTGTGGGGGGGGAGGGGTATGTGTGGGGGAGGGGGAGGGGTGTGTGTGGTGGAGGGGGAGGGATGTGTGTGTAGGGGGTGAGAGGGATGTGTGTGTGGGGGCGGAGAGGGGTGTGTGAGGGGGAGGGGTGTCTGTGTGGGGGCGTGTGTGGGGGGAGGGAGAGGTATGTTTGTGGGGGGGAGGGAGAAGGATGTGTGTGGGGGTGGAGAGGGATGTTTGTGGCGGGGTTGAGAGGGGTGTGTGTGTGTGGGGGGGGGAAGGGGATGTGTGTGTGGGGAAGGGGATGTGTGTGTGGGGTGGGGTGGGATGTGTGTGAGGGGAGGGATATGTGTGGTGGAGGGGGAGGGGTGTGTGTGTGTGGGGGAGAGGGATGTGTGTGTGTGGGGGAGCGGGATGTGTGTGGGGGGGAGGGGATGTGTGTGTGGGGGGGGTGAGGGGGATGTGTGTGGGGGGGTGGGGGAGTGTGTGTGGGGGGGAGGGGGAGTGTGTGTGTGTGCAGGGGAGGGGGATGGTTGTGTGGGGGGAGAGGGGTGTGTGTGAGGGGGGGGGAGGGATGTGTGTGGGGGAGAGGGAGGGATATGTGTGTAGGGGGTGAGAGGGATGTATGTGTGGGGGCGGAGAGGGGTGTGTGAGGGGGAGGGGTGTCTGAGTGGGTGTGTGTGGGGTGGGGTAGAGAGATGTGTGAGGGGGAGAGGTGTCTGTGTGGGGGGGGGTGTGGGGGGAAGGGAGAGGGATGTTTGTGGGGGGGAGAGAGGGATGAGTGTGTGTGGGGGAGGGGGATGTGTGTGTGGGGGGGGAGAGGGGTGTGTGAGGGGAGGGGTGTCTGTGTTGGGGCGTGTGTGGGGGGAGGGGGGGTGTGAGCAGGGGTGGGGGAGTGTGTGTGTGGGGGGAGGGGAGTGTGTGTGGGGGGGAGGAGGAGTGTTAGGGTGGGAGGGGGAGTGTGTGTGTGGGGGGGAGGGGGGGGTGTGGGTGTGTGGGGGAGGGGGAGTGATGTGTGTGTGGGGGGGAGGGGGAGGGATGTGGGTGTGTGGGGGGGAGAGGGATGTGTGTGAGGGGGAGGGATATGTGTGTAGGGGGGAAGAGTGATGTGTGTGTGGGGGGAGAGGGGTGTGTGAGGGGGAGGGGTGTCTGTGTGGGGGGGTGGAGGTAGAGGGATGTGTGTTTGGGGGAGAGTGATGTGTGTGTGCGGGAGGGATGTGTGTGGGGGGGAGGGGGACGGATGTGTGTGGGGGGGAGGGGGATGGATGTGTGTGTGGGGGGGAGAGGGATGTGTGTGTGGGGGGGAGAGGGATGTGTGTGTGGGGGGGAGAGGGATGTTTGTGGGGGGGGAGAGGGATGTGTGTGGGGGGGACGGGGAGGGATGTGTGTGGTGGGGATGGGGAGGGATGTGTGTGGGGGAGGGGGAGGGATGTGATTGTGTTGGGGGGAGAGGGGTGTGTGTGTGGGGGGGGGGGGAGAGGGCTGTGTGAGGGGGAGGGGTGTGTGTGGGGGGAGGAGGGTGTGGGGGAGAGGGGGATGTGTGTGGCGGGGAGGGGGATGTGTGGGGGGAGGGGGATGTGTGTGGGGGGAGGGGGATGCGTGTGGGGGGGAGATGGATGTGTGTGTGTTGGGGGAGGGGATGTGTGTGTGGGGGGGAGGGGGTGGTGTGTGTGTGGGGGGGAGGGGGATGTGTGTGTGGGGGGGAAGAGGGATGTGTGTGTGTGGGGGAGGGGGATGTGTGTGTGGGGGGGAAGAGGGATGTGTGTGTGGGGGCGATGTGTGTCGGGGGGAGGGGAATGTGTGTGTGGAGGGGGATGTGTGTGGGGGGTGGGGGAGGGATGTGTGGGGGGTGGGGGAGGGATGTGTGTGGGGGGGGGGAGCGATGTGTGTGAGGGGGAGGGATGTGTGTGTAGGGGGGAGATGGATGTGTGTGTGGGGGGGGGAAGGGATGTTTGTGGGGGGGAAGGGGATGTGTGTGGGGGGGGGAGGGGGATGTGTGTGTGGGGGAGCGGGATGTGTGTGTGTGGGGGGGGAGGGGATGTGTGCGTGGGGGGAAGGGGTGTGTGTGTGGGGAAGGGGATGTGTGTGTGTGGGGGGGAGGGGGATGTGTGTGTTGGGGGGGAGGGGGATGTGTGTGGGGGGGTAGGAAGATGTGTGTGGGGGGAGGGGGATGTGTGTGTGTGGGGGGGATATGTGTGGGGGGTAGGGGGATGTGTGTGGGGGGTAGGGGGATGTGTGTGTGGGGGGAGGGGGATATGTGTGTGGGGGGAGGGGGATGTGTGTGTGTGGGGGGAAGGGGGATGTGTGTGTGGAGGGGGGGAATTGCGTGTGTGGGGCGGAGTGGGAGTGTGTGTGTGGGGGGAGGGGGATGGGTGCGTAGGGGGAGAGGGTTGTGTGTGGGGGGCGGAGAGGGATGTGTGTGGGGGGGAGGGGGATGTGTGTGGGGGGAGGGGGATGTGTGTGTGTGGGGGGAAGGGGGATGTGTGTGTGGAGGGGGGGAAGTGCGTGTGTGGGGCGGGGTGGGAGTGTGTGTGTGGGGGGAGGGGGATGGGTGTGTTGGGGGGGAGAGGGTTGTGTGTGGGGGGCGGAGAGGGATGTGTGTGTGTGGGGGGAGGGATATGTGTGGTGGAGGGGGAGGGGTGTATGTGTGGGGGGAGGGGGATATGTGTGTGGGGGGAGGGTGATGTGTGTGTGTGGGGGGAAGGGGGATGTGTGTGTGGAGGGGGGGAAGTGCGTGTGTGGGGCGGAGTGGGAGTGTGTGTGTGGGGGGAGGGGGATGGGTGTGTGGGGGGAGAGGGTTGTGTGTGTGTGGGGGGAGGGATATGTGTGGTGGAGGGGGAGGGGTGTATGTGTGGGGGGAGGGGGATGTGTGTGTGTGGGGGGGGGAGGGGATGTGTGTGTGGGGTGGAGGGGTGTGTGTAGGGAAGGGGATGTGTGTGTGTGTGGGGGGGAGGGGGATGTGTGTGTTGGGGGGGAGGGGGATGTGTGTGGGGGGGTAGGAAGATGTGTGTGGGGGGTAGGGGGATGTGTGTGGGGGGGTAGGGGAATGTGTGTGGGGGGAGGGGGATGTGTGTGCGGGGGGGGGGATGTGTGTGCGGGGGGGGGGGGAATGTGTGTGTGGGGGGGAGAGGGGTGTGTGGGGGGGGAGGGATGTGTGTGTGGGGGGAGGGGTGCGTGTGAGGGGAGGGGTATGTGTGGGGGAGGGGGAGGGGTGTGTGTGGTGGAGGGGGAGGGATGTGTGTGTAGGGGGTGAGAGGGATGTATGTGTGGGGGCGGAGAGGGGGTGTGTGAGGGGGAGGGGTGTCTGAGTGGGTGTGTGTGGGGTGGGGTAGAGAGATGTGTGAGGGGGAGAGGTGTCTGTGTGGGGGGGGTGTGGGGGGAAGGGAGAGGGATGTTTGTGGGGGGAGAGAGGGATGAGTGTGTGTGGGGGAGGGGGATGTGTGTGTGGGGGGGAGAGGGTGTGTGAGGGGAGGGGTGTCTGTGTTGGGGCGTGTGTGGGGGGAGGGAGAGGGATGTTTGTGAGGGGAGAGGGATGTTTGTGTGGGGGTTGAGAGGGGTGTGTGTGGGGGGGGGAGGGGATGTGTGTGTGGGGTGGAGGGGTGTGTGTAGGGAAGGGGATGTGTGTGTGTGTGTGTGGGAAGGGGGATGTGTGTGTTGGGGGGGAGGGGGATGTGTGTGGGGGGGTAGGAAGATGTGTGTTGGGGGAGGGGGATGTGTGTGGGGGGGACGTGTGTAGGGGTAGGGGGACGTGTGTGGGGAGTAGGGGAATGTGTGTGGGGGGAGGGGGATGTGTGTGCGGAGGGGAGGGGGATGTGTGTGCGGGGGGGAGGGGGATGTGTGTGCGGGGGGAGGGGGATGTGTGTGTGTGTGGGGGGGGATGTGCGTGTGTGGGGTGAAGGGGATGGGTGTGTGGGGGGATAGGGGTGTGTGTGGGGGCGGAGAGGGATGTGTGTGTGGCGGGAGGGATGTATGTGAGGGGAGGGGAATGTGTGGGGGAGGGGGAGTGTGTGTGGGGGGAGAGGGGTGTGTGGGGGGGGAGGGATGTGTGTGTGGGGGGAGGGGTGTGTGTGAGGGGAGGGGTATGTGTTATGTGTGGGGGAGGGGGAGGGGTGTGTGTGGTGGAGGGGGAGGGATGTGTGTGTAGGGGGTGAGAGGGATGTGTGTGTGGGGGCGGAGAGGGGTGTGTGAGGGGGAGGGGTGTCTGAGTGGGTGTGTGTGTGTGGGGTGGGGTAGAGGGATGTGTGGGATGGGGAGAGGGATGTGTGTGTGTGGGGGAGGGGGAGGGATGTCTGTGTGGGGGGTAGAGGGATGTGTGTGTGGGTGGGGGGAGAGGGGTGTGTGAGGGGGAGGGTTGTCGGTGTGGGGGGAGGGAGATGGATGTTTGTGGGGGGAGAGAGGGATGTGTGTGTGGGGGAGAGGGAGGGGTGTGTGTGTGGGGGAGGGGATGGGTGTGTGGGGTGGGAGAGGGGTGTGTGAGGGGGAGGGGTGTCTGTGTGGGGGCGTGTGTGGGGGGAGGGAGAGGTATGTTTGTGGGGGGGAGGGAGAAGGATGTGTGTGGGGGTGGAGAGGGATGTTTGTGGCGGGGTTGAGAGGGGTGTGTGTGTGTGGGGGGGGGAAGGGGATGTGTGTGTGGGGAAGGGGATGTGTGTGTGGGGTGGGGTGGGATGTGTGTGAGGGGAGGGATATGTGTGGTGGAGGGGGAGGGGTGTGTGTGTGTGGGGGAGAGGGATGTGTGTGTGTGGGGGAGCGGGATGTGTGTGGGGGGGAGGGGATGTGTGTGTGGGGGGGTGAGGGGGATGTGTGTGTTGGGGGGGAGGGGGCTGTGTGTGGGGGGGTAGGAAGATGTGTGTGGGGGAGGGGGATGTGTGTGTGGGGGGGATGTGTGTGGGGGGTAGGGGATGTGTGTGGGGGGGAGGGGGATGTGTGTGGGGGGAGGGGGATGTGTGTGGGGTGAGGGGGATGTGTGTGCGGGGGGGAGGGGGATGTGTGTGGGGGGGTGGGGCATGTGTGTGTGGGGGAGGGGGAGTGTGTGTGGGGGAGGGGGAGTGTGTGTGGGGGGGAGGGGGAGTGTGTGTGTGTGCAGGGGAGGGGGATGGTTGTGTGGGGGGAGAGGGGTGTGTGTGAGGGTGGAGAGGGATGTGTGTGTGTGAGGGGAGGGGTATGTGTGGGGGAGGGGGAGGGGTATGTGTGGGGGAGGGGGAGGGGTGTGTGTGGGGGAGAGGGAGGGATGTGTGTGGGGGGGCGGGGGATGTGTGTGTCGGGGAGGGGGAGGGATGTTTGTGGGGGAGAGGGAGGGATGTGTGTGGGGGGAGAGAGAGATGTGTGTGTATGTGTGGGTGGGAGGGATGTGTGTGTGGGGGAGGGGGAGGGATGTGTGTGGGGGAGGGGGAAGGATGTGTGTGGGGGAGGGGGAGGGATGTGTGTGTGGGGGAGGGGGAGGGTTGTGTGTGGGGGAGAGGGAGGGATATGTGTGTAGGGGGTGAGAGGGATGTATGTGTGGGGGCAGAGAGGGGTGTGTGAGGGGGAGGGGTGTCTGAGTGGGTGTGTGTGGGGTGGGGTAGAGAGATGTGTGAGGGGGAGAGGTGTCTGTGTGGGGGGGGTGTGGGGGGAAGGGAGAGGGATGTTTGTGGGGGGAGAGAGGGATGAGTGTGTGTGGGGGAGGGGGATGTGTGTGTGGGGGGGGAGAGGGTGTGTGAGGGGAGGGGTGTCTGTGTTGGGGCGTGTGTGGGGGGAGGGAGAGGGATGTTTGTGAGGGGGAGAGGGATGTTTGTGTGGGGGTTGAGAGGGGTGTGTGTGGGGGGGGGAGGGGATGTGTGTGTGGGGTGGAGGGGTGTGTGTAGGGAAGGGGATGTGTGTGTGTGTGTGTGGGGGAGGGGGATGTGTGTGTTGGGGGGGAGGGGGATGTGTGTGGGGGGGTAGGAAGATGTGTGTTGGGGGAGGGGGATGTGTGTGGGGGGAATGTGTGTGGGGGGTAGGGGGATGTGTGTGGGGGGGTAGGGGAATGTGTGTGGGGGGAGGGGGATGTGTGTGCGGAGGGGAGGGGGATGTGTGTGCGGGGGGGAGGGGGATGTGTGTGCGGGGGGAGGGGGATGTGTGTGTGTGTGGGGGGGGATGTGCGTGTGTGGGGTGAAGGGGATGGGTGTGTGGGGGGATAGGGGTGTGTGTGGGGGCGGAGAGGGATGTGTGTGTGGCGGGAGGGATGTATGTGAGGGGAGGGGAATGTGTGGGGGAGGGGGAGTGTGTGTGGGGGGAGAGGGGTGTGTGGGGGGGGAGGGGTATGTGTGTGTGGGGGGAGGGGTGTGTGTGAGGGGAGGGGTATGTGTTATGTGTGGGGGAGGGGGAGGGGTGTGTGTGGTGGAGGGGGAGGGATGTGTGTGTAGGGGGTGAGAGGGATGTGTGTGTGGGGGCGGAGAGGGGTGTGTGAGGGGGAGGGGTGTCTGAGTGGGTGTGTGTGTGTGGGGTGGGGTAGAGGGATGTGTGGGATGGGGAGAGGGATGTGTGTGTGTGGGGGAGGGGGAGGGATGTCTGTGTGGGGGGTAGAGGGATGTGTGTGTGGGTGGGGGGAGAGGGGTGTGTGAGGGGGAGGGTTGTCGGTGTGGGGGGAGGGAGATGGATGTTTGTGGGGGGAGAGAGGGATGTGTGTGTGGGGGAGAGGGAGGGGTGTGTGTGTGGGGGAGGGGATGGGTGTGTGGGGTGGGAGAGGGGTGTGTGAGGGGGAGGGGTGTCTGTGTGGGGGTGTGTGTGGGGGGAGGGAGAGGTATGTTTGTGGGGGGGAGGGAGAAGGATGTGTGTGGGGGTGGAGAGGGATGTTTGTGGGGAGGTTGAGAGGGGTGTGTGTGTGTGGGGAAGGGGATGTGTGTGTGGGGTGGGCTGGGATGTGTGTGAGGGGAGGGATATGTGTGGTGGAGGGGGAGGGGTGTGTGTGTGGGGGGGAGAGGGATGTGTGTGTGTGGGGGAGCGGGATGTGTGTGGGGGGGAGGGGATGTGTGTGTGGGGGGGTGAGGGGGATGTGTGTGTTGGGGGGGAGGGGGCTGTGTGTGGGGGGGTAGGAAGATGTGTGTGGGGGAGGGGGATGTGTGTGTGGGGGGGATGTGTGTGGGGGGTAGGGGATGTGTGTGGGGGGGAGGGGAATGTGTGTGGGGGGGAGGGGGATGTGTGTGGGGGGAGGGGGATGTGTGTGGGGGGGAGGGGGATGTGTGTGCGGAGAGGAGGGGGATGTGTGTGGGGGGGTGGGGCATGTGTGTGTGGGGGAGGGGGAGTGTGTGTGGGGGGGAGGGGGAGTGTGTGTGTGTGCAGGGGAGGGGGATGGTTGTGTGGGGGGAGAGGGGTGTGTGTGAGGGGGGGAGAGGGATGTGTGTGTGGGGGGAGAGGGATGTGTGTGTGAGGGGAGGGGTATGTGTGGGGGAGGGGGAGGGGTATGTGTGGGGGAGGGGGAGGGGTGTGTGTGGGGGAGAGGGAGGGATGTGTGTGGGGGGGGAGGGGGATGTGTGTGTGGGGGAGGGGGAGGGATGTTTGTGGGGGAGAGGGAGGGATGTGTGTGGGGGGAGAGAGAGATGTGTGTGTATGTGTGGGGGGGAGGGATGTGTGTGGGGGAGGGGGAGGGATGTGTGTGTGGGGGAGGGGGAGGGTTGTGTGTGGGGGAGAGGGAGGGATATGTGTGTAGGGGGTGAGAGGGATGTATGTGTGGGGGCGGAGAGGGGTGTGTGAGGGGGAGGGGTGTCTGAGTGGGTGTGTGTGGGGTGGGGTAGAGAGATGTGTGAGGGGGAGAGGTGTCTGTGTGGGGGGGGTGTGGGGGGAAGGGAGAGGGATGTTTGTGGGGGGAGAGAGGGATTTGTGTGTGTGGGGGAGGGGGATGTGTGTGTGGGGGGGGAGAGGGATGTGTGAGGGGAGGGGTGTCTGTGTTGGGGCGTGTGTGGGGGGAGGGAGAGGGATGTTTGTGAGGGGGAGAGGGATGTTTGTGTGGGGGTTGAGAGG